>NC_064903.1:13861115-14169367 GCF_929443795.1 Astur gentilis
CTTCAAAAACAAGCATAGATTAAATACTCTGCCCAGCCAGGCAGCCTCTCCTGTAACATACCTTCTTAGCGAGATGAGTGAGGGGCTTAGTTCCAGCCAGATCTGTGAACCAGTTGTTTATGGCACTCTGAGAACGTGCTGTCACCAGCCAAAAGTTATCTTTCTGATTCACCTGGGGTTTCCGTCTTCCCGTGTCAGGCAGTGTATTGCACCGCAGCTTTTCTGCGATAATACTGCTAAAATTTGAACTGATCTGGAAAAAAAGTAAAAAAGGATGAATTGCATTTCACAGGTCAAAGATCTATCTATGTGCTTAAAATCTTATTTATCATTCCTACCAGAATTCTCACCAGTATCAACTTTTGAAACACAAAAAAACTGCCAATAATTTCCTTTGTTATACTTGCGAAGAGGAATGCTTCTAGACAACTCATACAATAACCAAGCAGGGACTCAAGTTGAGACGGAGACGCAACTCTCTACAAATACTTGTCAAACCAGACAGAAGGCTTCTGGGACAGATGTCAGCCAAGGAAAACAAACATACTGTGCTTATTGATTGCGTTCCATCCCAGGTCATTATTAGTCCTCTTGTTGGGGAGGCCAGGAAGTTAACATCTTGATTTTTGAGACTGAAAAAACGGAGCTGAAGCCTGTCATGTAACTCCCATGTTTACATTGCCAGGTGTTTCAAGAAATCTTACTTCTCTTCTACCATGGCCATAATGTAACCAAAGCAGTAAGAAGAAGTTTCCCGCTTCTTGTATCCTAGTCTTCTGCTTTAGTTGCAGAGCATAAGGAGTTCTAGATGCTGGTTCAACAGAAACTGCAGATACAGACCTGCCCCTAAGACGTATGGAGCAAGACAAAAACCTGCTCTCTCAGGTGTGGGACACAGTTCCAAAAGAATGCAGAATTTTGATTCTACAGGAACAGATTAGGTCCTAAACCACCCATCCTAAAGGGAAGGGTCTCCTGGTTCTGGACATGGGGAAGAAATGAGACCCAGGACTGCCCAGGACCCAGCAGCCTGGTCGTACAGGCACCAGGCCCTGCCAAACCCCCACACTCCTGATGGCGCTCACCTTCGCTGGGTTGAAATTGACATTCTTGGCACTGCCGTGCTCGTCCCCAGAGACTGCCGGCTGGTTATTGAAGCCTTGCTTGACGTTCAGAGCAGTCAGCTCATCCTGGGGGGGGAAGGACGATCAGCAGGGCCCGGCAAGGCCCCTCCATGCCAAACGCCCGCGGCTTCTGTCCCCGCCACGGCGGCTCAGCCAGCGCGGGGACAGGACCCGCGGTCCCAACCGGCCTCCCCCAGGCCCTCGTTGCCAGGACACGGGAACCGCAGGTCCCTCGGCCAGGCCCGACCCCCCCCAAGCCGGGGCTCCGGCGGGACGGGCCCCTCACGCCCGGCCACCACGGGGACGGAGGGCTCCCTACCCCCACCCCAGCCCCGGGGCCTCCTCACAGCCAGCCCCGGCACGGCAACCCCGCACCCCGGGTCCCCCCGCACCCCGGGTCCCCCCGCACGCCCGGCCCCCGCACCTCCTTTTGCTTGGGGTCCTGCGGGTAGACGTCAGGCGGGCCGAGGCGCGGGCGCTTGAGCGGGCGGTGCTCGTAGCTGAGGACGCCGAAGGCCGCCATCCCAGACCGGCCGGCGGCTAGAGGCGGCCGGGCCACAACAAGGACCGCCGGGGCCGACCGCGCCTGCGCCCTGCGCCCTGGACGGGGCCGCCCGAGCGCCGCCGGAGAGGCCCGAGCGTCGCTGTCACGGGCGCCGCCGAGGGGAGCCGGAGCGTCCCGAAGCGGGGCCGAGGAAGGACGAAGAGTCCCGAGCGCCGGCGGGGAAGGCCCGAGCCTGAGCCGAGCGAAGGCGGAAACTGTCGAAGATGGACGGGGAGGCCCGAGGCGCGCGCGGTGCCCCCTAGCGGAGGCGCTGCGCCGGCACCGCGCCGGGCTGAGGTCACGTGTCTCCCACAGCGACTACCTTCGTCATCACCGCCAGGACCGCCCCGCAGCTCACCGCCTCCGGCTGCCCCCGCTGCACGGGACGCCGGCGCCGTTGGTCTCACGGCCACCGTCCCCCCGACCACACCCCTACCGCTGCGCCCACGGCCGTCCCCCCGTCGCTGCCCCCATCATGGCACCACCACTAGCCCTCACGACCACCTCCCGTAACCGCCCCCACGAGCCCCTTTGTGACGTCTCCCTGCAGCTGCCCCCCCCGGGACTGCCCCAGTGCCTCCCAGTTCTGCCCAGTTCTCAGGGACCCAGCCCAGGACACCCGTGATTGGGCTGTGGGTCGGGAAGCCCCCACCGGCCCTGCTCCTGGGGGGCAGCCCTGTGGGGGGTGAGCCCTGTGGCATGGTGGGGTGAGCCATGGGAATACGGCAGGATGATCTGCAGGGTCCCACTGGGGCAGGCAGCGGGGCCTGGAGGGGTGAGCTGTAGGGCCTGGGCAGGAAGGGGGGCAGGAGCCCAGTGGGATGAGCCGTGGGGCCCCACTGGGATGGGCCGCGGGACCCCATTGGAGTGAGCCACGGTCCCCGTTGGAGTTACTCGTGGGGCGCCGCGCGGGGTGGGCCCCTCGTGGCAGGCGGTGCTGTGGGGCAGGAAGCAGTGTGGGTGCGGAAGCCGGCAGCCCTGCGCAGTGGGTGGGCTGTGCGCAGGGGTTGTTCACATGCGCCCCACGGCTCACCCAGCCATGGTGGTGCTCGGCGCCTTCCTCGTACCCGTCCTCCTCCTCCTCTGCAGGCTGGGCCCCTACCTTACTGCTGCCCACAGCCCCCCAGGTAAGGGAGCGCATGGGCCCCAGGGGGGGTGGGAGGCCATAGTGCCCCATGGGTGGTGGGGTTGGGGGATGTCACTCCCCAGTGATGGTGGGCGAGGAGGACAGGATGTGGGGCTGTGTGGGCTGGCGAGCCAGTGGGGCTTGCGCTAGAGACCCCAGGACCCCCCCAGTGCGCCCCAGGACCCCCGGCATCTACATGGCCCCTTGCAGTGGGGCTGCTGGGAGAGCTGGACTGTGCCGGGGAGCCCTGTTGGATGTCCTTGCTCCTGCCCTGGCGCTGGAGCATCACTGGCACCACTGGCCCCATGGCTACCAGCCTTGTGGCTCTCCTGGTTCCATGGCTCTAGTGGCCGCACAGCTCTGCCGGCCCTGGGGCTGCCAGCTCAGCAGGCAGCGCTGCTGGGAGGAACCCTGGCAATGGAGGTCCCCCGTGGCAGGCCGGGGCGGGGGGCGGAGGCAGGATGCGATGCACAGATCCTATCGGCCCTGTGCATCAGCCAGGCAGGACGGCAGCCAGCAGATCTGCACCAGTTGCCCTTTCCATCCCCGTCATGTCAGTGGTGCCGTGCGCAGAGGGGGGATGGGGGATGGGGGGCGGGGGACAGGTGTGTTATGGATGCATGCACAACCAAATCCAACAGGTGTTAAAAGTCAGATTTATTCTTCATTAGAAAAGTTAGTTAGAACTCCGCTATGGTAACATTTTATAAACCACAAGCTCGGCGATGTAAGGGGAATTAGCACTACACAGCCGACTTGAGAATCCTTAAAAGTGATGACCCAAACTGCGCATTCTCACTCACCTAAAGATGAGGGCGCTCTCCCTCGAGGAGTTACCTCGGGCGGTGCCCTGACCCAAGGCGGGGGTCCCCAGCGGCAGACCCGCTGTTGCGGGGAGGACTGATTCCCACATGTCCTCCAGCTTATACCCTTGTCGAATCTGACCTGTGGTCATTTAATCCCTATTGGCCAAGAAGGTCACCTCAGTGTACCTGGCACGTTTGCAATTGGTCAGTTCAAATTTCAACCTGCGGCCTCCAGGGCTTGGGGCTTTTTTCCTCTTCTCCCTGCCTGGAGAAGTTTCGTTGCCTGCTGGGGGGAGTGTACTGCCACACAATCCACCCCGTGACCACAGTCATGATTCGACCGGTTTCCTTGGAGTGGTCGTACAGTCACCTCTTGCCTCCTAAGTTAAAAGGGAGCTCAGTCTGATGAATTTGACGCTTATTGTGGGTCATCATTTCATTCTGGTCTAGAATTAAAGTGGAATATTGGACACAGGAATATCCAGTGCATGAACAGGTTTTAAGGGAGTATATTTTACCGTTAGTACAGGCTTCACTACCAAGCGTTTGATAGAACTTACTGCAATACAGATTACAGTAATCATAACTACAAGCATTATTAAAGATTAGAGAAGGCTGGTCACTCACCCCGTGAAAGAAAATCCGAACATATCAAAACCTTTTCTCCAGTCAGTTAGTCCCTGGTGCAGAAGCAGTTGCCTCTAGGTCTCTTGCCATTTTCTTTTGTTGATTTAATCTTGAAGCTACATTGACACATTTGGAGTGAACACAGCAGTGATCCATCAACAGATTCAAAACTTCACATACACCCTTCTCTTTCATTAGCATCTAATCCAATATGGCCCAATTTTTGATAGTCATTTTACTGATATAACTGATTGTTTAAGAGTCCCCAGATTGTCAGATGTAACATTGGCTAAGGTTGGTAGTTGTAAAGTCAGTTCTAGAGTGCCCTATCAGTGTTCCCTTGGGTACCATACACAGTTACCCCCATGGAATTTCAGGGCATAGTGTAGTACCATTCCAACTCCACCCCATGATCCCATGAGTTAGTTGGAGGATATAGTGACATTTGGTGTTCCATACTGAACTAGCATTTACTGCACCTGGTAAACAACTATAAGCAACATGAGTATAACCTCCTCCCCCATCCAATCTGAACCTCCAACTATAATTGTTACATTTGTCTCACGTGAGCTCAAGGACTCGCAATATATTGATGTCTATCATTTTTGCCATGACATTATCATCCAGATCTTCACCATCCACACCTGCCACCATCATCACTGCCAGCAGAAGCACTGGAATAGCTTGTTTCTTCATTGTCCTGTAAGAAAGCACAAACTAAGCCTTGGTCTTAAAACTGGGTCACAGGGTTAGAAGTCCAAGATTATCCACCAGACACTGATGCGGTGAGTCTTTCCACTCCCATCTAAGGCTTCCTAGGCATACAAGCCTCTGGGTTTTGCTAAGGTCATAGGAACAATACCAATGGAGGACAGTTTCACCATGACAGGTTGGCCCACGTATGTCTCCAGTGGAAACTGGTGTCTCTGATCATCTGGTATAGTCATTGCCCCTTAATGGTCCTGTAGGACAAAATGCTCAAATTTTTGGACTTCCATGATTTCCCCCTCAGTTATTAACAGTCAAAACTGCCTGTGGTAATCGTGCGTCCCAGTTATGGCATGAAACATCATCATGTTTTTTAATCAAGCCATTGGTTCACTCAACTATACCATTAGCTTGGGGATAATATGGGGTAAGAAACACTCATTTGATGCCTTTCCCTCGCACCCAGTCTGGTACCACTGTGGCTGTGAAATGCGACCCATTATCACTTTGAATACATTCAGGAATAGGTAGAATACCAAACCATTCTCTCATAACCTGGACTGTCTGGTCTCCAGTAGCTGTGCCAACAGCTGTTGCCACAGACAATCCTGATACTACTTCCACTCCTGCCAAAATATATTTCCTCCTATGAGGTGGTCTCAGAGGACCAATGTAATCAACCTGCAACATGCTGCAAAGAGCCTTGCCTTGTCCGATATGCTGGGCCGGAGCTTGGTGTGGGTGATTAGCCTTAAGCCTTATTTGGCATTGCGGGCAAGCTGTAAGAATTGCTTCACAGGTTTTCATAGACACTGGCCAACCCCGAGATTGGCATTCGTAATGGAGATCTGCTTTCCCTGAGTGGTCTCATTTGATATGCAACCATTCTGCTAGTCTATCCAAATCTTCCTTCTCACTGGTGACCATCCAGATTTGGGCCAGGTGGTCGACCTGTTGATTCCATTTTGCAGCTGGGGTTCCATCCTGAGCATGTCCCTTCACCCATCCCAACTTTAAAGGCTGGGATCTCCCTATTGCCAGTAGGCGTTGCCAGTCCTCTGCCCTCCACACTTTCGCATGACCTACTTCCCACTTACTAGATTCCCACTGACATATCCACTCTGTAGCGCCCTTAAAGGTTGCATAAGAGTCAATACAGACGATGGTAGCACCATTCTCTATGTCCAGTCATAAAGCCCGTAGTTCTCCTACTTGTGCACTACTTTCACCCTCTTCCTCAACTGTCTTCCCAGTACCAGTTTCCAATGCCACTGCTTTACATTGCCATTTTGATCCCACTCAATGGGCAGACTCATCAGTGAACCACACACTCCCTGCACATCTGAGCCTGCCACAAATTCGGGCACCTCCTCAATCAGAGAAGGCTTATAAGGTTGACCCAACAAGGTTGGATAGGAGTTTACAGGTTCCTGTAGTTTCAAAGCCTTAGTCGGACCCTCCTTTAGTGGGAGCAATTGGCTTATCCCTTCTAGGTACGCACACCATTTCCTAACTGTAGCCTTTTGGGCTACTCCCTCCGGAGAAGGTAACCCATTGAGGATCGAATTTAAGAGAGGGAAACGACCCTGTACTATAACATCCTGTGAGGTACTCAGCTTTTCAGCCTCTTTAACTGCTCTAGTGAGGGAACAGACCCCCTTTTCCCAATCTGAATATCATCGCTCAGTCTCTTTAAATGCAGTGGAAGAGAATAATAACAGCCTAGCTGGTCCCAGTGGCCCCTTTTGAAACACGCCACAGTATGAGGCATGTTCAGCAAATCCCCATTCAACCCATAATGGATCTCGTGGGTGCAATGGGCCCAGTCTCTGATAAGCCTTAAGCTCATCTTTGAGAGCATTAAGGGCTTTTATACATTGCGAAGTCCAATCCCATTTCCTGTTCTTTTAGAACAAGTCATAGAGAGGGTGGGCAATCACTGAAAACCCTGGTATATGTTTTCTCCAGTAGCCCCAAGTACCTAACAGCTGTTATAATTCTGTTTTATTGCCTGGAGTCTGTTCCTTTTCAGTAGCTGATAGAGTATTGTCAGGTACCGCAACTGCTCCAGCTATCCACTGTGCTCCCAGGAATTTAATTTCTTTTCTTGTCTAGGACCATAACATTTAGAAGATGGAATGTCTAGCCCATTCTTGACTAACAGATTGCAAATGGCCTCAGCCAACTTGCCCTACCTGTTCCTTGTTATCCCCCACCAACTAGGATATCATCTATATACTGATATATGTGAATGCCTGATGGTACTTCCACAGCATCAAGGAGCTTGGCTAAAGCATTGTGAGCAATAGTGGAGGAATGTGTATATAAGGCTCTCTATCAGCAGACCATCGGCAAGCATTCACCATGCGGACTGGGCGGCCCGAACCCCAAACCACAGCTTCCGGGTTTTTTTAGCCCTTCCAGGTCCTCTCGCAGTGCCGCCAAAGGGTCCCGTTTCTCTTCCCGAGGGAACGAGGTTGCTGGCGCTTCCCTTTGGTCTCTAGCTTTCCCCTCCAGCAATTCCGCTCCCGGATGCCGTCAGCGGACTGCCTGTGCAGCACAGCTCGGGCTGCCGCCAGTGCCTTCCGCCAGAGAGCGTTCCTTCCGGGATCGTAGTTCCGACCCGGCTGGCCGCGAGTTCGAGACCGCTGAGGGCGGGGGTTACAACCGGCTGGGCGGACCTTCCTGCAGCCTTCCATCATCCATGGCCTGAACACAGGCGGCTTTTTGCACTCCCTCCGTTAACTCCAGCAGCCCCTTTGCCCGGATAGTAACAGATTCTCCTTTTTCCTTGGGGTCCACAGCCCCAGCCAGCCCAGTAGGCTACTCGGGATGTTATCAACTGATCACCCGCCGGGCCCCAGTAACTTCTCACTTCATCATCACTCAACAGTATCCAATCCCCCCATTAAAGAAACTCCCCACAAATACTCAGTTTTGGTTTCGCCTGGCTTATGCAAACACTTAGCTTGTAACTCGCTCAGATCGGGTCCTGACCAAGGGTTTGTGCGAACAGTGGTTCGGGGCCTTCCACCGTGCAGACCTGTGTGCCTTTCTGTTTTAATACGGGATTGCATGTCCCTTTCCTCCAATTCCTCTACCTCTTCAGAGCTGCTTTCATCAGTGTCCCCAGATGTCCTCATCCCAATCCTCAGGGTCCACACCCATGATTAACTTTCAGATTTGGGTAATACTGAGGGGCCTTTTTGCTTGTACCAGCATAATTTCAATCTTTCTTTCCAATGAACATGTCCGCTCCTTTCCTTGTCTCAATTCCATCTTCAGACAATCTATTTCCCCATTTTAGCAGAATCACTCTTTTGGTTTTGTCCTTGAATCAAGCAGGCACCTAGGAGGGCACAGACACTGCCTTTGCCATCTCGACAAGTTCCGTGGCATAGTTCTACTCTCTCCACAACCGCTGCTGGGTCGGACCTCTTCTCCTTCACCCATTCCAGACCTGGGGGAGAAGGGCTAGAGCTGTGTTTCTGTCATAATTCCTCTATTAACACCATCCTGCCAAGTACCACAATTTAAAATGTTACGGATGCATGCACAACCAAATCCAACAGGTGTTAAAAGTCAGATTTATTCTTCATTAGAAAAGTTAGTTAGAACTCCGCTATGGTAACATTTTATAAACCACAAGCTCGGCGATGTAAGGGGAATTAGCACTACACAGCCGACTTGAGAATCCTTAAAAGTGATGACCCAAACTGCGCATTCTCACTCACCTAAAGATGAGGGCGCTCTCCCTCGAGGAGTTACCTCGGGCGGTGCCCTGACCCAAGGCGGGGGTCCCCAGCGGCAGACCCGCTGTTGCGGGGAGGACTGATTCCCACATGTCCTCCAGCTTATACCCTTGTCGAATCTGACCTGTGGTCATTTAATCCCTATTGGCCAAGAAGGTCACCTCAGTGTACCTGGCACGTTTGCAATTGGTCAGTTCAAATTTCAACCTGCGGCCTCCAGGGCTTGGGGCTTTTTTCCTCTTCTCCCTGCCTGGAGAAGTTTCGTTGCCTGCTGGGGGGAGTGTACTGCCACAAGGTGACAGCGTCTCCTCTTTCCAGCCAGCACCCTTGCCCCAGCTGTCATTTTCCAAGAAAAAAATCCACTTCTTGGCTGGCTGTCAGTAAAACACCAGCTTTCTGTGGATACACAGGCCCTCTGTATCCCTGGACTTCCTAAGCTGCTGGGAAGATGCCCTCCATCTTCACGTGTGGAAACAACTGGAGCACAGCACCTGTTTGCTCCGTTGCGTTACATTACAAGCCCAGCTCTTGCTTTCTCCTGCCGCTAGAGTACTGGCTGATGGGTTTAGACCTTGGAAGGGACCAGGTCCCCCACTGCCTCATTTTTAGGGGAAAAAAAAACATTTTCTGGGAGCCTCCAGGATAGCTCTTAGCTGCCAGCAGCTGGTTTGGCACTTGCAAGGGGTCTGCAAGGCATCTCAGTACATTGGAGGAGCTCGTCCTGCAGCGAGCCATGCCTGTGGCCTCCAGACTGGACTGCGGTGTGATAACTGATGTGGGGAGCAGCACCACCCCGGTGGCCCTGCAGCCCCCAGCCAGCACAGGATGTGGCCTCTGGCTGCATGGGCAGGACTGGGGCTGGCACAGCGTAGCGGAAGCAGGGGGCAGAGGAGCTGGTGTGGGTGCCTGGAGCGGCTGCTTGGGCTCCCGGGGCTCAGCCATGTTTCCTGCAGAGATCAAACTTCTGAGCTCAGCCCCTGGCCCTATGGTGAAGGGGCTGCAATGGGAAGCACAGCCCATCATAGCCCCCATCACTCAGGTGCAGGGACACATGAACACCTGCAAGCACCCAAAAGGGTAACAGTGAGGTGAATTTAGACAGGATGGAGACATCAGGCACAAATCCTGGAAAAACCACAATTTTCTCATGGGACAAGCAAAATGGGTTGGCAGGGAAGGGTTTCTGTCCTGTCCCACAGTGCCAGGGGCTGCAAACAGCGGCCATGGGGTGACTAAGGGGAGCAGATGAAGGAATTGAGGTGAAACAGGACATCTGGAGCAAGAGGAACTGATGGCACAGATGTGGGAGGGGCAGCTGCTTGGCCAGCAGCCCAGGCATCACCAACACAGCATATGTGAACAGGATGGTGGGGTCCCGGCATTGCAGGCAGGCTGCACCACAGCCCCACTGAGAAGAGCTGGGCTTGTTTGGCTCACACAGAGGAAGGCTGATGGGTATGTGCAGGGACCCCAGCATGTGCCATGTCTCACTGGTGCACCCCTGTGCCCTGGCACAGCTGCCCACCACCACAGTGCCCAGTGGTGTCTGTCCTTTGCAGGGGTGGAGTGTGTTGTCTTTAACGATGAGTACATGACCTGCATGTGGGGGAGCAGACAGACGCTCACAGCCAACTACTCCCTCTACTACTGGTAGGTGCCCCTGCCCCATGGCCACCCCCACAGCAGGGGTGTCCAGCGGTGGGTCCCTGCGCAGGGGGCTACTGCCAGCATTTCTGGTCCCAGTACGAGCCTGCTCCTCTTCCCAAATCCCAGGGTGGGGGAGGCTCTGTCTCCAGGGCAAGCGGGATGGGATATGCGGGGGACAGGGGTCCTGGGGAGGGCTGGGGCATGTGGGGTCTTGGGGAGCCCTGGTAACCTGCTGTGGCACAGGTACGAGAACAGGTCCCCTGTGGTGGAGTGCAAGCACTACCTGCAGGACCACGGCATCAGTGTCGGCTGCCACTTCAACCAGAGCGAGATCATCCAGTTCCAGCCTTTCCATGTCCTTGTCAATGCCAGCCTTGACGGCAGGACACTGGAGATCCCCAGCAAGCGCATGGAGCTGCAGGACCTGGGTATGGAGTGGTGGGGGGCACCCACTGTCCTCTGTGGGGCTGCTGTGGGGCAGGAGCAGGGCTGTGGGTCCCCAGGGCTGCCCCATCATGTCCTGGCTGGTGGCAGGGCCACCGGGGCATGGGGACGGCACTCACCGGCCATCACCTGTGCCTTGAAGTGAAACCGGAGGCACCTGTCAACCTAACCATCCGCAACATGAGCAACAACCAGCTGCAGCTGACCTGGACCTCCCCGTACCCCAGAGCCCAGTGCCTGGAGCACGCCATCAAGTACAAGAGCAACAAGGACACCAGCTGGACGGTGAGAGCCCCCTGGATGCGGCACCCTCATGGTTGCGCCCAGGGATGAGCTGTGCACCAGCCTCTACAACAGTGCTGGCCCTCATCGCATGGCCCATGTCTCTCCACAGGAGCACCAGGTGAAAGGAGATGTCTTCTCCTTCCCCAGTGTAGACTACGAGAAGTACTATACCTTCTATGTGCGCAGCAAGATCAACAGCTACTGCGGCACCACCCAGCTCTGGAGTGAGTGGAGTGTGCCTGTGGTCTGGGGCAGCAACTCCACCAGTAAGGGTAGGTCATGGGGGCTGTGGCAGGCTGGGCTGGGGCATGGTGGTGCTTAGCAGGCAAGGGATGGCCAAGCAAGTGGAAAACTGGCCCAAGGCAGCAGCTGTAGGTGTGAGACCTGTCCAGGTGCCTGGGGCACAGGCAACAGCATTGGCCCCTGTGTTCTTTGCACTTCTGGAAGAAAAAGACCCTGTGCTAGTAGGGCCTGCTAACATCTGCCGGGGTTTCTTAGCCCTGGAGGGCTGCCCTGGCATGGCCAGTCCAGGACGGAGTCACCAGTCTGTTGTGGTGGCAGCATGGCAGGGCTTGGGGATGGGCCCCTTCTCCATCCTCCGGTCCCAGCTGAGCCCTGCCAGGGATGATGCCAAGCTCCCATGGCCACCCACAAAGGGCCACCGGTGTGCCCAGCTCACTGTTGTGGTGGTGTGCTGGCTGGGGATCCATGGTGTACTGGCTGGGGATCCATGTCACCCTGGATCTTTCCAGGCATGGCAGAGGAGCCACTGCACTGGTTCTGGATCCACACGGTCTTGATCCCCGTTGTCTCTTGCCTGCTCTTGCTGGTCCTTGTCATCCTGCTGGTGCGCATGGAAAGGTGAGCGGCGGGGCTGGTGGGGGGCAGCAGCACTGGAGCCTTTCCCATCTGACACATCTCTCCTGTGCAGGGTGTGGGTCATCCTCATGCCCCGAATCCCCAACCCCAGCAAGAACTTTGACGACCTCTTCATCACCCACAAGGGCAACTTCCAGGTAAGGTGGCGGTGCGCAGCCCTGCCCTGGGCTTAACCCCTGCTCTGTGGAGTTAGGGCTTGGCTGGGTGGTGGCTCCTCTCACCCTGCTCTGCTCCCCAAAGGAATGGGCCGGAGTCCCCAAAGATGTCATGGAGAGCTTCAAGCCCAACTACAGTGAGAACATCTGCTATGTGAGCGAGCTGCCCCCCAAGGACAGCTACGAGCCCCTGTGGGAGGGCAGCAACCACCCGCCGTTGCTGATGCCTGGGGCCCTGGCTGCCCCCCGTGAGCACAACCCCTACAAGAACAGCTATGTGGGAGTGTGATGCACTCCTGCACCCCTGCATGCTTCACACCGCTGCTGCCTGAAACCTTGCTGCCCCACAGGCCTCGCTCCCTGCTCCCACCCTGCTTCTGCCAAATGCCTGGGACCCCCAGCCCTCCTCCCTTCCATGGTCACACTCAGTCCCCTGCAACATGGCAGCTGTACTGCACCACAGGGTGCTGGGTGAGCATGGTGTGCTGGGTGCACTGGGTGGTGCACTGCACAGTATGCTGTGTGCACCAGGTGGTGCAATTGGTGCACTGCACAGTGCCTGGGGTGCAGTGCATAGCACCCTGGGTGCACTATTTGTTGCATGTATGAGATGGATCAGGTTGCACTGGGTGCTGCTCTGGGTGTGTTGCAGCACACTGGGCACACTGCAGTGTCCCAGCACCTGCCCTGTCCTTGGGGCGTCCAGGAAGGCAGGGTGACATCCATCCTACCACGAGCCCTGCCACATGCAGGATCCCTCTCAGGGTTGCCATGGCAGAGCAGAGCTGTGGGAGGGCTGACGGGCTCCCACACTGCCCTCCCGTGGGCCCCCATGCTGGGCATGTTGGAGCTGCTGGGATCTTGCCAAGCCCTCCTCCTTGCTTTGTGGCTCCCACAAACACACCCAGGGACTTAACCCAGTGAGGGGGCAGCTGTGGCTGAACAGGCAGGAGCCACTGGCCGACCAATGGGGACACTGGGGCTGAGAAGCGCCAAGGGCCAGAAGGGCCAAGTGTGGGAAAATAACAGAAGATCGGCAAGGAGGATTGTAAACACACTCGAGTGACTTCCACCTGGGGTGTAGAAAAACACATATAGCATACTAATTGTTGTCTATCCTTGCGTGTTTGACAAGTGGAACATCTGTGTTCAGATAACATAGGCCAGTGATAGACTTAAGGGGCACCCTATTGAACATGCTTGAGATTCCTGCCCTGCTGTGGGAAAGATCAAAGCACAGTGGTAAACTACGCCTGCGTGAATCCCGGAATAACAGGCAAAACCAGCAGCTTTGGTGATCCTCTAGCAAGGACTGAGCTTCACGGCACCTGCATTCCCGCTTGTGTGCTTCTGCCTAGATGCTGCTTGGGGGATACCCCAGTTCATGAGGTAATGAAAATAAATTTGCTCTTTGCATTTCATCCGTGTTTTTGTGGTTATTCTTGTGTCCTGCCTGTGCTGGCTTGCACACCAAGCCACTATGTTGCCCCCAGCCCCGAGGGCTGCAGCCCCCAGGGCACCAGGTGAGCCCAGCTGTCCCCCTGTGGCCTCACCACCCCTTTGCCTGCACCCTGGGGTTTCCCACTGCAGTAAAACTCTGCTGTGGTGGGGGGTCACCTGGGCTCACCCTGCAAGGTTTGGGGGAGGCACCAGCAGAGTCCCGCACCCCACTCACCTCTGACCTCACCAACACTGCGGGGCAGGGTCCAGCCCCACCATCCCAGGGGGCGGCACGTTCATCCACGTCAAGCTGCCAGGGCCACCTGCTGGACTCAGCCACCGCTGCTCTCCCTGCAGATGACCAGAGCCTTCTGGCCAAGGCCAGCTGCACCCTCCTGCAGCTGGTCTCCTATGTGAGGAGGATGGTGGGGGTGCCCTACACTGGTGAGCCCTGGCTGTGGGGCTGCAGCTCCCCCACCCCTTGGCAGCAGCACTGGCACTTCGTCTCACCTCCAGTGGGATGCTGCGCAGGCTCCCTGTGGAGTGGCCAGAGCAGTGAGGTGGGGGGGTCCCCAGCTCACTGTGCCAGCAGCCCTCACCCCACCCCAGCTTTTCCAAACATCATCCACCCGTGTGACGAGCTGGGCACCCCCAAGCTGCTCTTCCAGGTGACCAGCCTGAGCAAGAGGACCAGCAAGTTCCTCCAGGCGTGTGGCACCTACTATATGTGCAGGGTGGAGTTCGGGGCACCTGGTAGATGTCCAGGCAAGTGGAGCCCCCGAGTCCCTGGGGGTCCTGGCAGTGCACAGGATGGTGGGGCGCAGCGGGCAGGAGTGACAGCAGGGCCATCCCACAGGGACTGAGGAGGAGCACACATGCTGATCCTTCACACTCCTCCTGGAGCATCCCAGCCCAGCACTCACAGGTGGGCGAGGGGATGGGGAGCAGCCAGGTGGGCAGGCACAGGTGTGGGGGCCTGGTGCTGGGGACGGGGGCTGCCAGACCAGCGCCCTGGAGATGTTGGAGGAAAGGAGGATGCCTGACATGGAGACACTGCCCTCCATGGCGCGAGGCCAAGGAGCGGTAAGGGGCTGCCAGTGGCCCCCAGGGCAGCCAGTGTGGCCTTACCCAACTTCACCAAGGCCACCTCTACCCTGGGGATGGGGGGGCACTGTCGGCCACAGGCCAGCCCTGCCCAGGGACCTTCCCATCCCTGCAGCCTCCAGCACCTTGTGGGCACATGGCTCGTGGCAGGAGCTGCCCGGTCCCCGTGCCCACTGTCCCCACATCATCACCCTTATGGCCTGCCTCCCTGTCCCCACGCCCTGTCACCCTCGTGCTGTGCTGCCCTGTCCTCCACCACCCTCAAGCTCCGTCCCCCTGCCGCACCATCCCCGTGACCACATCCTCAGGCCCCATTGTCCCCACGTCCCCCCCTACCCCCAGCGCCATGCGTCTCCACGCAGGGGAAGGCCCAGGCAGAGCAGGGATGGAGGGGACCCGGAGCAAGGCAGCTTCACCCTCCGGAGCACGGCCGGGGCCGGGCTAGCAGGACAGGCAGCACTAAGGCTCTATAAAGACTGAGGCCGTCCACGCCACGCGCGCCGCCACCGGGGACTGGCAGGGCCCGGCCGGGACAGACCTCCTGCCCGGCGCCGCAGCGCCCCCCAGCGGCGGGCAGATCCGGCCCCGCCCCCCTGCCGGGGTAGGCGGGGCCTCCGCGCTTGACGGACGGGTAACTTTCCACCCCTGCCCACGTGGTGCACCGGGCTTCCGCCCCCTCGCGGCCGATTAGGGGGCGCGGCGCCGGCGGCCTCGCCCCCTCGCGGCGGTGATTGGCGGAGGCGGAGCCGTGGGTACGCCCCCGGCGGCTCGCGCTGCCGCGGTGCCCGGCTCAGCGCTGCCGGCGGTCGGGACGGGGCAGGCAGGCAGGACCGGCGCCGGTCACCGGTACTGCGCACGGCACGGCACGGTCACGGCACGGTCACACCATGATCGTGTGTCCCCAGAGCGTGGAGCACCCCCGAGGAAGCCGGTGCCAGCGGCTGCCGGGGCAGGTAGGTCCCGCTCCGCCGCCACCGGCGTCCGTACCGGTGCACCGGGCTCGGCCCTGCTCGCCGCCCAACGGCCCGGCCCGGCTGCGGCACCAGCAGGCTAAGGCATTCCCGCTGCCCGCGCGCGGGCCGGGCGTGGCCGCGCTCTCCCGATGCGGTGGCCGGCGGCCCGGTACCGGTGCGGCGGCGCCGTCCCCGTCCCCTTTGTGCGGGATGCGGGAGGCGCCGTGCCTCCATCACTGCCAATCAAACTTGTTTTTCTCTCTCCGCCTGCACTGCTCGCGCCGCGCACCGGGGGCGCTGCCGTCTCCGCCCGCACAATGGGGCCCTGGTTACCGGCCGCCGGCACCGGGCCCTGCACCGCTGTGGGGACCCCTGCCGCGGGCACTAGCACTTCGCCCGTCCCCTCGAGAACCGGGGCGAGGGGCCGGGCGAGAGGTGCCCGCCGCGGTCGCGTCCCTAGCGAGCATCACCGGCGGAGCCACTGGTACCGGCGGAGCCGCGGTCTCACCTCGCGGAGGGATGGAGCCCCGGGGGGCGGCGGTGTTCACACTGCGGTGTCTTGCCCGGCCGGGTGGGGGGCGAGGCGGGGGTCTCCCGACCCCTCTCCCGCGGCTCCCGGCCCTGCCCGGGCTTGCTTCTGGTCGCAGAGCACAGGACCGGCTGGGCTCCTCCATCCTCCTGCCTGTTTTACATGCAAACTGCTGCCCCGCGATTGGCTGGCCAGGCAGCACCGGGGCATCGTTCCCCCGGCAGCACCTGCCCGGGCAGGGAGGGGGGTGAAGCTGGCGGTGGGTACGGGGTCGGGGTGCCTATTGGGGTTCAGGGGGCTTCGACCCACGAAAGCTGCCCCTGGGAGGGAGGCAGGTAGGCGATGCTCCCACTGCCCAGGGCTGCGAGTGGGTGCAGGGGAGAGGGAGAAGGAGGAGGA
The DNA here is from genome assembly GCF_929443795.1 of Astur gentilis. Taxonomy (NCBI): domain Eukaryota; kingdom Metazoa; phylum Chordata; class Aves; order Accipitriformes; family Accipitridae; genus Astur; species Astur gentilis. The sequence goes on from NC_064903.1 coordinate 13,877,638, forward strand.
GGGTTATGGCAGGGGAGGGTGAGGAAGGGGGCACCGGGGGCAATGCGAGAGGCTGGGGAGGCAAGGCTGGTGGGCATGTGGCTGGTGGTGCCAGAGGAGAGACCTTGGGCTGAGCTGGTGCCATGGAGAGCAGGCAGGAAAGCCTAGCTGGGGGTTGAGGGCTGAGGTGGCGGGCTGCCCGGCATCTTCCTTCATCCTCCCTTTCTAACCCATGTCTGCATGGTCCTTTGCTCCATCATCACCTGAACAAGCAAATTGAGAAGAGCTGGTGGCCCCGGAGGCTGAGCTGGGGACCACCTTCCCCTGGGGGGAGTGAAAGCTCTGCAGGCTCCTCCACCTCTGACCACCAGAAGACCAGTGGCTTTAACCCCGTGGGTGTCCTCAGGGCAACTCATTTCCCTGAGCAGAGGGACCTTGTCAGGGACTTTTGCAGGTCAGTTCTGGTTTGTACCTTATCCTGTGGGACAGAGAAGCTGGTGCTCTTCATCCCTCCCCATTTTAATTTGAGTTTGGGGGTTTTTTGGACCCCTTTGGCCAGAGGAAGTGAAGAGAAAGCTCCAAATGGCATCAAGTAAATCTCTTTGACAACTGAGCAATGGTGTGTTTGTCAGAAGTGCAGGATGGTAGAAAATAGCCAGAGCTGCTTCCTGCACTGTCTCTGCGGGTGCGACTGCTCTATGCTGCTGCATGGCTCAGCCCTGCTCTGCCTCCCCTCACCTCGGGGTGCTCTGCTCCACATCCCACGTTTTTGCTGGTTTGCAGAAGTGCTCCTGGTTTTCTGCCATGCCACTGTGGTCGCTGTGCGCTGGTCACCAGCCTTCAGGTGACTGTACCGGAGAGACGGGTGGGGGGAAGATGATGGTGGTGTCAGCAGGGCCAGTTGCTCCCAGGGAAGATTTTGGTTCAAGCCCGGGATGAGAGGCGCACCCTCTGCGCCTGAGGGTGCTGCCTAGGCTCCCACGCGCAAGCGGGAGGTGTGACTTTCTGTGTGAGAAGGTAAGCGCCTGCTGCACCTGTGCCTTGGAGCAGGCAGGCTGTGGGTACAGACCCCAGTGTTGGGTGGGAGGTGTGGCAACAGGGCCATTGGGGCGCAGCAGCTGCCCAGGCACCTTTTGCCCATCCCTGCCCTCTGCTCCCACCACCCTCTCAGGAGAGACTGGGATGGTGTGGCTTGGGGCTGTGCTCAGCTGGGGTACCAGTGCAGGGCTGGGGTGGGCACTGCTGGGGGTGTATGGACCCCCTACCCAAGTAACCTATCTGTGTTTCACTGGTGGATGCAGCCAGTGCCAGCTGTGCCACGCACCCATGTGCTGTGGGACCTGCACCCACTCTGTCTCACTCTGTGTGCTCCCAACTGCATGGTGGGTGCTAGGACACCGCTTGCCCCTTGGCTTGCGGGGGCAGGAGCCCGGGAGCAGCTCGGCTGGCTCCACAGGTCTCCCGCCATCCTAGTGCTGGGCAGGAGGGCTTGGTGCTGGCGGTGCAGGGGACCTGGTGGTAAGGCTGATGGACTGTTGTGTTCTGGGAGGTATTTCATCTGTCATGTTTCTCCTGCTCCAGCCTTGCATTTGCCTCTAAGGCTGCAAGGAAACATCACTTGTAGTTTGCCCTTTACTTCCGCGCACCAGACAATGCCCTCTCCCAGGCAGAGACCAACCTGTGCTTCCTGCAGCCTGTCCTCCCACTAGCAGTGACCCCACCGAGCAGTGCTCTGCCTAGCTCCCTGACCCGAGCACAAGCTCTCTCCAGTGGCTTCTGACCTGTTGGTGTCCCTCTGGGAGCACCAAGCCAGGAGAGGGGATCCCAGCCGCTGACAGAGCCTGGGCTTGGCTGGGGTGGGCTGCTGCAGTGAGGGCTGCTCCAGGGAGAGCTAAGCAGAGCGTGTTCCCTGCAGGTAGTGAAGATGTCCAGCAGCGACCCTGAGCGCCCCCACTTCCTCTTTGTGAAGGTGCTGGCCAGCCGGGGGCGGCTGGAGGCGGTGACCCAGCAGATGGGCTACCACCCGCAGTACCTCGACAGCTTCCTCAAGACGCAGCACTACCTGATGCACATGGACGGCCCGCTGCCCTTCGACTGCCGGCACTACATTGCCATCATGGTGAGCCCTGCTGGGAGCTGCTGGAGGGGACGGGGTGCTCTGCTCAGCCCTGTGAGGCTCCCTGCTCTCCCTCTACCAGACAGCCTGTGCCGCAGGCTTCTCTGCAGAGGCCAAAATCATGATGTCCTGGAGGTTGGGTGGAGAGGTGGGCTCGGGGTCCCAGGACACCTGTCCTGCCAGCACAGTGCAGGGATGCTGACATGCTGCTCTTGCAGGCAGCTGCCCGGCACCAGTGCCGGTACCTGGTGAATCTGCACGTGCTGCAGTTCCTGCGGGCAGGGGGTGATCCCCAGTGGCTGCGTGGGCTCGATTTCATCCCCCCCAAACTCCGCAACCTTAATGAGATCAACAAGATCCTGGCACACCGACCATGGCTCATCACCAAGGAGCACATTGAGGTATATCAGCCAAGGACCAGGGCGGCGATGGGGACAGCAGCATCCCCAGGGGGTGCCAGCACCCTGACTGTGTCACATCGCTGGTCTCTCTGTGTCCTGCAGAAGCTGCTGAAAATCAGCGAGTGGAGCTGGTCGCTGGCAGAGCTGGTGCATGCCGTTGTCCTCCTGGCGCACTGCCACGCACTCGCCAGCTTTGTCTTTGGCTGTGGCTGCGAGCAGGATGACGGGCTGGGAGGCCGAGGCTCACTGAAGCCCTTGTCACCTGGAAACCAGTGCTTCTGCGAAGTCACTACTGGCAACGGTTGCAGTCAGGAGCTGCTGCGCATCAACCGTAAGCGGGTGAGCCCCCGAGGGTGGGTCCATGAGGGGACGGGGACGCGGCCAGGAGCACTGCCCTCACCCCTGAGCCTGTGTCTGTGCAGTCTCTGGACTCCTGCATGGAGCTGGATTCCCTCCGGGAACGCATGCAGCGGATCCATGTGGAGACCGAGGGCAGGGAGGAGACGAGACTGCTGCAGCAGGACCGAGAGGAAGGTGAGGGGCAGGGAGCAGAGGTGGGCGTGCAGGATGGGAGTTCATATGGCATATCTGGGTCTTGCTCCCCCATGTCTATACTTATATTTTCTGTGATGTACGGTTTGGAGACGCGCTCCTGGGATGCTGGTGGCAGGGGAGGAAGGCAGTGGCACTTCCTAAAGAGGCCCAGCTTTCAACGCCTGCTGCAGCTGGGAACAGGGCAGCTGAGCATTGCTCTGACCTGTCTGCAGGGCTTTCCCCTCTTGCAGATACTGACGGGGAAGTCACCAGTGCCACCAATCTTGCATGCTACATGCAGGACCCTGACTTTGGATACCAGGACTTTGCCCGGCGTGACAACGATCAGACGCAGGTATTCAGAGTCCAGGTGAGGTTCCTGCTCTCTCGGCAGGCAGGCTGCCTCCTCCCCTCCTCCCCTCCTCCCCTCCTCCCCTCCTCCCCTCCTCCCCTCCTCCCCTCCTCCCCTCCTCCCCTCTCCCCTCCTCCCCTCTCCCCTCCCCAAGCAGGTGGTTGTGGGGGTGACTATGCAGCCCGGATCTGGCGCAGCTGCTTTTGCAAAATACCTGAGTGGGGAAGTTCAGCTCTTGAGAGGGAACCTGCCCTACTAGGGTTGGGGAGAAGGAGGTGACCACTGACTTCTGTCCCCAAGGGCTGCTGATTTCTTCACATTCTTCACAAAGGCAAGGGTCAAAAGCTGTGTGATGAGGGATGTAGTTTGTGGCAGAGCTGCCCCCAGAGCAAACCTATTGAATTCTGCTGCATCCCAAGGTCTCCAGCCCTTCATCCTGGGAATATTCCCCAGGCTCCTTTTTGTGGTTGTGAAAGCCTCTTGCTGTGCTCAACAGGATTACTCCTGGGAAGACCATGGCTTCTCGTTGGTCAACCGGCTCTACTCTGACATTGGGCATCTCCTGGATGAGAAGTTTCGGATGGTTGATGGTCTGCAAAGCAGTGCCATGGCCAAGCGGCAGGGCTGTGAACCCTCTGTCTTCAAGCGAGGCATCTGGAACTACATCCACTGCATGTTTGGCATTAGGTAGGGAAACCAATCTCATGGTCCAGGCGAGAAAACTGAGCTGACCCAGGCAGGAGGACGGTAGGGCACTCAGGCTGTCTTGCAGATGGGCTTGGAAAAGAGACAAGTGAATTGCCTGCCTGGTTGTTGGGCCAGGCAGGGAAGAGGTGCTCAGCTTCTCTGGCCAGGGCAGGGTGCTTTGGGGACAGGGCTTCAGTGGCTGCTGGTGTGTGTCCCCCTGCCCGGCAGCTGTGCTGTGCCCCAGGCAGACTACAGACGAGTTGCTCCATAGGGACACGGTGCTGGCTGTGACTCGCCCCTGTGCTCCCTTGCAGGTACGATGACTACGACTATGCAGAAGTGAATCAGCTCCTGGAGCGAATGCTCAAAGTTTACATTAAAACTGTAACCTGCTACCCAGAGAAGACAAACTCAGAAATGTTTGACAGGTTCTGGAAGCAGTTCAAGCACAGTGAAAAGGTGGGACAGCCAGCCCCTGGCTCTGACCAGCTGCAGTGGGGCTGTGAGTGAGCAGGGGCTGCAGGCTGGGGTGCTTCAGGGGATATACAGGAAACCTCTGAACCACCAAACCAGTCCAAGGCAGGTGGGGGGGAAATGGACACTGGCTGTTTGTAAGGAGACCTCTGAACCACCAAACCAGTCCAAGGCAGGTGGGGGTGGAATGGACACTGGCTGTTTGTAAGGAGACCTCTGAACCACCAAACCAGTCCAAGGCAGGTGGGGGGGAAATGGACGCTGGCTGTTTGTAAGGAGTTGGGCTTAGTGTGGCATGGGGCTGCCTGTAGTGTGATGAGCACAGAGGCCACTGGTAGCATGGGGATCTCCAAGGCCATTACCCCATCGGTGAATGCCTCCAGGTGAGCCCTTGCTCCAGCCATATCTGGCTGGAGCAGCTGCTGTAGGCAGCAGGGACTGTGCCAGCACCAACCCGGCATGCTAATGCCAAGTGTGCTGGGCTCTGGGAGGCCACCACAGCCTGCAGGACTGGGAGAAGGGGGAAAGGGCAGCTGCCTGTGCTGGAAAAATTGGTGGCATTTGTCCCATGCCTGGGTCGGTGCTTGCTTGCACCACTGCCTACAGCACGCTGTGGCTGCCTGAACCTCTCTTCCTTCTCCCTTAGGTCCATGTGAACCTGCTCATCCTGGAAGCCCGAATGCAGGCAGAGCTCCTGTACGCATTGCAAGCCATCACCCAGTACATGATCTCCTAAATGGTGGGGAGCTGCACTGTGGCAGGGCTGGGCAGCATCTTCTGTCCCTGGACTCGTGCGTGACCCGTCATGCTGGGATGGATGGCAAGGGATTACTCAATTTAGTTTACTTGACTGTCTTGGGGTTTTTTTTTGTGGTTTTTTTTCCCCCCTTTGTGGGGCTGGCTGAGTGGCCCCGTTACGTGCAATTACCAAACTGTGAGGCAAGTCCGTGCTGCTGAGATGTCGGTGTGATGCTGGAGACTTGAACATGTCCAAGGAGGACTGCCAAAGACATGGGGGAAGAGGGAGGTGGGAGGGGACTGGGGCCAGTTTAGAGGGATGTTCCCCCACAAGCAGAAGCTCCTTGCCTAGACACTGCAGGAGCCTCGGTCACCGCAGCAAGGGCAGAGGGGCAAGCTGGCTTCCTTCCCTGTGCTGTAGTGGCTGCCCTGCTTGCAAGCCACCCTTCGGTGTCTGGCCTCGTTGGGGTGATGCATCTCACTTGGGAACAGCACGGGCAGCTTGCGGGTATGTTGCCGCATCCTGAGTTGCATGGTCAGGCGGGGAGGAGTGCTGGCTCCAAGTGAGGGCCCTTCCCCAGCCTGGGATGTGAAGGGGATACGCTTTCTGCCTACGCGTCCTGCCCTTTAGGTCTATGTGCCAAATCCTTCTGGGATGGACAAGGGATGACCGAGGTGAAGTCCAAACTGTGAAGCTCTTACTGGCAGGGTGCCCTAGGGCTCTGCCTTCTCTGACAGCGGGGTGAGAAGGTCTGTGACAGTGTTCAGGCTCTGGAGATTTCTGCAGAGGACTTTGGGCAGTCCTCGGGGAGCTTGCTCCAAAGCCCCTCCTCTGCCTCCCATCAGCAGAGGGGCAGGAGGAACAAGGAAGGCTTTCTGACTTAATGTGGCTTGTATGTATTTTCTTACCACCGTGACAAGGCCAGTCACTTGCTGCTTAACAGCATGGTGGAGGAGCCTGCGGTCAGCACAGGTGAGCTACAGGAAGCTTCTCCTTGAACCTGGGCTGGGGAGACTCCCTGGGCTGTCCCTGCTTGAGCAGAGGCAGCCCATACACCAGCCTTGCCCTCTGCCCCATGGGCAGGAGCATGTGCCACTGCTCCCCCCTCTCCCAGGGCTGCTCCCTGCCTGTGCTGCAGCCCCTGGCTGGGGAGGTATGAGGGATCCAGTGCAGGCTCTGGAGAGCAGCCATGAAAGGGGAATGAGGCCACCTGTGATAAGTGGGAGCCTGAAGCAAGGGCAGCTGTCGAGTCAGCCCAGTGCACGCTGCTTCAGTCGACCTGTTTACTGCATAAATGTACAGGGAGCTACAGAAAAAGCCTATTTTTTCTATAAATATATTATGTTTGACATGGATGTGTGCTTTATTTCTGCCAGATGTTGGAAAGGGGATCCGAACTTAGACTGCTGTTCTGAAGGCAGGACAGCAGTGCCTGGCTGACTGCAGCCCCGAGATGGCTCCAGCTCCTGGAACTCCAATGTTCCCAGCCACGATGGGGTCCTGTGCTGACAGCTCTGGTCCAGGGCCAGCAGCTGTTCACTGGGGCTAGACCCGTCCTGTTCAGCTCAGCTATGTCTTCTTCCCATGCTCAGATGAACAACTCCTGCAGCATTGCATGTTCAACAGGAAAAGAGGGAAGGTTTTCAAGGGGCTGCAGTGCTCTGGCAAGTAGGAGGGTGCTGGAGGAAGGAGCTGGCTTCTCCCCTGCCAGGTACCTGGCCACAGGAGGGTGAGGTGTGGGTGCTGCTTCTGCAGCTGAGGAAGAAGCATTTTGCTTGCACTCACACGCAGGTGCTCGGTGAGCAAGGCCAGAAACCAGGACCAGCTCTTTCACCAGCTACACTGCAGGTGCCCTCCCTGCAGCATGGGCTGGAGGAACCTGTGCTGGGGCTGGACCAGCTTTTACTGAGCCAAGCTGGTGCCCAGGCAGTAAAATGACAGGACAACTGGTGCTGGGCAGTACTGGCTGAGTCAGTATGGTACCAAGACAGTGGCACCAGTGCCAGGATGACTGGTGCTGGGACAGGTGCCACTAGGCTTTGCTTGACAGTACTGGGACAGGCACTGCTGTACCATCATTTAGCCCCAGTGAGGCCTGGGCACAGATGGGGGCAGCTGGGTGTCCTGCTCACTGTCAGGAATAGTGCTCCGATTAACTGTAGCAGCCTGCCTGCCTGCCAGCTGTTTTGCCAGCCTTTCCCCTGCTCCTGTGAAAGCAGCTCTGTCCTCTATAGGGCTGGGATGAGCTGCAGCAGGCAGTGCTCCACAGGCTGCGCTGCCCCGGCAGCAAGCAGCGCACCACAGCTCTGCGCAGCCTGGGGCTGGCTCCCACCCCACCCGCCATCACTGTGCACTGCTGGGGAGAGAGAAGGGAGATGGCAGCAACAGCATGGTGCTGGCTGGGGGTGAAGGGCTGCCCATCCCCAGGAGCTGCAAAGCAGGTTCCCTTTTGCCCCCCATCTCTCTCCGTTTGTGCACAAAGAGCTGGCCTTACAGGAGCTGGGACAGCTGCTGCTTGCTCCGGCTCACAGAACAAGCACCAGTCACAGCAGCAAGATGAAAGGCTCCATGGGCTGTCAACCCTGACCAGAAACCAGCACAGCTGCTGGTAAGGCCAGGGGAGGGAGACTGCCAGCCTCAGCTCCCCAACAAGAAGAAAACATCCCGATGTGATCTCAGAGCTAGAAAGCAAGAAATGAAGCAATCATCTACTCCCATGTATGTCTTGTAGCAGGTAACTCAAGTATGGGGGATTGTGTCACTGGAGAAGCCTGTAAAGGATCTTGTTGACTAGACACTTCAGGGCAGTTCTACACCCACGCTAGTAACTACAGTTTAGCTTTTGAAACCCATGAGCTGGTCCTTCATGTTACCAACCTCCCCTGCTCCCCTCCTGTGCCTGGCCAGGCTGTGAAACTGTTGCACTCACTGAGGCCCAGGCCTTAAGGCTTCCTGGGAAGGGCAGTGCAGGCACTACACCATTCAAGGTAAGCAGATGGCTCTAAGCCACATGGCACACCATTAGTCTGGCAACTTCAATGCTTGGGACCCTGCCCTGGTGCAACCCTGCACACTTACCTGCTCAGACTAGGATATTTCTATTGCTCTGTGCCTGCAAGAAGGAGAGCTGCCAGAGCCCAGGGTAGCTCTCCACTGCAGGAACCCTCCAGGATGTCCAGCATACCCATGTGGGAGCCAGGCCACTGTGACCTTACCTGGAAGTACTGAGGGGTGGATGCAGGCATATGTCCAAAGCAGTCACTGAGTTTCCTGCAACAGCCTGTAGCAGAAAGGCCTGCTGGCAGGCACAGCCAGGACCGCTTTTGTAACAGCCAAGCCATCCCCAAGCTGCGTGGGGGGAGGAATGGTGTGTCCTAGCCTGCAGAGAACAGCAAGCCATGCTGCAGCAATGGTTACTGTCACAGCTCCTACAATGCACCCATTAAAAGCCAGGCCTATGGCTGCTAGTCTTACAACAGTGGTGGAGGGGGGAATGGGAGCTGGGGATAGACTGTCCTGCCAAGACAGCCCTGGAGCAGGCAGCGTGCACCCCACTATCTCCCCATTCTCCAGCTTGCCTTTCCCACACACCAGCTACTCCACCACAAAAGACACGTGAAGTAGGGCAGCAGACCTTCCCACGGTGCTTTCATACATGGTTCCATCGCTGGTGGCACAGGAGAAACGTTCATCAACCAGCAAGCATCTGGGGCAAAGCAGGTCTCTGGCCAGAAACTAAGATGAGCAGAAAAGCTGGTGAAGTTTTTGTGCTGGCTTCAGGTACTGCTGCTCTGCAGGTAACTACTCCATAGGCCAAAATGCTTATGGTGACAACTTCAGAGACCTACGAGGTCTCTAATGCTGCAAGAAAGCCTCATCTACTGCAAACAAGGTGCACTGAACCCATGTGGCTGTTAGGAGAGAACACAGCAGGACTCTTGATGACTACTGCAGATGGTGTCACACGCATCAAAAGTGACCCTGAGCCAAGGCATCCAGGTCCCAGCCTGGCATCTATTTGGTGCTTTGCTCTCCTTGGCAATGCTTAAGTGTCACAGGCCAATGCTCAAATCAGCATAAAAAGTGTTAACAGCTACTGGGGGGAATGCCTGGTCCCCTGTTCTATGTCAAGTTTTGAACGCATCCACCCTGACCCAACCTACCCTCAGCATTTTGTTTCTCCAACAGCACCTACAATTATGTGCTTGCAGGAAGCCCTAAGAAGTGCCCAAGGAACAGACAGTTCCCCTAAGGATCTCCTCCTAATCCCCCATTTTTGGGGATTGGCTTAAATCTGGAAGCAGGAGCCTTAAGATCCCTTCCAGAGTTACTTGCATTAACCATTTTAGCACTATTATTTTTCAGTAGTATTCTTTATCAGGTATTACTGAATATTGAGTATCCAAGGCTTTGAACGCACATTTTCTGGGTGTACATATACTGTGTAATTTCATGAATGAGACTTTCTCCTATTTTTAAAAACATCCCCCACATGCTCTCCATGTGTCTAACCAGGCCAGTGGAATCTGTGCTCTACACTCCCTCCCCGTTTCCCTCTGATCTCCTTACCTGCCTCCATGCCACAGCAACATGACCAAGGCTCTGAACAAGTCTTGTCTTCTGCAAGATCTCTCCTGAGCTGTGGTGCATGGAGCACCCCCAGGGCAGAGGAGGACAGCACATTCTCCAGCCTCATCCCAGCTGTGAGAAGGCAGACCTGCTGGAACAACACACTGTTTTGATTCAAGGGCTCCACCACGTTCCTCACAAGCTGCTTCACTGGCTCAGACTGTATCTGCATTCCTACTTGCCTTATGTCAAGGCAAGACCCCTTAAGGTACACACTTGAACACCTCTGAGCAGTCCTAAGGAATAGCCAGCTCCTAGCTTCCACTCTGACAGTCATATCCCCTTTGATGGGCAGCTCCAAGCTATTATCTCCTACTATCAAAAACGCTCTCCAGCTGTAGTAACCTTCCTTTTTCTGATGGAGGATTTGGGGTATGCAAGCAAAGATAAAAGCTCACTCACATGCTCATCTGTCCTAATTGTCAGCACCTGCTTGTGGATGGGGTGTCTGAAAGAAGAGGGTAACAGCAAATCCATCTCTCTATTCCTAGAGATAACAGGTAGAGTTGCTGACACTCAAAGATGTTTGAATGTAGCTATATAAAATGAAGAGTCATCTTCTGCACTCAGGTCTAGAAGAGCAAGGAATTAAGGGGCTAGGATGACTCTAGACTAGTCCTGCACAAGTTAAAACTCCCCAGGGTCAGTTTTAGGGTTTGGCAACCCCATGGGTCCCCACACACTGCCAGCAAGTTGTAACAAGGGGCTCTACAGACTGCAGAGCACGCTGGAATGTCTGTGGGCTGTCACACTGCAACCCTTCCACTTCTGGCCAGCTAAGGGGCATTTCACCGAGGGGTTGCCCTAACAGGTGAGGAGGGCAGATGAAAGAAGCCAAGGGCAAGAAAAAAAATAACTGGTCCTCACTGGGGAAACAGAACAAACCGCATGAGACAGAGCAGAGGATTACAGGTTTTTATTTGTCAAACGTTCCCCCCTAGTCTAGCACATTCTACAGTCTTGCTAGCACAGATGGTAACAAAGAGCCTGTAATGGTTCAGAAGTTACACTGCTACAGAGAGCAAACAAAAGCAGAGTTTTATTATTAAAAAAATTTGTGAGAAATGGGTGAAAGAGTGCAGAGGGTGGAAAATGTCAGCTAGTGGTGCCTGCCCCGTGTGCAGCAGACGTCTGTGCTAGCAGTGCAGAAACCCTTCCTGGGATCGCACCAGGTGAAGACTCCACTGTGCTGGAAGCATCATTTCACAGAACCATCCCCATTGCCTTACAAAGAAGGCACCTTTCAGGAGAAGTGACCTATTGTCTACATAGCCAAACCTCTCAAGACACCTTGGGGAGCACCACAGGGTAGCACCACACCAAGCACCATGGCACCAGCTGCAAACATCCCCTTCGACCACACACCATAATGCTGCCTCAGCCAGAGAACCATAAATGCAACACCATCAGCTCTTTCACTTTCAGCTTCTGCTGTCCCTTCTCCCTGCTTTACACCATGATATTAGATGCAAGTTTGATTCCATCAGAGGTTGTTTCCATCAACTAGAGACACATCATGGTGTGGGGAGAGACATAAAGGCTGCTGAAGAGAGGGGATCCCTTTCTTGAAGGGTGAGCAACTGTGGTGATGGGTGGGACATGCTACCAAGCTTTCACAGGGACAGATCTTTCAGGCTTCAGGAGTCACCTCTTGCTTGCTTCTCCTCACATTAATTAGAACATGTTTTTCATTAGACATGCAACTGAGGCAAAACCTAAGCTATCCCTGTTCATGCTGATGTCCCAGAGTTGATTGGTTTGTTGTGGTTTTTTTTGATAATGGGTCCAGACTTGCACTTTATTTTGGTGACAGTCCAGGACACCACTCCCAAGGCACTCCAACCTGTGGCACCAGACACAGGTTTCTCACTCCTGGAGCAAGGCTAGCTCTGAAGCATTTGAGTGTGGCTATAAATAAGCAACTAAGTAAGAAAATTAACAAATGATGATCTACGTAAAAGCTTTCTAGGCATTTCCTTTGGAAAAGCTGGTTAGTGCTACTTGCTTCTAGTATGAGCCTCATTTATGAATACATCTGGGCTCTGGAACGCTCCCACTGCTTTCATTCCTCTCACTTGCCAGGATGATTTGACTGCTGTTTTTAAAGCAGCATAGGGTGGGGGATGACATGTTTTTAGACACACCAACATGGAAAACTAAGGGCTCCAAGAAGCTTTCAATATTCCAAGCTCTCACAGGAAGCTGGGAGTATAGTAAAATATGCTTAAGTTATAAAGAAGGCTCAAACAATTTGCTAAACCTGGGTGTAAATAAACGCAATCAAGTCTGCCTCCTATTAGGCTCCATGGGCCTAGTTACCCAAATCTCCTTCGCAACCCAGAGCTGCATGGTGGCTTCACGCTGTGAAAGATGGCATTTGATCTTCTGGAGATGAAGAAACTTGTTACCCGAGCTCTGTGAGGACAAGGAAAATGCACACAGCGCAATGTAAGGCTTCATGCCAGGAGTCCCCTGTCCACTCCCCTCAGGGTACTTAATCCAGAAGCATCAATCCCCATGCCACTGGCTGCTCCCCACCCAGCTCACAGCTGCTCTTGAAATTCCAGCCCAATCCTTCATTAGAGCAAAAACCAGCCCACAAGTACAGGGCCTGCAGTGCTAATGCAGAATGAAGATCCACCAAGACACTATCCTGAATCCAGCAGCAGTCAGTAGCAAACACTCTGGGCAAGAATACAAAAAACTGGACAAGTACTGAGCAACCCTCTGCCAGGTACAGCCTTTCAGCAAGCAGCAGTTTAGGAACTTTAATCTCCTGTGTCCTATGAGGAAATATCCCAGGCTAGAAAAGCTCAAGTTTATGTAAAGTTATTTGAGAAGGGGCTGGAGAACTCCTGATTCTCTGCATCCCTGCCCTCTTTGCCCATGATCCAAGCTATCCTGCTACACGTACAAACGAGAAGCTAAGTTGCCTGCCTGAGCCTGCAGCATTACATTCATGGTTTATTGAGCACTCCTGGAGCACTATCAGTCTTCTGAACACCATCCTCAGCACTAGCACATTCTCAGGCTTCTTCAACCACTGCCAGCTCCTGTTGTGTTGAGGAGACAGAGACCACCTGCACAGACTGCTGCAAGACAGAGACGTCACCATCAGCAGACTGGTACAGCAGGACTCCAGCCAGAGGTGCTCCTGTCTCCAGTGCTGTGCCCAGGAGGCTGGCTTGGGAGCATTGCTGGGGGGGTGTGGGGGTGTGGAGATAGGTGCTCTATTCCTTAAAAGGACAGGGTCTCTCATGAACTCACACTGCAGGGCACCAACCATGATGAGCCTTGGTGTACCCAGGCTGCAGCTCCTTCAGCTGGAACAGGCTGAGGACATGTACTAGCTGAGAGTATGTCAGATCTCTCCAGGGCGCTACCAGAGTGCTCAGGGCCAGGCTCTCTGCAGCCAGAGATCAGGCCAGGTTCCCAGTGCTGTCACACCTAGGGGACACCTTGGAACAGCCTGAAGACAGCACTTCTATCCCACAGACCAACCCAGCCAGAAACAGCTCACCATAGATTTGCAGGTCTGAAGCCCTGGTTACTAATATTGTCCTCCCTATTGCTTTGGGTTCTGTTTTCATGAGAAACGAGTTAGAGATTCACATATAACATGACCACACATACCGATGTCTTGTCCTTTAATACATGGCTGTGAAGCACAGGCAGCCAGTCAACTTGCTCTGGGGATCGTGGGATTCATTTTCCCTCAGGGCCCAACCTGACAAAGTGGTACATTATGTGCCAAGTAACACAAATCCCACCAGATCTATTAGCTGCGGCCCACAATGGCCAATTCATATGGGCAACACATGCCATCAGGTGTTTGTGGAAATGGTATCCATCTATTTGTGTAATGAACTACCTGCAGCGAGAATGGGCATCCGTGACTCAAGTCTGCAAGACAGGGGATCCCAGTTTAGGGTCTGCCTTTTTGTTTGTTTGTTACAATGAGGCATGGCCAGACATGCACACTGTGGGTAAATTTGAAACATACCACCATGAGGTCTGCCATGAAGGCAGCCTTCAAAGCAAAGGTTATCAAACTATTCAAAAGCTTTGATGGCAGAGCATCCTAAAAATAAGACTGTTGAATACTCCTTGTTGCAGGTAACCAGACAAACTGCTCCTGTTCCAATCTCCGCTCAAGTGAAAATGAAATGAAACCCATGAAAACAGAGCAGACAAGGTGGTAGAACAGTATGTCTCATAGCACTGCATGATATAAACCTTCTGAACAGAAGCCACTGCCACCTTCAGAAAGGATTGGAAAGGCTTTCTGCCAGACCAAGCCCACCAGAACACAATGAAAGCACCATGTCTCCCACAAATCCTGCCACTGCAAACACCAAAAAAGTGGCAGAAACATGCCAGCTGATCTTCTGAACTAACCTTTTGACTTCTAGCTTATGTCCTGCAAGAACAAAGAGGCAGGTCAGGTTCCCAGGCATATCTGCAAAGGTGTACCTACAGGCTTCAAGTTCCCCAGCAGTAGCAGAAACTTCAGCAAGAAAACAAAAACCTTCAGAAACCAGAAAGTGAGCTACCAAAAAACCAATTGTGCCCTCCATAAGGGCAACCCAGAGTGTCAGCAGATCTAGCATGATCCAGTCCACACCATCTTCTTAGCAGACTAGAGAATCTGTCCTATGTATCAGCTGCAGTCCAGCTACTTAAGGGATTAGCCGAGAAGGAGCACGCTGTTAATGATTAGCATTCCCTAACATTGTGCTCTTGGCTTGGTGGGAGTGGCCAGTTGGGGAAAGAGACTGAGTAGCTGTGGCTGAATGCCATGCCACACAGCCACCTTCCGCCTGTTCTGGGGAGAGCAGCCATTCCCCAGTTACACTGTGGTGCCCTTCCCACTTTTCCAATGACATCTTCAGCTTCTTGGCCCAAAATGCCTTAGGCCTGTCCCCTCCCATACTGTAGTGTTATCTGGTGTCAAGGGGACAGATGCAGCAAATGTGGGTTTTTTTTGTTTTTTGGTTTTTTTTTTTTATATCCAATAATCTCATTTTCAATTAAAATATATAATATATATTTAAAAAGGTTTAGAAAAGCTTCTATGTAATTTGCAGCTACTTTTACATATAGATTACAATAATGTACAACTCTTCCCCAAGGCGGATTGAAACCACGGGGACCTGCCAATTCTTTCCCCTCAATCATATACATTATCAAACATCAAATGCATTTGTTCCTAATACAGCTCTGAAAAAGAAGTCTGTCACTGGTACCTTCTCAGAGGGAGAGATGCCTAATACATCTAATAGGGACACACTTAACATTGGCTTCATATTCACTGTAGAAAGTTCCCAGATTAGTAAAAAAATATTTTATCTATAGAAAATGCCCTTCTGAAAAGCAACCAGGGCTCTGTTAAGGCCACACCCAGGCTTTCCATTTCTCTGCTGTAGCAAGACAGATCAGAAACAAACCCAAAATGATGTTTTTATGTCCCAGAAACAGATATTAGCACCTGTGCTTATTTTACAGCAGCATGGCGTGTCAGGAAAGTGCTGAGAAAAGCATAGGGACTTCTTGAAACATGCTTCTGATTCAATGGGGCTCAGTTGGCACAGTGAAAAACTCAATGTCCTCCTGTTCCACTCAGGTGGATAAGAGGAAGCCTTCTGCACCACAACCACCACCCTTCCCTGCAGAACAACAAATGGGCACTCCAGAGATGGGCATGCTGAAACCACTGAAACCAACCCCTGAAATACTGCACCCTTTTCCCACAGGGCTTCCACCAACAAGCTCCTTCCAATTCCTCTGCAAGTCTGTGGGATACCAAGTGCACGTCTGGTGGCTTAATGAAAACGTCCAACTACTTTGTCCCAGAGGGCAAGCCAAGTGAGAGCAGAGCCTGCCCTCCACCAATCCGAGGCACCGGGAGACTTTCTGCCATAGCAGAGAGAGGATAGCCATTGAGAGATTCCTCCAGCAAACCGAAATCTTCACATGGGAAAATGCTATTGCCTGGCACAGAGTCTTCTGGCCGAGGTTATTACCAGGGCTCCTCTTTGGACATGTAGAGCCTAGGGTTTCTCCAGATGGTCCAAGGCAGGGTCGGGTTTGTAGGAAGAGCCATGGCACATAACAGGATTGTTATTTTTAAACTCTTCCTGTTGCTGCCAGATGCAGGTTGCCCCTTCTTCCCAGGTGGGCAGCCCCTTCTGCCCAAGGTGTGGTGTACAGGGAAACGAAATCCAACATGCTCCATTCTTTTCTCTGCCAGGGGTGGGAAGTGAAGTCAGAACCCGATGTTCAAAACCTGAAGGACACTAGGAAGAGGAAAAATAGAGTAAATGGTTAGATCTCAGCTTCAGTGGGAATCCTGGATGCATAGATAAGGAGTTAATTACTATCAATCAGCCTCTGCTGCAAAAAGGATGCCAACTTCCAGCAAAGAACAAACACAGATCATAAGAGACCTTGATCAATAGTCAAGTGGAAGATGCAACTGCTCAGCTCCAAGCTTCAGAGTACAATTGAGACAAAGACAAAACAAAAGCATAAAGGTCAAAAGTAAGCACTCCTCCTGTAAGCTGACAGCACCAACAGAGGTCTGCAAGATAAGGAGGTTTAAAGGAGGACTTGGCTAGCACGAGAGGCATTGCAGGAAAGCAGCAAGGAAGAGAAAAATTACTCTTCACCTTAAGCAACCACAAATATCAATTGGTAGGGAAAGGACTAAAAAAAAAAAAAAAAAAGGATTTTTAAAGATCACACACTACAACTGTTTATGCTCACCCACTTAAAGAAATCCTGTATCTACCTACAAGTAATTAAACATTTCTAGATACTTCATTTCCCTGCAAGTCTAAAGATCCCTTCTCAGGTCTTCTGCCTCACCTCAACAAAGTTACCACAACTTGTTCAAACAAGCCTTGGAATAGGTCTAAGCAGATTTAAGATATTGACATAAAACCTCCACTGTAGGTCTATGATCCATTTTGGATGGCAGAATAGCGAGATAAATGTAGGGCATCCCAACAGTTGCATTCAGTAATAGTGAGCATGAATAAACTTGTGGAAACGGAAAGAAGCTACAAGAGGGAATTAGCCCTGAACAAGAAAAGACAGTAACTTAAAACAGAAGCCAGAGCAACAGGCTACTTCAGGAAACTTAAGCTGATGGGGGTTTTATTTATTAATTTCTGGTAGACAAAAATACAGTGTTTGGACCAAAGGGAATTAGATAGAGCACAGCAAGAAAACCACAAGTCCAGACCAAGCTGGGCAAGGGATAAAGAGTTCTCCAGGTTATGAAGCTTTAGGGAGTCTAACTGAAAAACTAAAGATCAGTAACTAATGTCCACCAGAACAGTGGACAGACTTTACACTCAATGAGACACAAACTGTACCACTGTACAGGAGAGGCAATTCTATTCCCAGTTATTCCTCCTACTGGCTTGCAGAAACACATAAAAGAGGTAGATGAGCAGTCCCCGAGTTGCTCAGAGACAGCCGGGTGGCCACCCACACTTCCCACAACCAGAATGGAGGACAATTGCATTAGGTGCTGAAGGCAAGAGTGGTTGCCCGTGATTGAGCATCTGCATGCCACCATCTAATTCCAGCTGTGGCTACCCCTTTTCCATGACCTTGCTCACTAAGGCACCCGTAAGTCACTCTGTATGGCTTGCACATCCAGCACCTTAACCAGTGAATGGCAGGTTTACAACTAAGTGAGCCACAGCTACCAGACAGCAGCAGCAGCAATTGTACATTTTCTATTTTTCCTAGTCAAGGAAAGTATTCACATGCTGACTTTCTTCCTCTGTGGCTAATAACTAGGTTTGTGGGTGTTGCATTGCTGCTGGGCAGAGGCAAAGTTTCAATGTTTCATCTCTCATCTCCAAGTAAAGAGCCAAAGGGTTCAAACAGACTTGCGGTGAAGCTCTTTAGGATTTAACTTGCAAGAAGGGGATAAAGTCACATCAGCTTTGAGCACCACGGGTAACGTCAACTAGCTTGTGTCTTCACAAGTGCTGCAGAGAGACTAAGTACTTATTTCTAAAGATCTTCTCTTGCCTACAGAGATAAATACTTCCCCAGCTCCAGTTTCATTCTGGGTGTTCAAATGAGAGTGTGATCACTGGCATTTTTGATGAACAGTTTTTGCTCAGTGTTACACCCATAACTGACCCAGAAATCTAAAGGTTAAGCCCACAGTAACTACTCAGAAGGACAGCTTTAGGTTAGCGATCACTTAGATTAGCTTTTGCCAATGTGAATTTAACATGGAAAAAACACATTCACAGAAAGGATATGAAAGGAAAAAAGCCTGTCACACTGCAACAATATACATTGGCACAATATATAGTGGCGGCCATGCTTTCCCTGAACAGTGATTTCCAAACAGGGACCCTAATAACTCACTGCAGTAACAGAATCAGAGAAGGGAGAAATGACACAATCTTGACCTGAGTGCAGACACTGATGACTGCAGCTCACTTGGGTTTGGAACTTGTAAATTTGACAAAACATTTTGCCACCTTTTCCCATGGTCCTTCCTGACCTCCAGGGACACTCCTATTTCTCTCCATGCATACCCTGTTCCCCCTTTCTTAGAAACCTGACCCATCTCTCTGTCTTGGCAATGTTTTACACAATACTTGCTCTCCTTTGGAGAAAAAGCTCCCCTTCATCCCATTCCATGGATTCCAGGATACAGGCAAAACTGAAAAGCTTTGCAAAGCTCAGAAGAAGCAAACATAATCTAAAGACAGAATAAAAGGCTTGAAACAAAGCACACCGAACAGAGTGTGACTTCTCCAAGTGCAGTACTGCTGTTAAGAATTGTTCACGAAGAGGCATGTAGGAGCTATGCTTTCTGCTGAAACATGGTACTGGTTCAGAACTTGTTCCAGATCTCACTCCTTTCTTAGTGAGCATGTGTCCAGTGTATTTCACAGAAAGTATCACTTCAACTTCACTCATGGAACAAAGCAAATCCAGGGTTTTTAACATCAGATAGTTCCTCTGTTTTGATTAAGCAATTCACATGCTAAGTATGGAATAATAATATGGAACAAGAACATAAGAGGCTGTTAAGAGCTCATGTTCTCCCTCTTAAGCATTTGATTACAGTCACATCTTCACCAGTACTAGACTCTACCCTTTGATAAACATTCCCTCAGCTTTGCTTTACGCTCTTAAAAAAACAATCTATGCCTGATATTCTGTAGAGAGGTCTTGTCTACCCAGCCTATGTAATTAATGCACCCAGGAATGCAGAACAGTTTGCATATGTTTTGAAAACACTTCTGTGACAAATATTTCACCCCTGCAATGTCAATGTATACCCCAAATATGATGGCCTGCCCTAGCATGGCATGAAAAAAACCCCAAAACACAAAAGCTCAGAACAATATCCAGTGTAAACACTGCTCAAAAGGCCACAGCCTCTGTCACAAACTTGCAAACAGTCGTAATGCGGATGAAGGATGCCAATGTTCTGTCAACCAAATTTGTCTTTGAAATCAAAACTGAGTTTCCATATTCCACCTGAACTTCAGATATTCAGTTTAAGACAGCCATTCAGTAATTCAGCAAGAGTACAGTTAAGAAATGCACAAGACTATATAAAAAGCCCCATAACAAAACAGAAAAGCTTGATTGATCCTCCCTCTCCCTACAGTAAAGGGATCTGTTAAGTACAGACAGAACATTACTAATAAATGAAATTCTAAGCAGTGTTGTGGGACTTGGAATAAGAGGGAGTTAAACTGTGTTTAAAAAGTCAATATATAGTGGTATATCAATATGTTCACAGGGTTTAAGTACCACTGGCTCAAAGGACAGCATTTCACTTTGTCTAGACCCAAGCACTTGTCTAGAGTGGCTCTATTGGGGCAGAGCAGAAAAATCTTTAACTTAACATCTGGTCTCCAGCACAAACAGCAGCAGAAATCACCAGAAAATTTACGTTGAATTGGGCCTCCAGAGGTCACCTCATCCAAATTACCTCCAGGTTACTCAGGTGCCTAGCAAAAAGTATTAAGGTCAAGTACATGATAATTTGACTCAAGTCTCCATTATTTTGAAGCTCAAGGGCTTCCCACAACTGAAGCAGTATCTGCAAGTTGCCCTTACTTCTGCCTGCTCAGCTGGCCAGTATTAGGGGTTGAATTTTTAACACACTTAACAAATACTGTATCTGCCTCCTAAACAGGAAATACTCTTGGCAAGGCTTCCACTTTCCAACCAATATCCAGCCTGTGCTCCAGTCCATAAAAGAAACTGTCCATTTTCTTTTAGCTCCAAGTGTGAAGTATGCCTTCAGCTCCATTGCTCTAATTCTTCTTCATATCAGGGCGTCACACCCTCAGAGAATAAGACATTTTAACCCTTGTTTTCATATACACTATTTGCCAAACTGACTCTAGAAATTTTTGGGCAAATATGAAAGATCACTGAAGAGACAGCTTTGCTGTGCATGGGATAGCACTAACACACCCTTTCTCCTTCCACCTCCATCCACAATGCATACTCCTGTCCCCCATTCCTATTCCAGTAATTGGTACATAAGCAATTCAGCAGTTAATGCCAATGAACCAGCTTACCAGACTTTACAGACACTATCCCAGATAAGGGAAGGACAGAAGGTCTGCTAACTGAGAGCGATTGTGTCCTGCTACACACAGGGCAAAGCAGGCAGTCATGACACAGACACTCTTTGCAACTACACATACTAGAAAATTTTGCAAGGGTAATAACCCGCACAGAAACACAGCATGTGCTTGGCTCAGTTCAACCATTCTGTATATACAGGATCATGTCTTTATTCATGGACTCAGCATATGCCCTCACATCAACTTCAGAGCTATAGGCATTGCATGGCAGAGACCAACATCCTGTAGTGCAGTCATCTTTGGTAACAAGAGACAACAGGAGTTTCATTCAGGTTGCTGCTTTATTCCATAAAGGAGTTTACTACCTGGTAAGTTAAGTCTACCTACCTTTACACAGCTTTTTCTCCTTCTGCAAGGGAATGCAGCTCTCCCAGAAGCTTTTTACTCAAAGAGCACCAGCGCTTCCAAAGAGGTATCTTTAACTGCTGCAGAGCTGGGCACAGGACCCATCCCAGAAACTGCTGTTCCTACCACAGAACATTTTACATAACTACACCTACCTTTTTGTGCTCCTGAAGTTAACTTGGTACCCAGGTATGGTTGGAGGCCTGTGAGGTGCTGGGATAGCTGGGAGTAGACAGAATGGGTTCAAAATTAAAGTCCAGTCCTTCTCCATCCATAAGTTCACTGTTGATTATGTAATCCATATCACATTCAAGGTTCTCCATGTACATGTCAATGTCCAGGTCAATAGGCAGCCTGTCCTGGTTCAATCCCAAGGGAGCAGGGCTAGCAGAAGAAAGCAGCAGTGGACTGCCCAGCTGGACTGACTGGGCAGTTGTTGCAGAAACTGGAGCCTTCAAACTGGTGATGCTGGCAGTGTTTTGAGGAGATGTTACTATGGGAAGTGTTGATGGCAAAATGCTGGCACTGACTGGTTCTGCGTGCTGCTCTGTAGGCTTTCCTCGTGGATTGCCTGAGCTCATTTTACTCTGGGCGGCTTGTCCACCTAGAAGCAGAAGAGTTCGGCTGCTCATCCTGTTACCAGTCTGCGGGAGAACTGGATCCACCTGAGTCATCATAACATCCCTTGGAGGCGGAGAGCTGGGTGTCAGAAGAGCTTCCAAGGTCTGAGGGGCAGAGAAATGGCTGACAGAACTTTGCAGTGAGATATCAACAGGGTTAAACAGGGAATTGCCAAAAGCAGTGGTCTGACCAGCTGAATTTGGGCTCCGCAAAGAAAAACTGGAATCTCTCTGGATCTGACCACTCGAGTCAGACTGCTGGGTAGATAACACAGATGAACTGGGAGACATCAAATTTAAGCCATCGATGAGCTCAAGCTCCTCAGTCACAGTTGGTGGAACATTGCTAGATGCACTGGAGTACACTAAAGAAGGAAGCAACTCTTCATCATGGAGGTCATCCTGCTCTGTCAGGATAGGAGAAAGTCTGGCACTAATGGTGCTTGCATTGGAACTGGTTCGAGGCCGGAAGGTGTTCCACATGTCAGAGTCCTCATTGCTTCTTGAGGACGGGCTCCCAGGCCACTTAGGGAATTGGGAGCCAGGACTGTCAGCAGTGGATTCTGGAGCAGACTGGAGAGGAGGCTTCTTTTTGGATGCTTTACCTCTGACTTTTGCAAGTTTGCTGCTGTTGTCCATGGAGGCAGCTCTTCTTCTTGGTGTTTTTCCACTTTTACCACCCTCAGGATTGAGCATCCACCAAGAGCTCTTCCCTGTGGCTTCATTATGGACTTTAATAAACTTGCTGTGCAGGGACAGGTTATGTCTAATAGAGTTCTGGAAAAAAAAAAAAACAAACAAAAAAACAAATCCAAGATATGAGGATCTGACAGTTGACACACCTCCCACCTAGAAACCTCACAAGCATAAACACATTCAGACAGTATCCAGAGAAGAAAGTTATAACAAAGACATACCCATAAAAACCTGCTACTTCTGCTTGCACATGATTGACAGCAACTAGCAAACAGTGCTATGTCTCACTGCAGCAGGGAGGGTGAAACTACCATGACAACTAGCAGCTTCCAACTAGCAACATACTAACACAAAAGAACTTTTCAAGACCATACAGAATCTGCAAAAACAAAGCATACCATAGAGCAACTAAGCAAATTCCCAAATACAGCTTGCAACTTCAAAATGAGCCTAACTGAATTTGAGCTAATACTGCTCCCATCCTTCTGCCAACCCTATTAGCCAGCATAAGCCTGGCTGAAGTTTTTAATTTTTATATGACTAGTTTTCAGACTGATTTGAGCACAGCATAGCAGTGAATCAAACAGATTGGGTGAAGAGAAATGGCAAACCACTTCTCATTCAGTATGCCCATTACCATCTTCATCCCAAAACCAGAGAAATGAGAGAAACTTTGTGGAACAAGAGTCCTGTTAATCCTGGACCCTACCCGCCTCACTCTGCAAGGAGACAGTACGCCTTCCTCTGTGTGTTTCTAATGCAGTAAGGTGTTCAGCAGATAGTGCACTCCCACACAGTACATGCCAGTTTTACCCTATCCCATCTTTCTGTTTGGCAAGGCACACATTCCTTGCCTCTCCCAACTACCTTCTTTTGGTTTAGCTTTGCTGGAAACTGCAAGCTAACATATCTGTACACCATCATCAAACTGAATTTTCATCCTGCCACTGATAAACTCCCTGGTATTTTAGAATCGGCAAGCAATAATCTCATTGTTTGAGCAGATCCTTCATAAACACCCCAAGGCCTGTCCTGCATTTGTTTGATACTTCCATTTAATTTGTTCAGATGGTCAAATTACACATCATTAAAAGGTGCTACACTGGTAGCATAACAGTGGTCCAAGAACAACATCTTTTTCATATAAACTAAAAGGTATATAGCAGCCTTCAGCTTTCATGCATGCTTTCTTAATTCTGAACAAAGTGAACTCTGCTTTTACCATCCTTTCCCACCACTTCTGAACACAGTTCTTTCCTGCCTGCTGCTTTCCCTCTCCCCACCCTCTTCCTCTCAGACAAGTCCTCAACATGCTAATTTTGGCCACCTCACCAAAATTACTATCCTAGAACAAAACAGGTATAGATAAACAATACAGGCAAAGTGGAAAGTTTTCATGGAGAGGGAAGGAGATGTGAGAACCACTCTGTGTTAGCTTCCATTTTAACTTTGGGCTGTTGAGGACTTGGAGAAGACTGGCTGCTTGTGATCGGTATCAAAGGATATGTATGCTCTTACTCAGAGAGCACCCCAAGGGTTACTGTGGAGCCAGGGCCTGATAGAACATGTGTCAGTCAATGCTTTGACACAGTTTTATTATTTAAGCTGTTCACAGTAATAGCTATACAACACTCCTGCCTGGCCTCTTCTCTAAATAAAGCTTTCTTTTCCTTCAAGTCTCAAAAAAAAGTAATTCAGACTGGCTCCCTGTCTCCTGGAAGGTTGCTCCTTTCATTTCCAAAGAATCCCCTCTCTTTCCCCACATAAACGTGCATGACTTTGAATGCATATTGCTGCAGCAATAAGAACCACTAGGTTTTCACTAATTCTTCATTTAGTCTCCTGAAAGTAATCCCTGAACTCATGATGACACTCAGTCCCATCAGGAATGACCCAGTAGCTTGTACAAACAGTATACATTTGGAATCTCACAACCACCTGATTTTTAGCTTCGTTTACTAAAATGGAACTTTAAACCAATAGGTTCAGGATTTCAAAATTTCACAGCTAACTATTACTTTTTTCTTCTCACGCATGGCTATAGCCAGGTTTTAATTCCTGTGTCAGCAAAAGCACACTGCAATGGTGCAAGCATTTCAGTAATACTGAAACCCCAAGAAAATCAGAACCACTTCAGGTATCCCAAGTGACAATTTTAGTATCAAGTTTTCTAGTTTTTTGGCTGAAAAGCAGCTTGAAATAAGACATCTTGGAATAAGACTAGGATTCGCATGAACACAAATATGCAAAGCCTGGTACCTTTTATGGAACAGTCTCAAAGTACTTCTACATGTTACTGCTAAACTGTCATAACGGCTAATAGCTGTAGAAACAGGTAACTGCTGTACCACTCCTTCCTTCCTCATCTTCAAACTCTCCTCCTCCCATAAAACAAGCATCTGTGACCCTATGAGCTGGTTCAGAGAGCTAACCCAACCTAAAAGCAGCCCTGTCCTTCCTGAAAATTACTTTTCCTGCCTCTGTTACCTCTGCCTGTTTTTTGAACTACCTCACTGTGGGGGTTAAGTGCCGACAACTAAGGAAGAGAACAGAATGTGTGGCTGGAGGCAGAGGAAAAAACCCGAACACTTCTTACATTAGGGTTAACTGCTGTCAAAACTGCAATGCCTAAATTACCACTTTTGCACCTCTCCCGCAGACTTTGCGAGGCAGCTCACCACTGCAGCAGCAGCACCGAGAGCCATAACACACCCGCATGACTGAGCTTGCCTGCGTACTGGAGACTCAAGTTGAGAGAGTCCCAAAATACAACTGAACAAATGCACCTACCAGCCTGGGTGCTGTGAGACAGCACAAGAGATTCACACTTGCACACTGCATGCCCCCCAGCACAAGCATGCATCTGCTAGAATGATTTAATACACCTAACATATGGGGGGCACCCTCAAATCTCATTGAAAAAGTAAGGGGCAAATCAATTACACTAAAATAATCACAGAACTCCAGGTCAAACCTGACAGGAGAGGAAATGACAGAGTTCAGTCACCCAGGCAACCCTGACATATTTCCTTTCTTGATGTTAAGCAACTCAAACCAGAAACATACAGATGACATTAACTTTTTAGACACTCAACTTCAGCAGTGCATGAGGATCCCAGTTGGTCTGAGCACCTGCAATCCACACAAGGTCTTGGCTCTGCAAAGTCTTTGACCATAAGGAAGCATGATGTGAAAGAAGAGGCACAGGCAGGAATCCTTCAAATCCTTAGGGACCTCTCCAACAACTAGTATAGGGGTGCTTATTGCTTTTTATTCAGATATCTTATAGAGGTTCTTGTGGCTGTATGTTAAATATTGATTGCAGTGAAAGAAATGCCAGTCTGTGTGTCTAATCCATCACAGATCAAAGATGAGTCCTGTAAACCACATTCAGACAAAACCATTCTGAAATTAATGACATGTTATGCAAAAAAATCAAAGTTTGGCTAGAGACATTTATTGTACACTGAAGGGTGGACCATTCACTAGGTCCCAACCACTGTGTGTACAAGCTAGGGTATATAGACCAGCCACAGAAGTGTGGCTAGCAGCATACACAACATTAAATCTTCTTCTTTGATAAAATCTCCTAGCCCTAATTAAAGGACAAGAACACACCTCGCCATTGTACCAGGCCTGCCCCCACACCAGCACTAGTGTTGCTGTGGACCCTGACCAGCACCGAACAGTGCTTTGGTCTCAGGATGGGCAATTAGCCACAGGAGCTGGCAGCACAACCAGAGCAATTATCCCACCTCGTCAGCCTTCTGGACAACTGCCATAGACACCAAGATACTATCAAAAATGCACACGTGGGTCATATAGAAGATAGAATGCCAGTGACATCCTTTCCAGAGGACTACATGGCTTTGTAGGTAAGGCCAAGGTTATCTACCATAAAACTGAAGTTTTACTCAGAGCAGGTCAGAACATTCAGAACGGTTTGTTCAGACTTTAAGGCTCCTCACACTAAAAACAAGCTTAAACTCATGCTCCTGTGATGTACTTTCTTCTAGGCACTGATGTGACAGGAGCAGAAGGAGGCTCTTGTGCTCTGCCCAAAAGAGCTTGTCCACACAGCAGTGGTGCACGACCTGTGCTAACAGGGCACTTGGGGCCAAGCACAACTATGCTGAGAAAGACAGAAGAAACAGTAGCTATCCTTGAAAATTTTGTGCTTGCCCACATTTGCCTGGACTTTCAATCACTGCTCCCTCCCTAGGGCCAGGCCCATTCTGGGAAATGTCCAGTTTCTACTGCAAACCACAGAGGCACCAGATTTCTTAACAAAAAGTCTCACTCAAGAATGAGTGACAGGAAGAACAAAATAATATATGCAATCACTGCAGCTGCCTGTAATACACTCTCACTGCCTCGGAGGCATACAAAGAACATGGTCACATCCCAGCACAGGGCCATGTTCCAAAGCCAGACCTATAATTGTGCTGAATTATCATTTGCCATGGCATTCTTGGGAGGCTGCAAGGGGAGAACGCCCTGCCTGCTGCATTTGTCAGTGCCTGTCTCAGCACTCACCCAGCCACTTGGCTCCAAAGGCTTCAGGAAAGTCTTCGTTGCAGAGATTTTGTAAAGTTACACTCCAGCAAGTAAACAACTGCTCCAGAGCCAGGGAGCTAAAACATTTCCCCAGCAATCTCCATCCAGAAGGCACACGTGAGCACAGATACCAAGCTCTGCAGACAGGGAGCTGTATCGTCGGAAGAACATTTTCCTTCCTGTAATCTTTCAACGGGAACCCAGAAGAAGAAAATCTTAGCTCTCTACAAAGCAAAGACTGAGGCAATCTACAAGTTTACCAAGACAGGCAGGCATATACAACAAAAGCTGTTCAGGATTAGATAGAGCAGAAGAAACTTGTTGGAACAAGTAATACCAGCAGTCCAGGAGCAGCTTTCTCCAACGACTGCCTGGTAAATAAGCTGTGCTGTAAGGAATAATCTTTCAGCAAAGCAGCTTTCCAGAACAGACTGGCAGGGAGCAGGAAAGAGTAGCAGCAAAATCTTCAGGTAATTTGACTGGCATGGCACAGGGCAGATGGACTTTTGCCAAAAGACAAGCTCTCCCCAGCTTTTGAGGGGGACATCTACATTCCATAAGGCTTCAAATGAAAAAAATAAATCTTGTACTTCCATACTTATTCAGGGCATTACACCTTGTTTAGGAGAAGGGGCTGTTAATACCACTTTAACAAGGGCTAAGTATATGCCTCTACATTGCAATGGTAGGCCCTCACCACAGTTGACCACTCATCATTAAGTTTTATCCCACCTGAAAAATAGGACACTTGGTGACCCCACACTTGCACCATCATCCTGCTCCCATGCACTGCCACCAGCCTCATTTTCCACACCCAGCACTTCACCACCCTCCTGTCCACAACATTCTGCCATTCCCAGCAGCCTTCCTCCCTCCTCACCAGGCCCTCACCTAGGCCAGACTACTTGCTATGGCCAGACCATTTAAGGATTAATGGGATTATAAGGTAAAAGATTCTGTTAAAAGAAAGACTCATGGACAAAACCTACCCATGCTCCTCAGGTTTCCATGCTAGACTCTTCACTACAGCCTCTGAACAACTGTCATTCAGCTTCTGTTTGTTATTTTCCTCCCTGCTTTAAGGAAACCCAGCTAGGTTGTCAGCAGCTGGGACAGAGAACACCTCCCTGCTGCCAGGACTAAGCACTAACACCACATGAATACATTTGGGGGCATATGAGGTAATTGCAAGAGTCCAGCAGTTTCCACCCACCCTCAGCTACTCTGGTGGATTCAAACAGCCAGACCCTCCCTCCCCTTGCAGGGCAGCAACTTCTAAGAAACCAAAATAATCCCAACTTAATGGAAAGCAGCACCTACAACATCACTAAAGATTAACTGGACTCAAATTAAGTACCAATAACGACAGCAATAACATCACCATTCCATTTATTCCATCACTATTCAATTTAGCAGTCCTTCATCTTTAGTGTCAGAAGGTTTCACGGGGAATTGCATAATTTCAGGCATGTGAACTTAGGAGTAAACACTATGGGCTTTCTCAGCACAATCAACAGAAAGTAACCTTCTTTCTTCACAGACTGAGGTCAATGGCTCTGTGCAGAAGAGAGACACCCAGACTCTGGACTGAGCCTCCCCTATGCACAAACCTGCACTGGGCTGAAGGTTGCACAGAATCACGCTTTGTTCAGAGCCAAGATGCGGAGTTTAGGTTTTATGTTTCTTTTTGCTTTTTGGCATCAAGTCAGTTATGCCCCAGTGAGCAAAGACAGGGAAATATTTTGAATGTGTTCTCAAACCACCATCTTGAAATTATCATTATCAAAAGTAAACCTGTGTAAAGTGTTCTCACCAGATGTTCCTTTCCGGATAAAGGGTTTCTTTGTGAAATTAAAGAAAGCTCTCCTGATTAAGTGATTTGGCCCTTACCTGTCTATATTAAGAAGCTATGATTCTGACAAGTCTGAGCCAAAAAATCTTCAAGGATACAGGCACACTCCAGCACAGCCCAGGTGGATATAAGCAAACAGCTAATGGGACTATTTTAGGAACTGACCATTGCTTTTTCGTAGATCTGACAACAGAAAAAAAACCCAAAAGCTGGCTAAACAGCAGTCAACACGCCAATGAACGATAAACTTTTCATCTTTACCAATACAAGCATTCATATAATTTTGTACCCACTGAACTGGAATTTATTTGCAGGGCCTAAGGATAACATGACAGAACCTACCAGCTGCAGCACAGCAGAAATAGTCCAGAAGACTGGAAAGGCTTGCTTTTGTCTGCTGGCTTATTACTCTTTCATGGAGGAACTTCAGAGGGCCACAGGATGAGCAGCTGCTCTAACCTGAGGGAGCTCTGCACGTGCTTGCCAGGAGGTCGGACACCTTCAGCTCTGGGAGAGGCTGTGGACCTTCAGAGCCAGCACTATGGCACTGGAAGCCGGTGAAGTCACTCTATCATCATAAACTGAATTGCAGGGTACATGCAAGGAAGCACCTGGGAGCCCTCAGCCAGGTCTCCCAATCCATCTGGTCAACAATTAATATCAACTATGGGCAACAGGCATATAACACAAGCACAGAATGGAAGGGTTTAAAGTAAAATGCTGTCCACTGTAATAAAGATTAAGAGCTAGCTGAGTTTGCAGATGGATGACACCTTCTGTTTCAGACAAGCTGAATGCTTGGTAATTTTTAATTTGTAATACAGCTACTTGAGTTGTTGCACATATGTATGTATATATATACGTACACATCTGAATCGAAGTGAATGAGAAGTACCAGAATGCAGAGGTGTGACTTCAGCCTCCTATAACTAATGCAATACTGCAGAATCATTTGTTCTTTCCTTTACATTGCACGCATAGGAAACGTCTGATTTTTGCTTCAGTGAAGCGTCTTTGGAGGGTGAAAAGGATGGTTTTAAAGTTCATTCTGTTCCTACAAAAGGAAAGACAACAGCTTTGGGAGAACACACAGAATGTTTCATGGAGAAAGACTAGTCCTTAACGTTGCTCCTCACAGTGTCAAACTTACTCATACTCATGGATGTGAGAAATGCAACAACCAGTCCAAACTGCTTCAGCGGGGTTTATGCACTTCTACTTTATTCAAAACCCTCAACACCTTCCTCCCGCAAGTAATCTCAAAGCCAGAAGGAATTATCCTCTTATCCACAGAGCAGCTTGCAGAGCACCGAGGGGAGGATTACCAAGAAGCCCCACGACACACCCCTGCAAGAACACTTCTGCCTTTCAGGCTGGTTAATTCTTAACTTCAGCTGAATCACTGCAGGGAAAGGACAGACTGCACACCCAAGCAAATCCGTGCTTGAAGCAGTTCAAGAACAGCAAGCACCACCTTCCTCGAAAATACAGATTCTTCCGGAATTCACAGAGGTTACACCCTGGCAGTCTGTAACAGCTGTATTTCCCCCAATTGTATAGTGGAGTAGGACAGCTGTAAAGTAATTATGAAGCAACAATGAGTTTATTAACTAAAGTAGATTTTTAAAAAAGTTTTTAAAGACACATTTCTTTTGATTTCCCATTTTAAATTCTCTATTAGAACTACACTACATACAAATAGGACATTATCAGTATGGCTCTGCCCAAACAACACAGAAATACCAGAACTCTAGGAGCTGCAGTACTATCTAACAGGCATCAAAATGCTACATCAGCATTTAGCAGCAGCTCCACATTAATTTCCTTTACCCAAACTCATGCAGTTCAAAACTGAGAAATCAATAAAGCCAAGACAACTCAAGAAGTTTTTCTTTTACTATACAAATTAAAAAAAAAATTAAAAAATTTGTTGTGAAAACAAAATACCAGGCAGGTCCATTCCTCAACTGAAGGCACACACTTTTGTTTATTCAGTTTGTCTTAAATATAAAACATGCACCTATTAAATTTACTCTAAATCCACAAAATCAAACTGATTTGATTGATTCCACATCTTTAAAACTGTAAATGTCTAACCTGCCTTTATCTAATGCACCTTGATGCAAATAGACTAAAGTAAGTAAAAGAACCCAAACCTGTTGCAAATCTATATAACTGCACGTTAACATAAAGCAAGACTAGAATTCAGAGCTTTATGGTCACACGTGACAGGGCACGCATCTTGCCAAGCCCTGCCAACAGGATTTGAGAGAGTGAGCAGGGAAGAAAACGGAGCAGAGGGAATATACCACAGCCCCCTTTGTCTCTCCTGGGCATGTAAGATTAACCGCATATCCCCACATACCAAGCCAAACTTTGACAATATTTGTTAAAAATGAAAACAAGTTTTAATGAGAATTTTCCCAGGCATTTAAACAGTTCCAACTGTATTTCTATCATTGTTTTCTGTTTGCTGGTTGAAGTCAAGCATTTTAAACTGCCCTAATCATAAGGCAGACTGATTCCCACCACAGCTGCTGCGGTTCTGCCCTCCCTCATCTTTCCTGGCAAGAAGTTTCTGTTCTCTTCCCCTACTAAAGCCAGCTTGAGTTAGTCCTTTCCCAGGCCGAAAAACTACAAACGAATTTCACGCTGAAAAGTCATCACAGAACAGCTACAGCAACAGCATCTGAGCAGGGACTTCAACCCTCGTATATGCACAAGTTCTCATCTCTGCCTTTCTGCAAGTTAAATCCAACTATATGTTTCCCAAAAGTGATACTTGATTAAAACACAGAGTAAAACCAAAGACTCATGGTCCCATTACACATGAACGAATATAACAGAAGAACAGCCATACTCAATCAAGCCAGAAGTCTACCTATTCCAGCATCCAGTCTGGCAGGACACTTCACTATATTCCACTTTTGCCATGATATCTGGGGATGCATTTCAGAAGCCACACTGAACTTTAGACTCAGGCCAAACAGATACAGACACATTCTGAAGAAGAAATGCACCAGTTCCACAAACTATCTGCGAAAATAATGTGACTCCACACAGCAGCAGCAGGACCAGGACAGCACACCTAGCCTGAGGAAGCAAGAACTATCTTCCAGTGAGACCACCAAATCTTCTGAAGAAAATGCACCCAAGCGCTATCCCAAATCAGAACTCAATAAGGAAGATTCAGTATGCACAAAGAAGAAAAAAAAGGTCAATTTTTGTCAAACTACATGCACTCTCCAGGAACTGTCAGTGAGACAAGAATAATGGCAAGGGTGAAAAGTTTTGTATTGACCTCTGCCAGCCTAAGCTGTGACAGCTGCGTCCCTCTCACCACGCTCCTACCCTCTTTCGAGCAAACATTCGCACTCATGCAACCACATGGTGTGCCACTTCAGAGAGCTGAGCCAGCTGAAAGCTAACCTACCAGAAAAAGCTATCCATTTTCTTTTTTGCAAAATTAACTCTTTGTGCTGACTTACTGCTTGGTCACATAGGCAGAGGAACGCGTGGCTGGAGTCACGGAAGCCCCAAACCACACTGGCTCAAGGTGCCGCAGAACTGCAGCATGGACAAACTGCTAACTAACACCACAAACGGAGAGGTACACTGCAAACGAGAGCATGGCTTAAGTGTAATTCCAGTCTGCAGCAAAAGCAATATCACACTCTTTAGACTCCAGTCACCATGGCATCCACTATGATATATCAGGACAACCTGAGGGACTATTTCGCAATCCAGCTTTCACATCTCCTCTTCTCTTTGCTGGAGTTCCTTTGACTAAAGAGAATGGGACCACCAGGCTGCCACCTGCAGAAGACGGAAATGGAGTTTAACTCTTTTAATAGAACTTTGCACGTGCCTATTTCCAGAGTGAGAAGAGAAGACAACACCGAAACTTTGGAGAAATACATTGCTTTCCCTTTTCCAAACTCCAGCAGAGGTCCCCAGTCCCTGCGCAGCTGCAGCACCGCCACTGCTCTGGGACACAGCACCCTTTTTAAAGGGAGCCTCTTGAAAGCCAAGAATGCCCGCTATGGAACAATTCTTTATATTAAGCTTTAGCACAGTCAGGTGAAAAAGAACTGCAGCCTTGTATTTAAAAACCCTTCAACCGGCGCTTTGCCTTGCACAGAAGCTTAGCTACAGCCTTTTAGCAGACCCTCGCTCCTTTCCTGGAAAGCTTTCCAAACGCAAAGGGCACAAGGAGCAGCCTCACAGGGCCACGCTGCAACCACCCACGCAGAGAAGCCCACTCCTCTCCGCTCCAGCTGCACAGAGCCGGAGCTTGGGCTGGGTCCGAGAGGACCCTACCCCCGCACTCGCGGGCGGACAAACCTGCGCCAGCTCACCGGCTTTCGGCAGCGCTGAGCCCCAGGCCGCCGCGCTGCAGCGGGGGGCGGGGATGAGGCGCTGGCACCGACGTCGAGCGCGCAGAGCCCGCCCGGCGACGAGGAGCAACAGGTGAGCACGGGGCTGCGCGGCGGGGAGGGCGGCCGGCCGGCCGGCACAGGCGGCAGCACCAGCTCGGCAGCGGGACGGCGCCTCGGGCGGCCGCTCCTCGCCCGGCCGCGCAGCCCGCCCCGGCCCCGGCGCCCCGCCGAAGGCCAGGCCCGACCCTCCCCGCCCCGGCCCGGCCCGTCGCGCACCTTCCAGCCGGCGGAGCTGTTGCTGTCGCCCTTGTCCTTGAAGTAGGGGACGGAGCGGACCATCCACTCGTAGATCTGCGCCAGCGTGAGCCGCTTCTCGGGGGCGCTCTCGATGGCCTGGCTGATGAGCTCGGCGTAGGACTGGTTGCCCCAGGCGTTGCGCCGGGAGCCGCCCTTCCGCGCCGCCGCGCCGCCCGCCCGCGCCCCCTCGGCCCGCCCGGGCCCCGCCGCCACGCCACCTGCGCCCTCCTCCACCGCACCCGCCGCGCCGCCCGCCTCCGCCGCCGCCGCCGCCACCGGCAGCTCAGGCCGCGGCAGCGGCCAGGTGCAGGAGCGCGGCCGGCTCTGCGGCTCGAAGTCGGGGTCGATGTCCGGCGCCGCCGCGGCGCCGCCCGCCTCCGCCATGGGCGCCCGCCTCAGCGCCGCCACCGCCGGGTCTGAGCCACTCCGCCGCCGCGCATCGGCCCGGCCCACTACCCCTTTGTGAGACCCGGGCCCCACCGCCGCCGCGCCGCTCTGTTTACCAGGGAGCAGAGCCGCGCCCTGCGCCTGCGCGCGCGCGGCACGCCGGGAGCGGTAGTCCCGGCGGGGCGGAGGCCGGCGGCACTGCGCGGCCGGCGGACTACAATACCCAGCGTCCCCCGCGCTGGAGGGGCGGGGGCGGGGCGGGGGCGGGGCGGGGCCCCGACGGGTGAGCGTGGCAAGCGGTGCGCCCGCGCGACTACAGCTCCCAGCGGGCACCGCGGCGGCCGCACTTACATAAGCTGCCCGGCCCCACCACGGCGGTGTGAGGGCCCGATGACCCCGCGCGGGTGGGGCTGTGCTGGGAGCCCCACGGCGGGAACAGCTTCTCCGCCCGCGCGTAGAGCGCGCAGCGGCCCGGGAGTGTTGCTCACTCGCGCCGTCCCGTCACGGACAGGAGCCCGTTTCCGGGACGTGCCCCAGCACGAGGCGTGACGGGCCCGGTCGGTCGGTCAGAACCGTAGCAACCAGGTTCCAGGGCCCCAGCACACCCCGCGCCGTACAGCGCCCGGGGCTGGCTCCGCCCAGGACGCTGTATGGCGCAGTCCCTCTGTAAGTTTTTCGGCCCCGCGCCCCGGTTCCTAGCCCCTAGGCGTTCAGTGCGGCTGGCTCGGGGGCGGGCTCTGCACCGCCCCGTGGTGGCCCGGCCGGGGCGGCGCGGGGCAGCGTCGAGAGCGAGCCCGGCCTGCTGCAGGTTCCGGGGCTGCCCTGTGGCATCCCCCGCGCCCTGAATACTCGCTCCGTTTATGCAGGTGGCGGCGCCGGCGTGCGCGGGCCGGGCGGCGGCTGAGTGGCCCCGAGACCTGGATACCCGCCGCGTTATGCAGGCGGCGGGCGGGCGACGTCGCGTCGTGCGCGGGCGGGGCAGGCTGCGGCAGCGGGCGGGGCGGGCCGGGCGGGGCGGTGGCGGCACCACCATGTCGGAGGCGGCGGTGGCGGACACCCGGCGCCTGAACGCCAAGCCGCAGGACCTGACGGACGCGTACGGGCCGCCCAGCAACTTCCTCGAGATCGACATCTTCAACCCGCAGACCGTGGGCATGGGCCGCGCCAGATACACCAGCTACGAGCTCCGGATGCGGGTGCGGCCCCTGTGGGGCTCGGGGCGGGCGGAGGGGGGGGGCGGCCGGCAGGCCTCGGGACCCGCCGTGCGCCGCGGAGCCCCGTGTGTGCCCTGGTGGGGCTGCGCTGCCCCGTGGCCGGGTGTACGGCCCGGGGAGGGGCGGCAGCGCTTGGTGCGCAGTGTCGGGGTGGCCCGGGGCGGGCGGCCGAGGCAGGGCCGGGGTGGTCTCGCTGCTCTGGCTGAGCGCGGCCTCCGCGGTCGGGGCGGGGAGCGGCGGTGTGTGTGTCAGCGGCCCCGTGCAGCCCGGGTGTAGCTCCTGGGGCTTGGGGTAGCCGGGCAGGGTCCGCGCTTGTCTGCGGCGGTGGGGGGCGGGGGCTGAGGAGGTGAGCTCTGGCCCCGCTGGGGCTGGCAGCTTGCCTGCGGCTCTCCGGCGGGCCCGGGCTCAAGGTCAGAGCGCTCGCAGCTGGTGGGTTTGCCGGGGCCCTTCAGCATCTGACGAGGGCTGGTATGCACAAGGACAAGGAGGGTGCTGCCTCAGCAGGCTTCTGTCCCCTCTCTAGAGCCCCAGCCCTGGCACTTGGGCACCGTCGGGTGGTTGCTGAGCAGGGCGTGACTGCGTGCAGCTGGTTATCTCAAGCAGGAGAGGAAAGCTAGCTAGCTGATCACAGGGCAGTCTAGCTACCCCTTCTGAGTCAGCTTGATTGCTTTACAAAGAGCTTGTGATCCAGGAGCGTGCATAGCAGGCTGAGCACTTCTTGCAGGGTTCTCTTCCCTGGGTCTTAACCGAGCTGAACTGGGGACCTCTTCACAGCTCTGCATCTGATAGCTGAAGGAAGTAAAAGTAAAATTGACCTTCCCTGGAAACAAACTACATTTAGTGCATGTTAGGGTGCTGGCGTTGACTTCTGTTCATAGCATGATTTAACTGCTAAGTCTCCACTACCTTTCAGAAAAATTGTGTTTGCTTTTTTTTGTTGTGATACTTGGTTTCCATCAGCCTGCCAAAGGGTGCCTGGCAGGTGGCAATGAGAACCTCTCGGTCCCACTGAAACTAGGTCTTGTGGGGATGCTTTGAAAGCAGCTGGTTTTACTTCACAGACCTTATAAGAATATAGTTAACTGTGTTCCAGCAATACCTGTGTTCATCTGGGTGCTGCTTGTCAGAAGGTTTTGCTACCTCGGTTCCTTCAGCGTTTCAGGCTGTGTTGATAGGGTAAAGGTAAAGTTACTATAGCTGTCAGTCTTTAGACTCTAGTGGTGGGGGAGAAGGATGGGGAATTGCTGCATGTTCCTCCAGTGACACAAGCCAGATAAGAAAAAGCTGCTTGCCTGTTAGGGTAGATGATCTGTTCTGAAAGAAGATTGGAGTATGAATTCTGGCCTTGAACAGTTGCTGGCGCGAGATTTCCTCCCTTAGTTCTTCCATGGAAATACCAGTGTTGGGTCGGAGGTTCTTTTTTTCTGCAGGCTGCTGTGAAGCTCTTTTGTAGATCACTTCAAAATGGAGTGAACTCAAGGGGAAAAAAAAAAATAATCAGCCTTCTCTGTGTTGTGAGCCCTGGTTCCAGCGCATGCCCCTGGGAGGGGGTGTGTTCCTGAAATAGTCACTTGAGGGGGAGGGAATGGCTGGCTCTGAGTAGCCTGGCAAGTGCTTGCTTGATTCCAAAGGGCTTCCGTGCTTGTGCTCTGTTCTGAATAAAGAAGCTGGGTGTTCTCATGATACCTCCTTCTCAGGGGACTTGGTTTTCTAAATGCAGCTTCAGGTTTCAATGACATGTGGAAATACTGTCTGGCTTCCAAAGCAACCTGCAGATTAACTACTCTCTTCATTACAGACAAACCTCCCAATCTTCAAATTGAAGGAGTCATGTGTGAGGAGACGATACAGTGACTTTGAATGGCTGAAGAATGAGCTGGAACGAGACAGTAAGGTGAGGCCTGGCTCAGATCTGCCTGTTCCTGAAACCAGGACATACGGGAACAGTTGTAGCAATAATTTTGGGCTGCCCAGAAGAGAGGCTGTGATGGTGGGCAGCTGTTGGGGCTTGATCTCTATCCACATAATGAAGCTGCAGGTGAGTGTCAAATGGTTAAGGATATCCGCTTGCAGGTGGATATTCTGCTGACAGGGTGATTCTGTGCTTTCAGATTGTAGTGCCACCACTGCCTGGAAAAGCCTTGAAACGACAGCTTCCCTTCCGAGGAGATGAAGGCATCTTTGAAGAGTCCTTCATTGAGGAGCGGAGACAGGGACTAGAACAGTTTATTAACAAGTAAGCTTGATGTCCTGGGTTTGCTGTGTGCTGCCTTTCTGGCTACTGCTCATAGAAGAGGGCTGTGGATTGACTGGGAAGCAGTCTTGATCTGCTGCATGCAGGTGCCGTGCTAAAGGATGGTGCCTGCAGCCGGGTAATGAAACCATGGTTCTGAAGCAAGTCCTGCCTTGCGTGTGGGTTGTGTTCAGCACTCTCCTGAGAGTGAAGGAAATATTAGCAGAATAGCTGTGCTGCAGAGACCCACCGACAGGGTAGTGTTGGTTCAGGATGCTCGTGCCCTGCTGCAGGGCATGGTGTGGGAGGGAACACCCTGTCCTCAAGCACCTCTTTCTGGCCCTGTTGCACACCGATCTGGTGACGTTGGGCTGACCCCGGTGTGGGTGTGCTTGGAGCTGGCTGCCCGTTAACGAGGAGGTCTGCCTTATTAGCTCCTTACAGAGAGCAGAGGTGTCAGGGTCTTGGTGGTGGCTGTGCTAACCTCCACATCTGATTTTCTTCCAGAATTGCTGGACACCCACTGGCACAGAATGAGCGCTGCTTACATATGTTCCTGCAAGAGGAGACTATTGATAGGAATTACGTCCCAGGGAAAGTGCGCCAGTAGGAGCACCTGGCACTGTCTTCCTCCATTCCACCCTCCCTCCTGCAAAAATGACATTTATTTTTACACTAAATCTGTCTTCTCTGAACCAGCTTTTTCTTCTCGAACCTCCCAGTTTGTTCAGTATTTTCCTGTTTCGTAACTGGCAGCAGCTTGTTCTACTGGGCTGTGGTCTTGGCCTAAAGGTATGAAGATTTATGCAAGTGAGCATGTTATCCCACACCTAGGGGCAGATGTGAATAGGTGTGGAGCAGGAAATTGCTTATGGCATTATGGTGTAGGAGCTGCCCCTCTCCCTGTACAGGAAGGTGTGAGTTGACCTTCAGTCCCCTATCTGTGCAGCCCCAAGCATCTCTGCAGGAGACTCTGAAGAATAGCAGTTGTCATGTTGGTCAGTGATCGCATCGGGTATTAGCGTTTAGTAAGGCTTATCCAAAACAGTGAGTAGGTGCCTGGGTGTGTTGGTCTCTTGTCCACCCCATTCACCCTGCATGAAACCCCCATTCTTCACTGTCTGGAAGTGCTGAGACCCAAGACCTACTCTAACCCTGCTCTCAGCCTCCTGCATTAGACCCATTTGGTGTATTCGTGTTAATCCCCCTCCTTTCTGACATGCTGCTGGCAGCTCGAGGGGTTTCCATGACATGTGCTCTCATGATGCTCTGTGTGGGCAGTTTGACGTGTGGAAGCTGGGATAGCCTGGCTGTAGCAGTGTGTGCTGTGATGCCTTGGCCCAGGGTTTAAAAAATGCCCCAGCTTGCTCTGCTGCAGGCTGGTGTGGTGGTGTTTCCAGCAGCACCCTGCTCAGCTGAGCCATGGTGACCTTATCCTGTGCCCCAGCTGCAGAGGGGAGGAGATGGGTCTGGCTGAGGAGGAGCAGGAGAGGGCTGGTGAGGGCTGTTGTAGTGTGTGGCCATGACGGCTGCCACAGGAGGAGCCCAGCAGTGGGGCCTGGGGTGAGGCTACCTCTCCAGAAAGGGACAGCAGAATAGGGTCAGTGAGTCCTGGGTTAGACATTTGCTTATGAAGCAGGAGAAGTAACAATGGCTTTTTGTGTGTTCTCCCCTGTTCTGCGGTGAGCTAGGCAGTTACTTGTGTGGAAGTGAGGACACAAGACTGGTCAGGGAAGCATCCAGAGCTTGAGGGTGACCACAAGGCTGTGACTTGCTGCAGCAAGACTGTCCTTTGGAGGCTCCTCCAGCTGCCACAGCTGCGATGAGTGAGGTTGGGCCTTAGCCGGGGGACTCCTCAGGTCAGAGCTGGCTGGTTTATAAGTGCTTGGTCACTTTGTGGTGGCACACTTGAGTCTTTCTTGGAGCATAGGCCTGCGGTGACTGCCCTCCTGTTCCTGCCGAGCACGTCCCCCAAGGGCTCCCTAACGTCTCCTGGGTTTTCTGGTGAGGAACTGGCGCTGCTGGGTAAGAAAGAGTTTGCTCTCGGGGAGGAGAAGAAGTCGCTGAAACCAGGAGGGAACCGCTCGGGGGGCCGGCTCGGCCTGGGAAGGGTTTGTGGGGCAGCACGGAGGCTGGTGCCGGTGGAGGCGGCTGTGCCTGCAGCGGGGCTCAGCCCGTGCCCCCTGCCGCTGCCGGCTCCTGCTTAGGGCGGCCCCTTCCTCCTGCCTGTCCTGCCGCGGGGCTGCCAGCCACCCAGCTGTCTCCACCCTGTCCAGTGTAACGTCCCGGTTCCGTTCGCATTAAACCACTGTGAAGCCAAGTCTCTGCCTCGTCCTGGGGGCTGGCGGGGCGGGGGAAGCACCGGCAGGGGGCGCTGCGCGGGGGAGGGAGAAGGGCAGGGGCGCTGCGCGGGGGCGGGAGAAGGGCGGGGGGGCCTCCCCGGCGGCAGGGGGCGGTGCGCGGGGGCGGTGCGCGGAGGCGGGAGGAGGGCGGGGGGCGCTGCGCGGATCCGCTGAGGTGTGAGCGGTTGGCGGCGGCGGCTGGGAGGGATGTGGCGGAGGGAGCAGCCGCCGGCGCGGCCCGACCCACCGGCGGGGCCCGACCTGCTGCGGCATGTAGACGGCCCGAGCTTGCCGCTCTCCCCGCTGTACCTCAGCTTCTTCGAGGAGGAGTGCCGCACCATCGCCGCCCGCCTGCGCCTCGCCGCCTCCATTGAGGCGGAGCCCTCGCCGGACCTGTGGGAGGACAGCGTCCTGTGGCTCGACGCCGCCGGGCCCATCGCCTCCACGCCGCTGCAGGCCTCGCCGCCCCTCGACGAGAGGGCCCCGGACAGCGCGACGCCCGCCGCCCGCCCGAGCACGGCTGGCTCCGAGGCCGCCGCCCGCCCGAGCACGGCTGGCTCCGAGGCCGCCGCCTCCCTGGGCCCGGCCCGCGGGCTGCCCCGGCGCCTCCCGCAGCCCGCTGCCGGCGGTGGCCCCGGCGCGGCGCGGCCCGGCTCCGGCCTCGCCCGCCCTCAGGCCCTGTCCCGTAAGGCAGCACGGCGCGGTGCCGGACAGCACCCCTGCGGCGGGCCGGGCCCCGCGGGCCGGGCCCGCACCCCCGCCCGGTCCCCGGGCCGTGGCGGCAGGCTCTCTGTCTCCCGGGCACGGGCCTCTCTGGGTCTGCAGCTCCCAAAGGCCGGCAAGGAGCTCGGTGGCCTGGGAACAAGGCTCCCGCAGCCCTCAGGTGAGCCTGGTCGCTGGAGAGAGCCCCCAGCACGGTGACTGCTTCCCTGGGGCTGCAAAACCCTCTCTCTTCCCCAGGTACCAAGCTGAAGCTGATGCCGGCTGCCAAGTGCAGGCTTCAGCGTTCCCGTGGGGCCTTGCAGCTGACACAACCTTCTGCCATTCGCAAAGCCACCCCCCGGGACACAGAGATGGAAGGTAATTCTGCACCTTCCAGTTGCCTTATGGAAAGCTGGGAAGCTTGGGGGGACTGATGCTGCAGCCAGAAGGGAGAAGGGGGAAGGCCTGGGCTGCAGCATGGGACAGGGACAGAGCCTGGGGAGTGGGGAGTCCCTGTAAGCGGCACAGGTAGGAGCCCAGGAAATGTGCTCATGCCCCAGGTGCTGTATTAATTAGCACTATCTGTCCTCCCGCCAATGTGGTCTAGCAGCCTGTTGGCTTGGAGCCCTCACCCCATGGTCTTGTGTGGGGTCGTGGGGGTGCTGGTGGCTGTGGGCCTGGGAGAGGCAGCCTGACTGAGCCCTGGCCCGCCCTAGGAGAGGTGCGGTGTAGCTGCTTTGGAGTGGCAGCCTGTGCCTTATTGTTTGTCCACTGTAGCTGCTGTCAAGGTTGGGGGTCGCAGACAGCCCTCCCAGAGGCTCTCTACAGCAGTTCCTATTGTGGCTTCTCGCTCCCGACTGCAGCTGCCGGGAAAAGTGTCTTCCCCCAAGCGCTTTTGCCTCGGTAAGGGTGAATCTGGGCAGAAGCCCTGGAGGCTCTGGTGTTGTGGGAGGGGGGAGCTGCTGCCCTGGGGAGAACATTCAGGGGACTGCAGTCAAGGCTGGTCCCAGGGAAACGACAGGAGGGGGCAGCGTGTGCTCGGGCTCAGAGAAAGAGAAGTGAAACACAGAGGAGTAAGGCTAGGTGACGTCCTTTTCCCTGGAAAGGCAGCCTGCAAAGAGGCTGAGCAAATCTGATGCTCTAGCTCATCCATAGGACAGGGAGTGGCCTTGTTCAGTGCATGTTGCTGTCAGGGCACTCTCTGAGCAGGGGTTGATGCTCTTTACTTTCATTTCCTGGCCCCCCCTTCAGGATCAACTACGCGGGAGCTGATACGCAATTGGACCCAAAAGCTGAAGAAAGATGGTGAGAGCAAAGAATGGCTGGTTGCAGCAGGGACTGTCTTGGGAGTAGGTGAGCAGTATGGAGGTGTGGTCCTACGCAGGAGTGGGG
This sequence comes from Astur gentilis, assembly GCF_929443795.1. NCBI lineage: Eukaryota > Metazoa > Chordata > Aves > Accipitriformes > Accipitridae > Astur > Astur gentilis. The sequence goes on from NC_064903.1 coordinate 13,919,217, forward strand.
AGCTGGAGCTTGCTCCCCTGTAGAGAGGAGCCCCTCTGGAGCTTTCCTGGCTCCTGACTGCCAAAGGCCTGCTGAAATCCAAGTGTCCTGTGAGTGTACCATGGTGAGGAGAGTCTACGTTTCGGCGTTGGACTCTAGTGGATTTTTGTCTTGTGTTGGGATGAGCACAGGGGAAACATGGGCAGCTGGCAGCTGCTTGTTGGGCAGTGCTGCTCCCCAGCAGGGTCCTTGTTGAACAGGCGTGCCTGGGGGTGCTCTAGCCTGCTCTGCAGGCAGGGTGTGCTGCCTTCCCTGGGCAGCCTGCAGTCCTGGGCCCCGCAGAGGAAGACGAAGCGAGGAGGCCGTCCCCGCTCTGCTGCAACATCCCTGCCCTGCCCTGCCCAGGGCAGCTGTCTGCCCTCCCTGTGTGAGCAGACTCCTAGCAGGAGCCCAGAGCTGCTAGACCATGCAGGAGCACCTTCTCCCAGCAGGACCTGTACAGGCCAGGCCAGCAGCAGCCTTTGGGCTGGAGGGGCTTGAGGACCTCTGGCTTCCTTGGACAGGTTCTGCCCCTGGTCTGGAGCAGCAATGTGGCCTGGTTGTGGGCTGGGGATAGCATTTATGTTTGTGGTGGCGACACTTCTCTTCGCAGGTAAGGCTGACCAGACGTGGGTGTGTGTGGAGTCCTCTTTTTCCAGTGAGTTGGCCCCTGGCCCGACTCCAGGGTGTGGAAATGCAGTCCCTGCTGAGCAGGTAAGAGCCAACTATGTTCTGGCACCACAGAGCACCATTCAGCCAGTGGCTTGGGCCATCTGTGCCAGAGGTGGGAGGTGATGGGACCTGGGCTGCCAATTTCTGGGTGGGCACTGGAGCTGTTTTAGCCCTTCCCTGGAGTTTACACAAGATGTGCACTTGCTGCATGAATTTACCACCTCTCCAGTGCTCAGGGGACTGTAGGCATCCATCCAGTTAATTTTTTTGTAAGGGGCTTTTGAAAGATGCACACCCCCTTTGGCTTGTGGTGTTGCTTTTATACCTCCTGACATGTTGGACATGTCCCCAGCATGGGGTGAGGAGAGCCTGCAGCAAGGTGAGGCTCCAAGGTGTGAAGTCTCCTACCTGCAAAATATGTTTGTGCATTTACCAGCAGTTTTAGGGCTCTTCACTATGTGGCTGTAGCTTGCCAAAGGAATCCTTGTGACCCATGGCTACTGGCAGTTGCTTGCTGACAAGCGAACAGTGGCTCCTTTGCCAGGTGCTGCTGCTGCAATGAATGCACCCTGGCAGTGGTCCCGTGGGTGCTAGGCTTGGGGTGTTGGTTGGGCTGCACTGCAACAGCACCAGCCTCCTGAAGCAGGGGTGAATGTCAAAACAGGACCCTGCTCTGACATGCTGAAGCATGTGAGTAGGGCTTCCTGAGCCCAAGAACTGCTGGTGTGCGTGTGCTGCCTGCAGAGATGCTCCTCCACAGGAAGGGCTGTGCTGGGGCTGGGCTACGGGTCACTGCGTGGGGGTGACCAGCCCCTGTGTCACACTTACACCATGCCCTTGCCAGTCTGCAGGTGATCAGTTGTCCCAGGAGCTGAAGGATGTAAAGAACGAACTGGAGCGAGTGAAGGGCGAGCTTGGTATGTGGGGCTGGCTGTTTTGGGGGCTGCGGACACCCGCAATCCAGACGACACCCCCTGCACTCGTACCTGGAGCCCAGGCCTGCAGCTCTGTGCAGATGGGGCTTGTTTGGGGGTAGAGCAGGATCCCAGCTGCTGCCCCAGAGGGTCTGGGGATGAGGTGTTCAGGATGGGCTGAGCACACACCTACTTGCCTCCTGCCTGCAGCTGACAAGACTGCCCAGTGTGAAGCCTATCGCCAGATGATCTCCTCCTTGCAGGCTCAGCTCAGAGCAGCAGGTATGTTCCCTCACTAGGGTGAGCCCTCACCCCTGGGCAGGCTGAAGGGATCCTCCAGTGATCCCTTGCCGGTGTAACTGAGCGCTGCCAGGTGGAAGGGACACAGCTTGCGGCCTTTCCCGTGAGGCAGGTGCCGAGTGCCGGAAGTAGCAAGTGCTTTGATGCTGCTGTTGCTCCCCAGGAATCCGTCTGGAAGATGCAGCAGTGGAGAGTGGTGACTCGGGGAGACGCTGACAGCTGGCACACGCGGACAGACTCACAACAGCCACTTGTCTGGCCATCTAAGGTGCTGGGCCAGTGCTATTTGTGCAGCTCTTGAATGAATGAATTTTTTAACTCCTTGTATTTAAAATAAAGGTGTCTTTTTCCCAGTGATGCTTGCTGTCTTCTGGGGTCGGCCCAGTACCTGGTGCTGCCCACTGTTCACCAAAGGGCTGGTTAGAAAGGGCAGATCTGTGTCTGGCTGTGGCTGGTTCTGCTCAGCCAGAGACTTGAGGTCTGCTGCGTGGAGGAATTGGGTGCTGGTGGATGGAGGCACAGCATGACTCTGGGGAAGCCTTTCTGGACGAACCTGTCGCTTCCAGGTGGGATGCTTGGACATGTGGTGGTGGCAGGCAGCTGTACAGGCAGGATTCTGCTTTAACCTACCTTCACGCTGGATGTGGGAAGAGCCAGTACTGACTGATGGCACGTTGGGCTTCTGCAGCTGTTAGCTGCTACTTACCATTTTATTAGCTGGTGGCTTGTGTCAGTGTCTGGGGGCAGGTGGTGGGGAAGCAGCACTTGGGACTCACTCCCTTATTGTTCCTGCCTGCCAGCACTGGAAGCCCTGCCCTGCTGCCTTCTCTCTGTGGTAGGTTGACATAGGCACCTTGTCGCGCTGCCTCACGTCTGGGTGAGGCCCTGGAGAGTCCCACTGTCTGGTGGTGGCAGCACCCTGAGGCTGGGCCGGGAAGGCTGGCCCGCTCCCGCTTCCCTGTTGTCTCCGGCTGGTGTTCCTGGCTGCCCTGGTGTGCTGCAGGCAGGCTGCACCCCTTCCTGGGGCGGCTGCCCTTGACCCTTTGCAGGGGTGGCTGCACAGGGGTGCTACGACTGCTGTCTCCCACCCCTGCTCAGCACTCAGTTGCTGAGTCAAACAGCTCCAGTGCTGGCAAAATCCGCAGCGGAACGCTCTAGTGCGTGTACGGGTGGGTTCCCTGTACATGCATGTTGATGATAACTTCTTGGTGCAGGTACTAAGGGAGCTGACTAAGAAACGTGCCCTGCTAGATTTGTTGTTTGTAAACACAGAGGGACTTGTGGGCAAAGTGGTGATTGGTGGCTGTCTTGGTCACAGTGACCACGAAGTAGTTGAGTTTCAAATTGTCGGTGATAGGAGAAAGACTGCCAGCAAAACTTCAGTCCTGCTTATGGGGAGAGTAGATTTTGGGCTGCTGAAGGAGTTAGTAAGGTCTCCTATGAATCTGGTCTGAAGGTATTGGGGTCCATGAATGCTGGTCACTTTTTAAAAGCCATCTCTTAAGAGCACAGGAGCAAGCAATTCCGAAGTATTGAAAATCAAGCAAGTGAGGCAAAAGCCATCTCTTAAGAGCATAGGAGCAAGCAATATTGAAGTATTGAAAATCAAGCAAGTGGGGCAGAAGACCAGCTTGGCTGAGCAGGGATCTCCTTCTAGAACTTAGGTTGGAAAAGGAAAATGTATGGACACTGAAAGCAAGGACAGGTGACACAGGAGGACTACAGAGATGCTGTCTGCCACTGTAGGGAAAAAAATTAGTGTGGCCAAAGCTCAATTAGACTTCAATCTGGCCAGCACTCTGAAGGACAACAAAAAGAGCTTTTTAAAATATGTTAATAGCAAAAGGAGAATCAGAGGTAACATTGGTCCATGCTTGACGAGGTTGATCACCTCAGAAATAGGGATGTAAACAAAGCAGAGACGTTTAATGCCTTCTTCGTCTCTGTCTTCAACACTGATGATGGGCACTGGGACCCCCAGAACCCTGTGTTGGAAGACTATGACTGGGGGGGTGGGGCGGGGGTGGGGAGGATGATAAACTCCCAGCTGACCCTTAACTTCTTTGAGACTTGCTGCTCCAGCTAGATGCGCATGAATCTATGGGGCCCAATAGGATTCAACCCAGGGTACTGAAAGAGCTGGCCAATGTCAACGTGGGACCTCTCTCCATTATTTTTCAGTGGTCCTGGGAGGCTGGAGAGGTCCCAGTCAACTGGAAGTTGGCAAATATTGTTCCACTTTTCAAGAAGGGTAAAAAGGAAGACGCTGGTAATTACAGGCTCACTTCAGTGCCTGGTAAAATTATGGAGAGGTTTATTCTGGGAGTTACTGAAAAAAAACCACTTGAGAGACAATGCAGTCATTGGTCATAGCCAGCACAGGGGAAAGTCCTACTTAACAAACCATCCTGGTTTTGGCTGGGATAGGGTTAATTTTCTTTCTAGTACCTGGTACAGTGTTATGTTTTGGATTTAGTATGAGAAGAATGTTGATAACACACTGATTTTTCAGTTGTTGCTAATAAGTGTTTAGACCCAGTCAAGGATTTCTCAGCTTCTCATGCCCAGCCAGCAAGAAGGCTGGAGGGGCACAAGTTGGGAGGGGACACGGCCAGGACAGCTGACCCAAACTAGCCAAAGGGGTATTCCATACCATGTGATGTCATGCCTAGTATATAAACTGGGAGTAGTTGGCTGGGGGTGAGCAGATCACTGCTTGGGAACTAACTGGGCATCGGTCGGCGGGTGGTGAGCAATTGCATTGTGCATCACTTATTTCGTATATTCCAATTCTTCTTCTTCTTCTTATCATCATCATCATCATAGTTGTTTTATTATTATTATCATTATTAATTTCTTCCTTTCTGTCCTATTAAACTGTCTTTAACTCAACCCACGAGTTTTACTTTTTTTTCACTGGGTGGGGGAGAAGTGAGCAAGCGGCTGTGTGGTGCTCAGCTGCTGACTGGTCTTAAACCACAACAGTCCTTTTTGGTACCCAACGTGGGGCACGAAGGGTTGAGATAACAACAGATCTGAGCAGAGCATGTTAAAATGAATTTGTTACAAGCATTCGTTATATTAATTTAATAGTTGCTGGTCACCATGTCGATTTATTAGCTCTTAGAGTTGTGGCGCTTGTTCTTAGAGTTGTGTTGCTTATCCCCTCACTTGCTGTATATAGTCCCTGTGCTGCTGGGAGGTGGATTAAGGTTTTTGCTTTGATGTACTGTGTAACACTGTCTTATGGTATGATAAAATTGTCAGTCATGGAACTAATCTGGTATTTGGACTCAGCATTGTCGTCACCTCTATACTTCAGGAGCCATCTGTGGGAAACCATTAATAATTACACCCTTTACCTTTTCTCCTTGGAGACCCAGTCTATGGGTGAGACACCTTTCTTCACCTTGCCAGTCTCTTCCAGGCTAATTACAATAGCATTTGAGAATTTTGAAAATTTTGAATATCCTTGGGATGTTGAAACCAGCATGGTCCTCTTGCTAGGAACTAGCATGTTCCTGAATGTGGTTCAGGTCTTGTTTAGGGTTAAACAACTCTTTCAGAATATCACCCAGACATCTGCCCCAAGGCTGAATAATTATGAGTGGCAAGATGTGTGGGGTAGTATGGGCAAGTACCTAGGACAGTGGGCACCTACAGTGTTTTGGAACTTCTCCCCTGAAAAAGTGCAGAATCTAGAAAAACTAGTAAAATATTTGGAAGAAGTGTGCTGTCACCCTGGCAATTCCAGAGAGACACAAATAACTGCAATGTGCTAGGGCCTGGCCCATGCCTTCCGAGCCCTGTTCAACCCTATTCAGTACCCTCAAGGGGAAGAGGTTGTCTCTGGACCCGACAACAAAACAACAGGCACTGCAGCCACTCCAGCTCCGGTGACAGGCACTGCAGCTGAACCAGGGTCATCACAAAGACAGGAGGAAGAGGCAGAACCAGAGGTAATCACCCAATCCCTATCCCTGAGTGAGCTGTGGGATATGCAAAAAGATTTCAGCCATCGTCCAGGTGAGCACAGTATCTCCTGGCTGCTCCAATACTGGCACAATGGGGCTAGTAGCCTGGAACTGGAGGGTGGGGAAGCCAAGCAGCTGGGATCACTTTCTAGGGAAGGTGGCATTGACAAGGCAATTGGAAAAGGGACCCAAGCCCTCAACCTCCGGAGGCAACTCTTGTCAAGCATGAAGGAAAGGTACCCCTTCAAGGAAGATGTGATATGTCAACCAGGCAAGTGGACCACCATGGACAGAGGTACCCAGTACCTGAGGGAATTAGCAGTGCTAGAGATAATTTATTATGACCTGGACAATGCACAATTACCCAGAGATCTGGATGAAGTCCAATGCACCCGACTGATGCGGCAGAAGTTTGTGCAGAGCGCACCATTGTTGTATGCCAACTCATTGGCAGTCCTGACCTGGAAAGACAAAGAGGCACTGACAGTGGGTGAAATGGCTCACCAACTCTGGCAATACAAAGAAAATCTCTCTTCCTCCCTATGAGTCTGCTGTGGAAAAACTGCCTGAAAAGTCAAAAAAACTGATCGAACTGATCAAAAAGTCATACTCCCCACCTGTACGGGCCCGCATCTCAGCTATTAGGAGTGAGCATTCCTCTGCTTAAGAGAGAATATATAGAAGGTACACGCAGTAGGGTACCTGGTGGTTTTACCTGCGTGACCATGGAGAGGACATGAGGAAGTGGGATGGAAAACCTACCTCGGTCCTAGATGCACGGGTATGTGAGTTGTGAGGAAAAACAACCAGAAAGGAGATACTTCCAGGAAAAATGCTGCTCCAGTTTCCAGAGTAGAAGGGCTGATCTTCTTGAAGTCAGTTTTAGAAGAAGTGGATAATGGATACTCTGACCAGGATTAGAGATGCCCTGCCTCCAGCCAGGTGGAGGAAAGGGACAACCAGGTTTACTGGACTGTGCGGATTCGATGGCCTGGCATGTTAGACCCACAGGAGTACAAGGCTCTAGTAGACACCAGTGCACAGTGTAGCGTACTCTAATGTCATCAAGTTATAAAGGGGCAGAACCCATCTGTGTTTCTGGTGTATCAGGGGGATCCCAGCAGCTAACTGTATTGGAGGCTGAAGTAAGCCTAACTGGGAATGAGTGGCAGAAACATCCCATTGTGACTGGGCTAAAGGCCCTGTGCATCCTTGGCATAGACTGCCTCAGGAGAAGGTATTTTAAGGACCCAAAGGGGTATCACTGGGCTTTTGGTATAGCTGCCTTAGAGATGGAGGGAATTAAACAGCTGTCTACCCTGCTTTCACGGTTTAACCCCAGCCAGCAACTAAGCACCACGCAGCCTCTCACTCACCTCCCCCCAACCCAGTGGGATGGGGGGGAGAATTGGGAGGGAAAAAAGTAAAACTCATGGGTTGAGATAAAGACGGTTTAATAGAACAGAAAAGAAGAAACTAATAATGATAATAATGACAATAATAATAATATAAAAATGATTGGAATATACAAGTGATGCACAATGCAATTGCTCACCACCCGCCGACCGATGCCCAGTTAGTTCCCAAGCAGTGATTACCCCCAGCCCCACTCCCCCCAGTTCATATACTAGACATGACATCACATGGTATGGAACACCCCTTTGGCTAGTTTGGGTCAGCTGTCCTGGCCGTGTCCCCTCCCAACTTGTTGTGCCCCTCCAGCCTTCTTGCTGGCTGGGCATGAGAAGCTGAGAAATCCTTGACTGAGTCTAAACACTACTCAGCAACAACTGAAAACATCAGTGTGTTATCAACATTCTTCTCATACTGAACCCAAAACATAACACTATACCAGCTACTAGAAAGAAAATTAACTCTATCCTAGCTGAAACCAGGACACCTGCCTGGTCTCTCTCAGGACCCTTCGATTGTGGGGTTGCTGAGGGTTGAAAAACAAGTGCCAATTTCTACCACGACAGTGCACCAGTGGCAATATCGCACTGAGACTTCCTGATCCCCTTCCATGAGTTGATTTGTTGACTAGAGAGCCAAGGAATGATCAGAAAAACTTGCTCACCCTTTAATAGTCCCATATGGCCAGTGTGGAAGTCTAATGGAGAGTGGAGACTAATAGTTGACTATTGTGGCCTGAATGAAGTCATGCCGCCGCTGAGTGCTGCCGTGCCGGACATGCTAGAACTTCAATACGAACTGGAGTCAAAGGCTGCCAAGTGGTATGCCACAACTGATATCGCTAATGCATTTTTCTCCATCCCTGTGGCAGCAGAGTGCTGGCCACAGTTTGATTTTACTTGGAGGGGCATCCAGTAACACCTGGAATTGACTGGCCCAAGGGTGGAAACACAGCCCCACCGTTTGCCATGGACTGATCCAGACTGCACTGGAGAAGGGTGAAGCTCTGAAACACCTGCAATGTATTGATGGCATTGTATGGGGCAACACAAGAGAAGAAGTTTTTGAGAAAGGGAAGAAAATAGTCCAAAACCTTCTGAAAGCCAGTTTTGCCATAAAAGAAAGCAAGGTGAGGGGACCTGCACAGGAGATCCAATTTTTAGGAATAAAATGGCAAGATGGGTGTCATTAAATCCCCATGGATGTGATCAACAAAACAGCAGCTCGCTCTCCACTGACTAATAAAAAGGAAATACAGGCTTTCTTAGGTGTTGTGGGGTTTTGGAGAATGCATATTCCAAATTACAGTTTGATTGTAAGCGCTGTCTATCAAGTGACCCAGAAGAAGAATGATTTTAAGTGGGGCCCAGGGCAACAGCAAGCCTTTGAACAAATTAAATGGGAGATTGTTGATGCAATAGCCCTTGGACCAGTCCAGGCAGGACAAGATTTGAAAAATGTGCTCTATACTGCAGCCGGAGAGAATGGCCCTACCTGGGGTCTCTGGCAGAAAGCACCTGGGGGACCTGAGGCTGACCACTGGGTTTTTTGGATTCAGGGAAACAGAGGATCTGAGGCCCGCTATACTCCCAGCTGAAAAAGAGATATTGGCAGCATATGAAGGAGTTCAAGCTGCCTCGGAAGTGGTTGGTACTGAAACACAGCTCTTCTTAGCACCCCGACTGCCAGTGCTGGGCTGGATGTTCAAAGGGAGGGTCTCCTCTGCACATCATGCAACTAATGCCACATGGAGTAAGTGGGTCGCACTGATCACACAACGAGCTTACACAGGAAATCCCCGTTGCCTGGGAATTTTGGAATTGATCACGGGCTGGCCAGAAGGCAAAGATTTCAGAATATCGCCAGAGGAGGAGGTGACACATGCTGAAGAGGCCCCACTGTATAATAAACTGTCAGAAAATGAGAGTCAATATGCCCTGTTCACTGACGGGTCCTGTCACATTGTGGCAAAACATCTGAGGTGGAAGGCTGCTGTATGGAGTCCTATACGACAAGTTGCAGAAACCGCTAAAGGAGAAAGTGAATCGAGTCAGTTGACAGAAGTGAAAGCCATCCAGCTAATCTTAGATATTGCTGAATGAGAAAAGTGGTGTATTGGCTTTGTGTGGCAAGGTTTTGGTAGCGGGGGGTGGGGGGGTGGGGTGGGGGGTTACAGGGGTGGCTTCTGTGAGAAGCTGCTGGAACCTTCCCCTGTGTTCGAGAGAGAGCCTATACCAGCTGGCTCTAAGATGGACTCGCTGCCGGCCAAGGCCGAGCCAATCAGTGATAGTGGTAACGCCGCTGTGATAACATTTTTAAGAAGGAAAAAATGTTGGGATACAGAGAAACAGCCAGCAGAGAGAGGAGTGAGAATATGTAAGAGAAACAAGCCTGCAGACACCAAGGTCAGTGAAGAAGGAGGGGGAGGAGATGCTCCAGGCACCAGAGCAGAGATTCCCCTGCAGCCCGTGGGGAAGCCCCTGGTGAGGCAGGCTGTCCCCCTGCAGCCCAGGGAGGTCCCCGGGGGAGCAGATCTCCACCTGCAGCCCGGGGAGGACCCCACACTGGAGCAGGTGGGTTCCCGAAGGAGGCTGTGACCCCGTGGGAAGCCCGTGCTGGAGCAGGCTCCTGGCAGGACCTGTGGATCTGTGGAGAGAGGAGCCCACGGAGCAGGTTTTCTGGCAGGACTTGTGACCCTGTGGGGGACCCACGAAGGAGCAGTGTGCTCCTGAAGGACTGCACGCTGTGGAAAGGACCCATGCTGGAGCAGTTCGTGAAGAACTGCAGCCCATGGGAAGGACCCACATTGGAGAAGTTCATGGAGGACTGTCTCCTGTGGGAGGGACCCCACACTGGAGCAGGGGAAGAGTGTGATGAGCCCTCTCCCTGAGGAGGATGAAGCGGCAGAAAATAACGTGTGATGACCGTAAACCCCATCCCTGTCCCCCTGTGCCGCTGGGGGTTTTGGTAGAGAAATCTGGGGGTGAAGTTGTGCCCGGGAAGAAGGGAGGGGTGGAGGGAAGGTGTTCTGAGATTTGGTTTTATTTCTCATTACCTTACTCTGGTTGCTTTGTAATAAAATGAGTTAATTTTCCCCAAACTGAGTCTGTTTTGCCCGTGACGGTAATTGGTGAATGATCTCTCTCCTGTCCTTATCTCGACCCGCAAGCTCTTTGTTCTATCTTTCACTCTCCTGTCCAGCTGAGGAGGGCGGGAGTGATAGAATGGCTTTGGTGGGCACCTGGCATCCAGCCAGGGTTAACCCATCACAAGTGGCCAGTGCTCTGTATCTGTACTGACTCATGGGTGGTGGTAAACGCCATGTGGGGGTGGTTACAGCAATGGAAGCAGAGCAACTGGCAGCGCAGGGGTAAACCCATCTGGGCTGCCACACTGTGGCAAGATATTGCATCCCGGCTAGAGAATCCAGCTGTAAAAGTACGTCACCTAGATGCTCATGTACCCAAGAGTCAGGCCACAGAAGACCATCAGAATGACCAGCAGGTGGATCAGGCTGCTAAGATTGAAGTGGCTCAGGTGGATCTGGACTGGCAACATAAGGGTGAATTATTTATGGCTTGGTGGGCCCATGCTACCTCAGGCCATCAGGGAAGAGATGCAACATAGAGATGGGCTCGTGAGCGAGGGGTGGACTTGACCATGGACACTTATTTCACAAGTTATCCATGAATGTGAATCGTGCTGCAATTAAGCAAGCCAAGTGGTTAAACTCTGTGTGGTATGGAGGGCAATGGCTGAACTATAAATATGGGAAGGCCTGGCACATCAACTGTCTCACACTCCCACAAACCCACCAAGGCAAGCGCCATGTGCTTACAGTGGTGGAAACAACCACTGGACGGCTGGAAACGTATCCCATGCCCTGTGCCACTGCCCAGAATATCCTGGGCCTTGAAAAACAAGTTTTGTGGTGACATGGCACCCCAGAAAGAATTGATTCAGACAATGGGACCCATTTGTAAAAAAACTCATAGACACCTGGGCCAAAGAGCATGGCATTGAGTGGGTATATCACATCCCCTATCATGCACCAGCCTCCTGGAAAATCGAACAATACAATGGGCTGTTAAAGACTACACTGAGAGCAATGGGGGGTGGGACCTTCAAACATTGGGATACACATTTAGTAAAAGCCACCTGGTTAGTCAACACCAGAGGATCTGCCAATCGGGGTGGCCCTGCCCAATCAGAACTTTTATGTACTGTAGAAGGGGCTAAAGTCCCTGTAGTGCACATAAAATATATGTTAGGGAAGACAGTCTGGGTTACTCCTGCCTCAGGAGAAGGCAAACCCATTTGTGGGATCGCTTTTGCTCAAGGACCTGGGTGCACTTGGTGGGTGATGTGAAAGGATGGGGAATTCCAATGTGTGCCTCAAGGGGATTTGAATTTAGGTGAGAATAGCCAATGAATTAAACTGTATGATGTTAATCGCTATATAACCCTGCCACTGTATGTCATCATTACTATAACTGTTATATGCCATATCAATGGTATTACAGTAAGAATCACTTAGATTAAGGAAAAATGAACTTTGAGAAAATGGAGCAAAGCACCGTAGTGATGGAACCAGGACTGCCTGCAGCATGCAACAATCCGACACTACACACCATCCTCCTGCTGTGCCCAATGTCACCCGCCCGCTGCACTGCACCAAAGCCCAATCCTGCTCTGCCAACTGAGCAGACTTCGCACCATCTCTCCTTCCCAGAAAGGCTGCCCAAAGTCATGGACTAAATGAACTCAATGGACATTTTATAGGAATGGCCCAGAGCCAAAGGGAATGATATCTCTGTGTGTGTATATATATCTCAAAGGACAGGAAAGGTGAAGGTGATTAACTGGGATGTATTAGAAAGTATGGGACCTGAGTGTGACGTAAATGGTATAGAATAGGCGATGGATACTGTCCTGGTTTCAGTTGGGATAGAGTTAATTTTCTTTCTAGTAGCTAGTATAGCGTTATGTTTTAGATATGAGAATAATGTCGATAACACACTGATGTTTTCAGTTGTTGCTAAATAGTGTTTATACTAAGTCAAGGATTTCTCAGCTTCTCGTGCCCAGCCAGCAAGAAGGCTGGAGGGGCACAAGAAACTGGGAGGGGACATGGCCAGGACAGCTGACCTAAACTGGCCAAAGGAATATTCCATACCATGTGACATCATGCCCATTATATATAAACTGGGGACAGTTGACCGGGAGGGGTGGATCGCTGCTTGGGAACTAACTGGGCATTGGGCGGCAAGTGGTGAGCAATTGCATTGTGCATCACTTGTTTTGTGTATTCCAATTCTTTTATTATTATCATTATCATTTTATTATCATTATCATTTTCTTTCTTTCTGTTCTATTAAACTGTTCTTTATCTCAACCTATGAGTTTTACTTTTTTTTCCCTGATTCTCTCCCCCATCCCACTGCATGGGGGGGAGGTGAGCGAGTGGCAGTGTGGTGCCTAGTTGCTGGCTGGGGTTAAACTACGACACCAAGTTAATTTCCTTTTCTGAGAAGGTCACCCACCTAGTTGACCAAGGGAAGCCAGTAATGCGGTGGTTTGGGATTTTAGCAAAGCTTTTGATACCGCCTCTCACAGTATCCTTCTGGATACGCTGTCCAGCACACTGCTAGACAAGTCCATAATATGTTGGGTGAGCACTTGGCTGACAGGTCAGGCTCAAAGGGTTATAGTAAATGGGGTTACATCAGGCTGGCGGCCAGTCACCAGTGGGGTTCCCCAGGGCTCAATTTTAGTGGTAGAGCTCTTTAATGTTTTTATGAATGATCTGGACACAGGAATCAAATGTACATTAAATAAGTTTGCCAATGATACTAAACTGGGAGGAGCTGTGGACTCCCTCGAGGGCAGAAAGGTGTTGCAGAGAGATCTGGACAGACTAGAGAGCTGGGCAATCACCAACTGTATGAAATTTAACAAGAGCAAGAGCCAGATTCGCCACCTGGGACAGAGTAATCCTGGTTATACATATGTCCTGGTTTCAGCTAGGATAGAGTTAGTTGTCTTCCTAGTAGCTGGTATAGTGTTATGTTTTGGGTTCAGTATGAGAAGAATGTTGATAACACACTGATGTTTTCAGTTGTTGCTGAGTAGTGTTTAGACTCAGTCAAGGATTTCTCAGCTTCTCATGCCCAGCCAGCGAGAAGGCTGGAGGGGCACAACAAGTTGGGAGGGGACACGGCCAGGACAGCTGACCCAAACTAGCCAAAGGGGTGTTCCATACCATGTGATGTCATGTCTAGTATATGAACTGGGGGAGTGGGGCTGGGGGTAATTGCCACTTGGGGACTAACTGGGCATCGGTCGGTGGGTGGTGAGCAATTGCATTGTGCATCACTTGTCTATTCTAATCCTTTTCTTATTGTCATTTTATTATTGTTATCATTATTAGTTTCTTCTTTTCTGTTCTGCTAAACTGTTCTTATCTCAGTCCAGGAGTTTTACTTCTTTTTTCCCCGATTCTCTCCCCCATCCCACTGGGTGGAGGGGAAGTGACTGAGCAGCTGTGCGGTGCTTAGTCGCTGGCTGGGGTTAAACCATGACAACATGCAAATTGGGGGATGAGAGGCTGGAGAGCAGCCCCACAGAAAGAGGTCTGGGGGGTTGGGTTGATGGCAAGTTAAATATGAGTTAACAGTGTGCCCTGGCAGCCAAAAGGGCCAACCATGTCCTGGGGTGCATCAAGCGCAGCATAGCCAGCTGGTAGAGGGAGGTGATCGTCCCACTCCACACTGCACTGGTGCAGCCGCACCTCAAGTACTGTGTGCAGTTTTGGGCGCCTCACTCCAAGAAGGACATCAAACTATTAGAGGGTGTCCAGAGGAGGGGGACCAAGATGGTGAAAGGCCTCGAGGGCAAGACTTCTGAGGAGCGGCTGAGCTCACTTGGTTTGTTCGTCTTGGAGAAGAGACGGCTGAGGGGCGACCTCATCGCAGTCGACAACTTCCTCAAGGGGGACAGCAGAGGGGGAACTGCCGATCTCCTCTGTCTGGTGACCAGTGATGGGACACGAGGAAATGGACTGAAGCTGTGTCAGGGGAAGTTCAGACTGGACATAGGAAAATGTTTTTCACTGAGCGAGCGGTCGGTCACTAGAACAGGCTCCCAGGGCAGTAGTCATGGCACTAAGCCTGTCAGACTTCAAGGAGCATCTGGATGATGCTGTTAGTCATACGGTTTAGTTTCAGGTCGTCCTGTGAGGAGCAGGGAGTTGGACTTAATGATCCTTATGGGTCCCTTCCAACTTGAGATATTCTGTGATTCTATGCTCCAGTCGTGGAAGATAATGGGGCTCCAAGGGCTGATTCAGATCCGCCTCTGCAGGGCTTTTGGGCCCCTTTCCGCGCTAGAGCTTCCTCCTACCCTCCTTGGCGCTAGCTACACACACCCTGCCACTTTCTGCCTTCCTGGTGCTCCTGCCAGGACGTGCACTTTGCTCGCTCCATGCCTCCGCCTGCTCCTGGCCCTTGGCCTGTGCTGCTGGATCAGGGACCTGAACGGGGATGGAGGTGTAATGAACGAGTTAACTTTGTTCATGAAATCGGGAAGGGAGAAGAGACATGTTGAGAGTTAGCAGATGCCTTGTGTAAATAACAAAACTTGCTTAATTGGTGCGTAAAGGTCACGGGAAGAGGGCAACGGCTATAACTTACTAGCTAAGGAGGGAAAAGAACAACAACTATAATCTACCAGGTAACGGGATGGACCCCACCAAGACTGCACCTTTCTACATCAAAGGACATTCTATATCAAAAGACACTCGTCCTTGAGAAGATAGACCGAATCAGCCTAGTGACAGACCTGCACGAATGAAGAAAGAAGCAGCAGGACAAGGCGGAGCCTTGCAAGAAAGAGATACATGGAATGTATATAAGGAACGTAACTATAACCTAAAGTTGCGAGCTCGTGGCGGAGCACTGCCTCCCCGGCCGCCCAGCGCTGTTTTGCTCTCTTATCGCTTGCTAATAAATTCGACCTTTTTTTATTCACTACAAATTGGCTCCTCCAATTTGTCACGAGCGTCTATAACAGAGGGAGAATGGTAGACTGGGAGGTGAGGATGGGGCACTGGGAAGATGGATGTGGAGCTGCGTGTGAGGTCTGGGAGCTGGAGCCATGTTCAGTGCCCCAGTGCTGCTCCCTGCCCGAGACTGCCTCCCAACAAAACTGCCTCCCAACGGCTGCTGTCGCAAGAGGCTTTCTGGGAATAGGCGAGTCTTGGTGTCATCCGCCTCTCACCGCTCTGCATACCCAGCTTCTCCTTGGCTGGGCCTGGGTGGTCCCCTCATGGAGCCCTGCTATGCCCGCGGTGCTGCCGGTCCTGCCTGACAGCAACCTCAGCGATGGTGCTGCCCGCGGCGGCGCAGGCAGCAGGGCTTCGGCCCAGCCGGCTCCCTGCCTGCTGCAGGCAGCCCAAGAATGAGCAGGAAGTGCCTGGGCGCTACCAGCGAGGCTGCGGGGCTTCCTCGATGTTGATCTTGAGCGGACCTCCGTCCTGGGGGGAACGGGCGGCTGGGGGGGGGCGTTGCTGAGCCACGGTTCATTCATCCGCAAGGCGGGAAGAGAATCTGCGTCACTGCCCGGCAGCTGCGCTCGCAGGATGCTGCGTTGCTGTTTCCATTGAGGTCATTTTGCCGAGCGGAGCGTTTCTGTCTCCCCTGCCCTTGTGTGTGCACCCACGGGGGAGGCGGGGGGGGGGGGGGGGGGCAGGCACCCAGCGCGGGGCCTGTAGTGCCCTGCCCGCTGTGCTGCCTGCTCTGCTGCAAACGGCTGGAAGCCTGTTGCCTACGCAGCCTCGGCAGCAGCGCTGGAGCAGAGCCTTGCCTGCGATGCCTGTTTGAATAGGTGCTCACGACACGCAAACGCTGGATTGCATCAGGAGCAGGTTTCTGGGCGGCTGGTCCCAGCCTGGGTGCTCGACTGCCAAACAGTTCTCCAGAGACTGGTGCTTCCCATCACTTAGAGCTGCCTGTTGCTCCCGGAGTTGAGGGGACTGTAGCGGAGCAGCGTGGGCGCTGGCCGGGGACTCGCTCCCTGCGGAGCACACGGGGGTCGGGGCAGAGCCCCCCTCCACGCCTCGGGCTGAGCTCCGGCCGCGCCCCCTGTGGCAGGGCCGGCCTCCTCGCTGCGCCCCAGCCCTCGCCTCGCTCCCAGCCCCGGCAGGGCAGGGCCCGGGCAGGCTCTGCCCTCCTGGCACATCGGGGCTCGGGGGACCCTCAGCCGCCCCCTCTGTGGCCTTTCCCGGGGGAGCACAGCTGAAGCCGCCAGCCGCACGGTCCCTTGCCCTGGGCTCAGCGTTGCCGCCCGCAGCGGCCGCACTCCCGGGGGCCGAGACGTGCCTGGCCTCAGCCCCGCTGCCATTTATGACTTGAATTTATGGATTGGTTGTGTTTTTTGGTTTGGTTTTGGTTTTGGTTTTTTTTTAAATCTGTGACCTGGGGGGCGGCAGGGCGCGGCGAACCGGGCACGGGTGGGGCTGGGCGGAGACGGGCTTCCCCGCACCGGCCGCGGGGCTGGTCCCGCTCGCCCGTCGCTTCGCGTGGGGCGGGTCTGCGGGAGCGGGGGGGGCACCCGGGGCATGCGAGGGCCCGGTGCCTGTTTCCGGCGGGCGGAGCCGGTCCGCCCTTCAACCCCTCGGCGGCGGCGACAGCGGTGGCAGTCCCGGGACCAGCGGAGCGGAGCTGAACGGGACCGCACCGGAACGAGCCGAGCCGAGCCGAGCCGAGCCGCGCCGCCGGTGAGTGGCGGCGGGCGCCGCCGCCGGGCCGGGCGGAGCCTGGCGCAACCGGTGCCGCGCTTGCATCAGCCGCCGAGCGCACGTGGGGCCGGTGCGGGCGGCGGCCGGGACCTGCCGCGGCTTCCCGTCCCGGTCCCGCGTTCCCCGCGGTTCGGAGCGTGGCTGGCGGCTCCCGGGGGCTGGAGTGGGGGGTCCCGAGCGGGGCCTGACGGCCCGCGGCTGCTGTCCCGAGCCGCGGCGGGAGGCGGCGGGCAGCGGGAGCTGTCGCCCGACGCGTCGCTGCTCCTCTCGTCTGCCCGCCCGTAGCTCGCTGCGCGCTCTCCATCTCGGGTGACGGCGTGGCTGTCTGCGAGGCACCTCTCCGGCCATGGGCTGAGCCTCCTCGGAGCCGGCCGAGCCGCCTGAGCGGCTCTCCCTAGGCCGGCTCCGACCGGTGCTGGTGAGGGTCTGGGCACTTCTCGCGTTCCTTTCCCCGGGCACGGCGAATCCCAGCGCAGCAGGGCCCGCGGGGGCTGGGAAGTGGGAGGCTGTCCCACATCTTCCTTCTCGGCGCGCTCGCGCTTTTTTCTCTGCGCTGCCCTGGGAATAAGGGCTGAGCACGTTTCCGCTGCCAGCCCCACGCTTGCAGTTTGCAGAGCTCGCGTCGGGCGTCAGAAATCCTTGGAGCAATTGAGCCCCGCTGGGGAAGGCAGACAGAGCTGCCCAGGCGGTGGCTGGGGAGGGTGCCAGTGCTGGGGCACTTGTTCCCTTGAAACCTGGCCCAGAGGCTGCCCTGGGCTGCGACAGCTCTGTGGGCCAAGGCCAAACATGGCATGTGCCAGCTCAGGAGGAGGTTTCTCCAGAAACAGGCTGGTTTGCTGGTTATAGGGAAGCAGCCGAGCTGGTGGCTGCCACTGCAACCCTGGCTATCCCCCTCGGTGGAAAAGGGTCACAGTCATCCTCATGTATACTTGCGCTGATCCATACAGCATGGTGTCGGTGCTGCCCCAGGAGCCTGACTGGAGCATGTTTCATTTCCCAATGAAGGGAGCAGCTGGTAGGGAGAAGGTGCTGGTGGGCGGGTGGTCGAGTGCTGGGCACAGGGTGCCAGCTGCGGCCATGGGCATTGAGAGCCCCTTTCCTTGCAGCTCCTCTCACCTTGTGCCGGCTGCCTGCTCCACAGGGTGCTCGTCTCCCAGAGCTTTTAGGGGATGGGTAGCAGCTGTGAGGAAGGGAAGTGGGTGTGTTGCACGTTTAGGGCAATTGCAGCCTGCAGTTGCAGCGTGCGGGCTGCTCGGCAAGCACTGTCAGCATGCAAGGGATGTGCGCTGGGGGCTCGCGCTGTGTGTCTGGCCATGCATCCCTGCCGAGGGTGTAGTGCAGATGCTGGGAGCAAAGGAGGAATGGCTGTGTCCCAGTGAGTCAGCCCAGCCTGCCAAATCCTCATTTGGAGGAACGCTTTGTCTTCCTGCCATCGCTGCTGTGCACGCCCACACGCCTGGCTGGAGGGATGCGCCAGCAGTCAAGTTTGGGCTGAGGGATCTCCAGGCTGCCAGATCGGTGGGGAGTTGCTGGGAGACAGTGGGCAAGCTCTGGGACATGCCTGGGAGGCCCATGGTGGAGACCACACAGGGCTTGTGCAACGAGCCTATTTCCACCATGGACTTACTGGGTTCTTCCCTGGCTCATTCTCCTGGTGCAGGGGCTGTGCAGGTGGGGTATGCACAGCCCCACAGTGCCTTGGAGGGAGCTGCCATGGTCTCTGCCCCACCAGCACGGCAGGGGCTTGGTGCCACCGGGTTGGCCGGGAGTAGGCACAGCTCCCGTGGGCATCGCTGCCTGCCCTGCTTCCTGCGTTGTGGGTCCTGCTGCCTGCAGGACGCTGAGCTTCACACTCCTGCAGTCCCTTCTCTTGCAGGGGTTTTGAGCAGCTGAGCACCACCCACGAGAGGACAAGATGTTTGGAGGAAAAATGACCAGTGTTGGGAAGAAGCTGATCCGCCGGCGTGTGGTGGATCTGAGCTCCGAGGACACGCGTTTTTCTCGCTGCCTCTCCACGCTGGATCTCATAGCCCTTGGGGTGGGCAGCACGCTGGGGGCTGGCGTGTATGTGCTGGCTGGGGAGGTGGCCAAGGAGATGGCTGGTCCCTCCATCGTCCTCTGCTTCCTTGTGGCTGCTCTCTCATCGGTACTGGCTGGACTTTGCTATGCAGAGTTTGGGGCCCGTGTCCCCAAGACCGGCTCTGCCTACCTCTACAGCTATGTCACCGTTGGTGAGATCTGGGCTTTCACAACTGGCTGGAACCTCATCCTCTCCTATGTGATAGGTAAGGGGCTGGGCAGGATGCTGGCACGTGTGCCCAGGCTCCTTCTGGCACGGCACTGTCAGAGTGGGGGGCTTGTGGGAGCAGCGTGTGGTGCTGTGGGAGCAAGGTGTGGGGTGGAATCAGCAGGGAGGTGAGTGCTGGGGTGGGGGTGGCCAGTGCCTCTCTGCCCTGGGCTTGGACTAATGCACAGATTTGTCATCGACCAGGCACAGCCAGCGTGGCTCGAGCCTGGAGCGCAGCATTTGACAACATCATTGGCAACCACATCTCCACCTTCTTCATGAACAAGACCACACTGCACCTGCCAGGGGTGCTGGCTGAGCGCCCGGACTTCTTCGCCCTGATCCTGATTGGGCTGCTCACCGGTGAGTGCGTAGGAGTGGCTCCATGGCTCTGTGGGTGGTGGCATGGGAGCCCGGTGGGTCCCCACTCACTCCTTTTGTCCCTGCAGCGCTGCTGGCCTTTGGTGTCAGCGAATCTGCCCTCGTGAACAAAATCTTCACGGCGGTGAACCTGGTGGTTCTGGGCTTTGTCATCATCGCGGGCTTCGTGAAGGGAGACATCAAGAACTGGCAGCTCTCAGTGGAGGACTACATCAACCACTCATACCTGGACCCACTGGATGACATCAGGTGAGGAGAGCAACCATGTCAGGCCAGGGTCTGGCACGGGACTGGCACTGGCCCTGCTGTCCATGCAGCCCGTGGGAACTGCTCTCCTCCCTCCTTTCCAGCAAAAAAGCCTTCGGCTCTGGTGGGTTTGTCCCCTTTGGACTGGAAGGGATCCTGACCGGTGCTGCCACCTGTTTCTATGCCTTCGTGGGCTTTGACTGCATTGCCACCACAGGTACCACCTTGGGCAAGGGTGGCATGGGCATTTCCCCAGCGCAGCTGGTGGCTGGCTGGGACCCACTGGGGAGGATGCTCCATTGGCGTGGGAAACAGCCCATCCCTCCACTCCTGGGAGGTTTCCCCACGGTGGCTCTGTCCCCAGCTGGGCCAGCACAAAAGGGCTCATAGCCTGCCCTGACCCAGGAAAAGGGGCTCCCCGCAACGAGTGGTGGGAGCGGGGCTGCACCCTGCCTGCACAGGCAGCTTCTGGGACAGCAGGGAGCCTTTCCGCTGCCAAGTTGAGGCTGCAACAGTGCTGGGAATTGCTAATGCCTCCTGGTTATTTCCCAGCCTCAAGCAACATTTTTCTAAACGACTGAGTTCGTGCAGAACTGCCACTCTCTGGAGCACAGGGAGCTCTCAATTTCCTCTCATTCCCCCAGGAATCTACTTAGTGGGTGGCTGGTACAGGCTGTTCTGCCTGACCTCCCTGCCTGTGCTTCCCCCCCGCCAGGGACTGCCCGGCAGCCACCTTCTTCCCTCCTACTCTGGCTGCTGAGCCCCTTGCTGGGGAGTGTGGTGCAGTGGGAGAGCACGCCTTTGCAAAGGCCAGGGGACAGAGGGCACAGTGGTTGCATCGCTGTGCCCACATGCACAGAAGATCCGCATTCAGCAGACTCTGTGGGGAGTGGGAGCTGCTGGAGGGGGCAGAGGGCTGGCACGGCAAGAGAGGCTGCGAGCCCAGCTGCCAGGCAGCTGCATGCCTGGAAGCTGCGGCTGCAGCCACGCGCTTCTGCTCTTGGCAGCACCGAAGACTCTGCCAGCGCAGCAGCACAGCTGGGGACCCTTCCTCTCCAACAGCCCCTGCCTGCTGCTGCCCAGCCCCACGCTGCCATGGAAAGTCCCTGCTATGGCTCATCCTCTGGGGCCAGCTGCCCTGTGCTGTACCATGGAGCAGGGACGGATGCTGCCTTTTGTCTCTCCACAGGGGAGGAAGCCAGGAACCCACAGCGCTCAATCCCTATTGGCATCATTGTGTCCCTCCTCATCTGCTTCGTGGCTTATTTTGGGGTCTCTGCGGCCCTGACCCTCATGGTGCCCTACTTCCTCTTGAACAAGGAGAGCCCCCTGCCTGAGGCTTTCAAGGCAGTGGGCTGGGAGCCGGCCCGCTACGCTGTTGCTGTCGGCTCGCTCTGTGCCCTCTCCACCAGGTAGGACTGGCTTCATCCCTGGCACAGCACAGGGACCAGCAGCATGCGTCCTGGCTGGGCTGGGGGTTTGTCCCATCTGGCTGCTGTCCTGCTCCTGGCACAGAGCTGGTCCCCCTGCTGTCTGGGTGGCAGGTGTGGACAGCTTACCGGGCAGGCCCTGAGCCATCTCTCCCCCAACAGCTTGCTGGGCTCCATGTTCCCCATGCCCCGTGTGATCTATGCCATGGCGGAGGACGGGCTGCTCTTCAAGTTCCTCTCCAGCATCAACAACCGCACAAAGACCCCTCTGTCAGCAACCATCACCTCAGGGCTCCTTGCTGGTAAGGCTCCCGGCCGCCGCCTCACACTTGGCACTGCGGCGGTCTGGAGCCGTGCTTATGCTGCATGTCCTCGTTGCAGCGGTGATGGCCTTCCTGCTTGACCTGAAGGACCTGGTGGACCTCATGTCGATCGGCACGCTGCTCGCCTACTCCCTGGTGGCGGTGTGCGTGCTCATCCTCCGGTGGGTGCTTCCTCTCACGTGGCAGTGCCCAGGGTTGATGTGCCTTGCATTGAGCCTGGGGCTTGTGGCCACAGCTTTTTCCCAGGGGGCACAGCCTGGGGAAGCATCAAGGCCCCAAGGTGGAGGCTGCTCACAAGAGCCTGCACAGTGTCTCTGGGCACATCCGTGGAGTGGCCGTCATGGGGCCACTGCCAGAGCAGCTTGTGGGGCTTGAGGAGCAGGAGGGATATGAGGGTGCTGCCCACTGTCCCCTTGGGCTGGGAAGTTCCTCGGGCTCTGCTGCAGCTTGTCCTGTCTGCTCAGGTACCAGTCCGGGCAGCTGAACTCCCCAAAGGCCATGGAGATGCTGGAGCTGAACGGGAATGAGGAAGAGAGGGTGATCATGAACCCAGCTGTCGCCGCTGCCAGTGCCCAGCAGAAAGAGACACTGACCCTGGCAACACTCTTCAACCCGCCTGAGGACACCCCCACCATGCTCTCAGGGCGCATTGTCTATGTCTGTGTCTCGGTCGTTGGTGAGTGAGTGGGAGCAGGCAGCTGATGTCCCCTCCTGCCAGAGGCCAGAGTGTCTCTGCAGAGCTGGGAGGGGATGGTGGACACACCAGGCAGAGGAGAGGGGCCAGGCTGCCAGCTGCTGTTGGAAGTGCCAGTGGGTGCTGGACCTGCTCTGCCCTGAGCAGGGTGCCAAGTGCAGGGCATGGATGGGGTTTGGGGCACACGGTGGCTGATGGAGGACATGGGCGCTAAGCCAGCCATGTGGTCATGGGTGGTCACGAGAGCTCCCTGTGACGAGCCTGGCCCAGGCTGGCCACCCAGTGAGAGTGGTCTTCAGCTCCCTGAAAGCGCTCAGGTTTGGCCAGCAAGGTTTGATCCATCCATCAATGGCTTCATTGTGCAGCCAGAATGGAGTGGCTCAGCCAGCTCTGGGTAAGCATCAGAGCTGGGTTCAGGCCTAGCCGAGTGCAGACTTCCCACTTCTTGACAGGCTGGCAAGTTCTGCCAGCAAAGCACCTTCCTGAGGCTTCGGGGGGGTGTTGGAGACAGCACATGCTAGACCCATAACTGACCAAGAGGAGTGGGTGCCTCAGCCCAGCTGTTGGTGAGGCTTGGTGTCCCAGGGGGGCCACATCCTATGCAGCCCCCTGATTGCCCCCTCTCTTGCAGCCACACTGATCACGGTCATCTGCGTGGTCCTCACCCTCAAGGTGACTGCGCTGAAAGAAGCCAGTGTGGGCTGGATCGTGGCCCTGGTGCTGCTCCTCATGGCTCTGCTCATTCCCACCATCATCGTTTGGAGGCAGCCACAGAGCAACGCGCGGTTGAACTTCAAAGTGAGTGCAGCCCCCAGCAGCTCGGCATCCGCATCCCTGCGGATCCCCAGCAGGGGCTGGGCCATTGCAGGGTCTGCCAGGGCTTGCTTCTGGACAGTCACTGTCCAGGAAAGCCCAGGGCCCCGAGATGCAGCTCTCCAAGGTGCAGTCCCCAGCGTGGCAGTGCCCAGGTGCTCTCTAGGCTGTGGTGGGGTGGGATCCCTCTGTGGCCAGGAGCATCCGTGAGCCTGGCCGGGTCCCTTAAGGCACAGCTGACAGGCCTCCTCCTATCCCTTGCAGGTACCTTTCCTCCCACTCCTGCCAATATTCAGCATCTTTGTTAACATCCTGCTGATGGTACAGCTGAGTGCCAGCACTTGGGTGCGGTTTGCCATCTGGATGGCTGTGGGTAGGTGTCCTGTGGAGGTGAGCATGGTGCCTGCTCTTATGCTGGCAGCCCACCGCTGTGCGTCTCATTGCGGAAACTGTCCTGCAGGTTTTATGATTTACTTCGGCTACGGGATACGGAACAGTGTGGAAGGGAAAAATGCGGAAGAACCCTGCACCACAGTAGAAAAGCCTCTGCACCACCCTGGACTGGACCTTGGCCCCGGGGCTGCTGCCATCTGAGGTACCAGGCATTGGCACTCCGTGGATCTTGGATAGTATTCCCGCTTGGGAACAAGATCATGATCCGCACAGTACATCCATCCTCTCTCCCGCAGGGAGCGAGTCCCAAAGTCAGGACCACAGAACTGGGTCGTGTACTGCCCTTTCCCCTTGCAGAGCAAAGGTCACGGAGACGAGTCCCCAGGCCAGGTGGGAGTGCCGGTGGCCCAGGGCTGGTCTCTGCCATCCCCCCAACCCTGCTGAGGGGCAGTGACACTGGTATGGCCCTCCTGCTGTAAGCTGCTGTCAGAAATGCTGCTTTCCCTGCACATGGGGGGCCCCATGTGATGGCACAGCTGTATTCGTTCTGTCTGTCCATGTGGCTGTGGTCACCACCTCCTCTCTGTGCTTTCCAAGTGCCAGGCGTGTACATGGCAGCCATGTGATGAGGCTTGGGGTGGTTTGTTCTGATATTGCCAGCAGTCTGGTGCTGCCCTGGCCATGCTGCTTGGTATGAGCATCTAGCTCGGGTGTCTGTGAAGATGTCCACAGTGTAGCCGTAGCAGTGTCCAACCTCATATGCCTTTGGATAATTGGTGTTTTAATGTTGACTTTTATACCTATTAAACTAAATGTTTTTTAAGTGCTTGGCTCTGTTGGTCCTACTACATCTCATGTTAATGCCCTGTGGTCACGGACCCCCAGGCAGGACCCTGCGTGCTACCAGGCTGAGTGCCAGGCTGGTGCCAGCACAGAGCAGAGCTTGGCCACAGCTAGCTGTGCTGGGTGACCTCCTTGTCTGAAACCTGCCAACGAGCCACCAGCCCTTGCACTGTCCCCTGGGACAGTGAGCCAGGAACCATGGAGCAGTGCTCCAGGCCAGCTCAACCCAGTGCTGCTGGTACCTGTGGCCAGGACACCAGCCTGCTGTGGCCCCACCCTGTGCTCTGTGGGAGCGTGTCACCAGGTCCCACAGGGCAGCAGCTGCAGTGAAGACCTTGGAAATATCTCCTGGAGGCTCCAGCAATGGCCTGCAGAGGAAGTGTGGGCAGGAGCTGGGCTGCATCCATGTGAGAACATGATTTCCCAGATTCTGGTCTGGTCTAAATCAGCCTTGACAGATTATTTTGCAAAATAAACTAATTTAGGGCAGATGGATCTTGCATGGTTTTGGCATCTCTCCCTGTTTACTGGCAGTGGAGCAGGGTCACTGCATGGTCAGTGGTGAGGGCCCCACACCATCAGCTCTGCTTGGCTCCTGGGCTGGAGCTGGAGCCCTGCCTCAGGGCTGTGCCTGGAGTAAAAGGGGCTGCAGCACCTGCTCTGGCCTCATGCTGGGCACTGCCTGCCCCACTGCCTCAGGCTCCAGCCCTCAGGCACAGCTGACTCCGGGCACTGGCTCTTTGCAGGTCCTTCTAGCCGTCCTGGTCATGCTGGTGCCTCCGTGTGCTGTGCTGGGTCCCACCACCCTGCCTCGTGGGTATCTTCTGGCCAGGAGCAGCATGTGGGGCCCTGCTGAGCCCTGAGCCTGCAGTTCCCTCAGCACCTATACACCAAGGTTTGGGTGCTGTAGTGGGCAATGGGCCCATGATATGACTGCAGCCCTCACCCCCTGGCTCAGCACTGCTGCAGCCCCCCATGCCTTTGTGCCTGTGTCCCCCATGCACGTGCCCACAGGCATGTCCATGCCTGGCTCCAGGCCATCCCACTGAGCACGAGCATCTTATCCTGGGCACCCACTGGGACTGGCAAAGCTCTGGACATGGAGCAGGGTGCTGGAAGCCCTGCGCAGCTCCCACCACGGCAGCCAAGCTGAGAAGCAGCTGTCTGGCAGCCATCAGTCTGTGCTGGTGCGGTGCACTGGGTTAGTGCCATCTCCCTATGGGCGCAGGTGCTGGCAGTAGCGCAGCAGCCCTGTCCAGTCCTGGGCCCCATGCTGGACACCCTGTCCCTGGCTGCCTGGAGGGACCCTGCCTCTCTCTGCCCGTGACCTCCTTCCACCTCATCTGGGCTGGCAGAGCTGCCAGGGATGGCACCGCATCCTTTGCTGGGCAGTGCCTCTGCCTTTCCTGGGCCCCGCTAGCATTACTGTACATCTCGGTGCATCAGCTGTGAATAACACCCAGCCAGAGCCCTAGCATGTTTTCGGTGCAGGCTGCTCCCACTGCTTTAACTGCTGCTGTGCCAGCCTGTGTGTGGCCTGCTGAGATGCTCTGATTACAACCTGGGGCTCCATTGTGCAGAGAGGGGCCGGGAGGGAAGCATGTTCCTGGGTGAAGGCTGTCAGGTGTTGGGGGCTCAGGGTGGGCCAGTCTGGAAGGGGCCATTTTCTGCTTTGAGAAAACACAACAAAAGGCAGAGCCTGGCTTTGCTAATGAGAGGCCCAGTCCCCAATCCTGCACACAACTGCCTGTGGTTTGTGCCGACAGCTGGGGAGTTTCTACCCAGATTGGCAGCAAAGGCTGCGTTCCTGCCTGCCGCCCAGCCGTGGGCCTCCCCAGGGCAGCTCCAGCCCCAGCAGAGCGGCTGGCAGAGCCCTGGAAGGAACCAAACAAGCCTGAAGTTGCCCCCCTGCCCGTGCCTCTGCCGCTGCATGGGTGCTGGGCAGACCGGGCACAAGTGTAGGCAGGAGCATGGGTAGGGGAGGCAGGGCTGGCTCCTGTTTCAGTGCTGTCTTGCTGGTTGTAGTGCTGTGCCGGGGGTGGCACTCAGGCAGGCCCCCCCCCAGGAGCTACAGCCAGGGATTGGTTTGTGGTCTCCCTGTTGCCGTCCCCCCGGGAATTAAAGGAGAGCTGGAGGGTTATGGCTCTGGCTGTGTTTGGCCCAAGCCATGCTGAGGGGTCAGGCAGTTGGGGCACCATTGCAGCGGAGGCTTGGCTG
This sequence comes from Astur gentilis, assembly GCF_929443795.1. NCBI lineage: Eukaryota > Metazoa > Chordata > Aves > Accipitriformes > Accipitridae > Astur > Astur gentilis. Next base: position 13,945,931 of record NC_064903.1, read on the forward strand.
CGGCCACTGGCTGACAGTGACCTGCTCCGGCAGTGGGCCATGCTGGGGATGCAGCACTGGTGGGTCAGGGTGCAGGGGGTGCAGAGAGCTGGTGGCTTTCAGCCTCCCTCCCCACCTGGCTCCACCCCATCCCCTGCGGCTTTCATAACTGCACACACTGCCATGTGTCTGGTGCAGACCCAGGCTGCCTGTGGGGGACATGGGGCTTTCCCAGCAGAAGCATTGGAGGAGCTCTCTCTTGTACACCAGCTGCTTGCCAAGGAAGAGCCTGTGTGCAGGCTTGGGGCGGGATGGAGACGGATGGTTGTGCTGCTGAACCATTGGAACCTGCCCGCTGCACTGCTCCCCTGCCAGAACAGGGGTGGGCCTGGCACATGGAGATGTAGCAGCTGATTAAATTTTAAATTGTGTACAGTGATCCATTTGAGAGTTAAAATAGGCTGGCTGGTCCACACTGCTCTGTGACACCAAGTACTTCAACCTGAGGAGTTAATGAGCCACCTTCTTCCCTGTAGGACCAGCGAGCAGGTACTGTCAGATCCTCCTCCCTGCAGGTGACTGGCTGGTGGAGTGGAGCTGCAGCAGCTGCCGGGTGGGACGCATCCCTCAGCAGGACTCGAAGCCCTGGAATCCACCCTCGGGCAGACAGGATTACTGGCATGACAGAGCAAACTCCTCAGCTGGTGATATTTCTGCAGTGGCGCTGGGTTGCGCTGCAGGGCCTCACCGTCCAGGAGATCAAAGCTGGTGCCAGGTGAGATTCCTATCACTCCTTACTCACCCGGCTCTAGGCAGGTCCCAACCTTTCTGCTTTCTGTGGTAACAGCTTAAGTATGCACGACCCAGTAGCTGGCACGAGGTTGCATGCATCCGATAATCCTCCCAGCCCCAAGCCGCGGCAGGTGGCCGGCTCTCTAATCGTGCAGGCTTAATGCTCTCCTTGCTTTGCCTTTGCAGGTTTGGCACAATGATTTGCTGCCATGTGGTTGCTCTTCTCTTGCTCTTCTTTCTTCCCAGTGCTGCGGCTGGTGACCTGGTTCCCGCTCTTGTTCCCCAGTCCACACTCCAACTAGCAAAAGGTTCTTGTCACAGCCTGTTCTGGAGCTGACAACATGCTGCGACAATGCCCATGCCCAGCGGGAGGCCACCCTGGTCCTTCAGGACTTCCAGGAGTACCTCTGTTATGAGACAGTGTATCCCAATGGCACCTGTACCCCCACCACAGTGGAAAGTGACCCCCCATGCAAGCGGCACAGAGAGGAGACGGTGGAGGCAGCATGTGCGGCTCAGGTGGCAGATTATGGCATAGACAGGTGGTTTTCCATCAGTGGGAACCACTTCCTGATGAACTACCCCTTCTCTGCCACTGTCAAGATCTCCATGGGCTGCATGGGCATGCTCATGTCCGAGTGGCATGTCCTCACTGCCACCCACTGCATTCCCAACAGCAAAGACTATGTGAAGGGGGCCAAGAAGATCAAGGTGGTTTTCCTGACACCAGTGCAGGGTGCTGGCAACAGAATGGGGATGGGGAGGCTGGCGATGCGCTGGGCTTGGGTGCAGCACACACAGATGCCCATGGGCTGGATCTGGGGTCCCAACTCAGTCAGTGTGAACTACAACTATGCCCTTTGGGAGCTGTGCAGGCCACGCTGGTGCCTGCACATGAAGCTGATGGCAGCTCCGGCAGCAGAGGAGATGGCTGGGAAGAAGATTAACTTCTCAGGGTTTGACAGCGACCAGCCGGGCGAGCTGGTCTACTGCTTCTGTGGGATGGAGGATGAGATGGTCCGCCTCACTTGCCAGCACTGCGATGCCAGCCTGGTGCATCCAGCTCTGGGGCATATGGCAAAGTGTGGGACCCCATATGACACGAATGGGAGAGGAAGGTGATCAGGGTCTTCTCGGGCCACCAGTGGGTGGAAGTTCTGGGGAGCACCATGACTAATATTGCCATTCGCCTGACTGCTCTAAAGTTTGCTCAGATTTGTTACTGTATCAAAGGGGACTCTAAAAGCTGTCACACTGAATGAGAACCGCAGCCTGCCTCTTCTCCTCCCCAGTGCAGCTGGCTTTGAGTGCGGTGTACCTGAGCGAGAGTGTGGCCAAGAAGCCTGAAGATGAGCAGTGTTTCCTGGCAAAACTGCTCCACTTTGTTCTCCCTCATGGAGGTCGAGGGTCTCCACAGATCACAAGGGATCCAGCAGAAACTCACTGGAGTCCACGTCCTGATGCCCCAGGAAGTCTGAAGTGTGGTTTAAGCTCCTTTGGTTGGTGCTGGCATGAACTCAGCATCAGCGTTCTTTACAGAAAGAGCTTGGCCATCAGCCAGGGAAAGTGGCCTCTGCTTCCAGCATGTTAACTGCTCATGAGTTGGAGAGGCAGCCGCATGCTTGCTACTAAGCTGTACCTGGTTTCTCTTGGGTCTCATCAGGTCTGCCAGTCTGTTGGCTGCACTGCCTGGCTTGGCACTGCCCCAGCAATATGAGGACAAAGGGGGTTCTCTCCTAATAGGACCTTTGTGTGCTGATGAAAGGTGTCTGAAAGGCAGCCCTGGAGCCTGTGTCTTCTGGGCACACAGTGTGCCACAGCCAGGAGCTCGGCCAGGGCAGGAGGGGCTGCTCCAGGACGCTGGCAGCCACCGTGCTTGGGAATGCTCTTGGCAAGGACATCTTTTCTGATTGATGCAGCATGGTGGTGCGATGTGGGTACCTACACGTGGCAGCAGGGGCCAAGAGCTGGGACCACCTACTGACTTGTAAACTTTCTCATGTCTCTTTGGTTCTGTCTGGGATTACAGTAGAAGGAAGGGATCCTGACATTTACTGCAGCTGTATTATTCGAGGTGGATTATTTTAGGCAAATACATGTATTTGAATAAAAGCATAAATCTCTTTGCAAAGGTTATGTTGGAAGAGGAACAGTGCATAGATTGCTAGCCCTGGTTTGGAACTTGCTGGAGACGCTTCCTCCAGACTGAAGTAAGTGGCACAGGGAGATCTGTGTAGAGTTGAAATCACAGTATCTTGCAAAAATAGGGACTGATGCCTTCTGCAGTCAAAAAACAGCCCAGGCACCTGACTGAACACATTTCTGCATGTTCGGTTGCATAGGACTCATGTGCCCAACATGCCACATCAGGCTTTTCCATGAGCAAACTGAAAGCTTGTCTTATGTTTCCCTACCTCATACACAAGAGATTCCTTTGCAAATCCTAGAGTTTCATGGCTGATACCTCTCCCCATCTTCCTTAAGTTTTCCTATTTCCCTGCTGTGTTTGCCCAGGCAATTATTCCCTCTGTAATTCACATTCTCCACAAGGGACCTCATGCTGATGCTGCTTTGACAGGCTGGACAGATGGCTGCTTGTATTTTTCACTCTTAAGTCAATGTTCTGCTCCTTTTCACTGCATCTCAGGGGCAGCCTGCATCACAGGCTTCTCAATGCTGTCATTGCTTACACCTGCTGAAGACTAAACATGCAGTTCCTTCAAGACCCATGACAGTTGTACAGGCAGAGCAACCTGCCTTGAAAAACAAACAGGTAGGTGACATTTCAACAAACTAAATGTAAAAAACCCTCCAGCTCAGTTATCAAGACTTCAGGGTAATGTCAGTGTTAAACTAATTTAAGTCGTATGCCTGGTCTGCAGATGGGTGTGTAACAGTTTCTATTGTCTTGGATGAGATAATGCATGAAAAATTATGATTACACATTACTGGGCAGAGAGCAGCTGCTATTATTCACATCATACAAACCCAATTTACAGACAGAATTCAACTTGTTCAATGGAATTACCTGCCCTAGCTGAAAGGTTCTTGGGGACAGATCAGAAAGGGTTTTCATCTCTTGTTCAGACCCTAAGAACAGGTTAGAGAGTGTCAGCCATGCTCTTCTTAAAATGGGAAGAAAGCCTGTCAGAAACACAGGGAAGGGAGTTCCTGGTTCCTTCCTCTCTGAAGTGCACCCTGGGCCTTTGTTTCACTTTATACACCCCTCTGATAGTGGAACAGGTGACAGGATAAGGGAAAGTTCTCCTAGAACCTGCTGATGTGACAGGGAAGGACTTGTCTTATTCAGAGCAGCTGTACACTTTGTAAGCAACTTCCTTCTGACATCAGCCATCAGCTATTGCAAAACAGAAGAGGGAAAAGTCAGCACGAAGACAGAAGCCAAGAGAAACATGGTGAGATTCATGCCCCCTTTTACTATCCATCATTGTGTTTGCAAGTACCAGCAGCTTTAAGACACCAACAGGACATGTTCCCCCCCCAGTTTGTGTCATGGAGCAAGTGGTTTTGATGCACAATCTGCATCATGTACAGGACTCACTGTTGTAGTGGGTTGACCTTGGCTGGATGCCAGGTGCCCACCAAGCCATTCTATCACTCTGCTCCTCAGCAGGGCAGAGGGGAAGACATAAGATGGAAAAGAACTCATGGGTCAAGAAAAAGGCAGTTTAATAAAGCAAAAGCAAGGCCACATGTGGAAGCAAAGGAAAACAAAAGATTTATTCTCTACTTCCCATCAGCAGGTGATGTCCAGCCACTTCCCAGGAAGCAGGGCTTCAGTAGGCATAGTGGTTTCTCCAGAAGACAAATGTTGTAATAACGAATACCCTCTCCCCCCAACCCTTCCATTCTCTTAGCTTTTGTTGCTGAGAAGAAAGACGTCATATGGTATGGAAACTCCCTTTGGTCAGTTTGGGTCAGCTGTCCTGGCTCTGTCCTCTCCCAAGATCTTGCCCACCTTCAGCCTGCTGGGGGAAGGGGGGAAATGTTGGAGAGACAGCCTATTCCATACCATTTGCGTCATGCTCAAGTCCCACATAATTTAATACATATATGTATATCTATCTTCTAACCATCTCATTTAATTCTTTTAACTGAATTTAATTCTTTATTAATTCTTATTAAGGATTTAATTCTTATTACTGAAATCCCTTCTTACCAACACTTATAACTTATGCTACATACTTAAACCATCTTTATACCCAACATACAGATTTATACATTCTCATTAACTACTATTCCTTGTCCTTTAATGGACAGTTATTATTCTCCCATTCCATGGGCTTCTTCCACTCCTCCAAATGTTCATAAGAACGGGCCATGACTTGGGCCTTATCTGTCAAGATGGGTGCTCGGGACAGGAGAAGCAGTAGGTTTGATTGTTGGGCACCAACACTGGCTTGGTTTGGGTCATCATTGCATTCATCCAGTTCCGTGCAAAACTCACTCTTCATCCGTTCAGGTCATTCCTGCTACATCACTTCCTACAACATACAGCTCACATCACAGATTATTTGTCTCCCCAAGGTTAAATCTCCTTGAGGCACATTCCAAGTCTCCTTATACTTCTACAGTACCCACGAAGTACATGCAGGTCCTTGAGCAAAAACAATCCCATGAACGGGTTTGCCTTTTCCCAAGGGAGAAGCAATCCACACTGCCTTCCCCAGCCACTTCCCTATGTGCACTACAGGGGCCTTATCTCCTCCCACAGTATGTAGGGGTTTTGTTTGGGCAGGACCAGGACAGTTAGCAGATCTTTTGGTGTTAACCAGCCAAGTGGCTTCTGCTAAATTTATAACCCAGTGCTTCCATGCCCTGTTGCCCAATGCTCTCAACATAGTCTTTAACAGTCCACTATATCTTTCAATCTTTCCAGAGGCTTGTGGGTGATAGGGGATATGATGTACCCAGTCAGTGTTGTGTTTCTTGGCCCAGGAGTTTATGAGGTTATTTTGGAAATGAGTTCCATTGTCTGATTTAATTCTTTCTGGGGTATCTTGTCACCACAAAATTTTCCTTTCAAGGCCTAAGATGGTGCTTCAGGCAGTGGCATGGTTTACAGGGTGTATTTCTAGCCAACCAGTAGTTGCTTCCATGATGGTGAGCATGTAGCAATTGCCTTGGCATGTTTGTGGCAGTGGTCTAATATAGTCAATTTGCCAGGCCTCACCATATTGAAAAAACAGCCATTGCCCTCTATTCTAGGGAGACTTTACTCATGTGGGTTGGTTGATTGTGGCATATGTTTCACATTCATGAATGAACTGTGTGATGGCCTCCATGGTCAGGTCCACCCTTTGATCACAAGCCCATCTGTACGTTACATCTCTCCCTAGATGTCCCTATGTTTTGTTGGCCCATCAAGCTACAAACAGCTCACCCTTATGCTCTCAGTCCAGGTTCACCTGAGCTACTTCAATTTTGACAGCCTTGCCTACCTGTTCACTGTTTTGATGTTCTTCAGTGGCATGGCTTTTGGGCATGTGATCATCTACATGACATACCTTTAGAGCAATGTTTTCTACCCTGGCAGTGATGTCCTGCCACAATGCAGCAGCCCAGATGGGTTCACCCCTGTGCTGCCAATTGGTCTTCTTCCACTGCTGTAGCTACCCCCATAGGGCATTAGCCACCATCCAGGATTAAGTATAAAGACAGAGTACAGGCCACTTTTCTCGTTCAGCAATCTCTAGGGCTAGTTGGATAGCTTTCACTTCTGCACACTAACTTGACTTACCTTCTCCTTCAGTGGCTTCAACAACTTGTTGTGTGGGACTCCACACAGCAGCTTTCCACTTCTCATGGTTCCTACAACACAACATGATCCATCAGTAAACAAAGCATAATCATCTTCTTATAACTCGTTATATGGTGGTGCCTCTTGGGCACAAGCCACCTCCTTAGGCGATGCTCTAAAATCTCTGCCATCTGGCCAGTCCATGCTCTCTTTCAAGATTCCTCGGTGATTGGGTTTCCCCAGTCAAGCTCATTGCATGATCAACGCTACCCACTCACTCCATGTAGTGCTGGCTGCATGATGTGTAGAGGGGATGTTTCCTTTGAACATCCAGTATAGCATGGGTAATTGTGGTGCCAAGAGGAGATACGCTTCTGTACCAACAACTTCTGAAGCAACTCGAGCCCCCTCATATGCTGCTGCTATCTCTTTTTCAGTCGGGGTGTAGTGGACTTCTGATCGTCAATACCTCCGGCTCCAAACCCCTAATGGTCAACCTTGAATTTCTGCTGATGTGTTCTGCCAGAGGCTCCAGGTTAGACCATGCTCCCCAGCTGCAGTGTGGAGTACATTTTGCACAGCTGGTCCTGTCTGGACAGGCCCAAGAGCTACTGTACAAGCTCTCTCCTGTTTGATATGCTCAAAGGCTTATTGTTGCTCAAGGCCCCACTCAAAATAGTTCTTTCAGGTTACTTGATAGAGTAATGCAAGCTGACTATAACCTGGAACATGCATTCTCCAGAATCCCACAAGGCCTAGGAAAGCTAGTGTTTCCTTCTTGTTAGCTGGTGGACACACAGTTGCTATCTTGTTGATCACACGCATATGGACATAACGGTGTCCATCCTGCCATTTTATTCCCAAGAACTGAATCTCATGTGTAGGTCCCTTGATCTTGCTTCTTTTTGTGGCAAAACCAGCTTTCAGAAGAATCTGAATTACCCTTTTTCCCTTCTCAAACATTCTTTGGCCTTGTTGCCCTACATGATGACATCATCAATGTACTGTAGATGTTCAGGGGCATCACCCTTTTCCAGTGCAGTTTTGATTAGTCCATGACAAATGGTAGGCCTGTGCTTCCACCCCTGGGGCAGTCAATTCCAGGTGTATTGGACACCCCTCCATGTGAAAGCAAACTGTGGCCTGCATTCTGCTGCCAAAGGAATTGAAAAAAATGTGTTGGCAATGTCAATTGTAGCATACCACTTGGCTGCTTTTGACTCCAGTTCATATCGGAGTTCAAAATGTGTCTGGTACAGCAGCACTAAGTGGTGGAGTGACTTTGTTCAGGCCACGATAGTCTACTGTTAACCTCCACCATCCATCAGACTTTTGCACTGACTCTATTGGACTATTAAAAGGTGAGTCTTGCTGATCATTCCTTGGCTCTCCAGTTGATTAATCAGCTCATGGATGGAAGCCAGGGAGTCTCAGTTGGTGTGATATTGCCGCTGATGCACTGTCCTGGTACACAGCTGGCACCTGCTGTTCTTCAAGTCACAGCAATCCTACAATGAAGGGATCTTCTGAGAGGCCAGGCAGGGTAGATAGCTGTTTGATCTTCTCTGTGTTCACAATGGCAACACCAAAAGCCCATTGGTACCCTTTTGGGTCCTTGAAGTACCCTCTCCTGAGGTAGTCTATGGCAAGGATACAAGGGACCTCTGGGCTGGTCACAATGGTGTGCTTTTGCCACTTGTCCTGTTAAGGTCACCTCAGCCTCCAATACAGACAATTTTTGGCATCTCCCTGTCAGTCCAGAGATCCCAATGGGTCCTGTGGCCCTATAAGCTGATGGCACCAGCATATACTGTGCACCGGTGTCTACCAAAGCCTTATACTTCTGTGGGTCTGATGTGCCAGGCCATCAAATCCACAGAGTCCAGTAAACCTGGTCATCCCTTTCCACCTCCTGGCCAGAGGCAGGGACCCTCTATTCCTGCTCCTGGTCAGAGTATTCACTGTCTGACCCTTTCAGTGCCAGACCAGAAGACTCCTCACCAGGATCAAAGGAAGTGATTTCAGTCCTTCTATGTCTGGGAGATCGCCGATTGCCGCCTTTTGTCTCTACAGCAACTACGCTGACAGTCTTTGTGGGCGACCCCTTCTTAACAGCTGTCTTCCCTCTCAGTTCACGTACATGGGCTTGCAGCTTAAAGGTGGGGTCACCACCCCACTTCCTCATGTCGTCCCGCTGGTCACGCAGGAAGAACCAGAGTAAACCACATGGCACGCTGTGCAATTGCTCACCACCCGCAACCTGACGCTCTGCCACTTCCCCTGCTGTGATACCACCTCCACCCCCAGTCCCAGTTATATACTGAGCATGACATCACATGGTGTGGAATATCTCCTTGGCTAGTTCGGGTCAGCTGTCCTGGCTGTGCCCCCTCCCAGCTTCCTGTGAAAATTAACTCCATCCCAACCAAATCCAGGACACTGTCTGACCGGGGCAGGAGAGGACTGACTTCTTGGGGTGCCCGTGACAGCCACGGCACTGGCTCATAGGGATGAGGAGAGACAGAGATTTTTTTCAAAGTTTCAGAGCCAAGAAGACACTCTCTCCACAGTTGGTGTATCCATATCCAGGCAAATCATCCAAGCTGTTAGAATATGATGCAGGTGCACTTTGAATTGCCTTCCTCCACATGGCCCATGTGCACAGGACATCCTCTGGATCTTTGGAGACCTGCTCATTGTCTAGATCACTGTAGATTACTTCCAGCACTGCTGATTCTCTCAGGTACTGGATGCCTTCGTCTGTGGTAGTCCACTTTCCTGGGGAGTTCACAAGATCTTCCTTGAATGGATCTCTTACCCTCACACTTGAGAGGAGCCATCTCCAGAGACTGCAAATTGCTGCTGCTTTTCCAATTCCTCTCTCAATTCCCTGGTTTCTAGCAAGGGATTCCAGCTGTTGGGGTTCCTTACCTTCTGATTGCTGACTGTCGGTCCCATTATCCCAGCATTGGAGCAGCCAGGCAGCAATCCACTGACCTGGCTGGCAGCTGTAATCTTTCTGCCTGTCCCAAAGTTCTGATGAGGTCAGAGACCAGGTAGTTTCTGCTTCATGTCTGAATTCTCTCTCTTCTTCATCCCATTTCTTTGCCAGAGGACCAACTTCTTGATCAAGCCCTTCCTCTTCTTCCTCCTCCCTTACTAATTGATGATATGGATCCAGTGACCTCCTTGTCCACTTCTTTTTCACTACTGGGCAATTTAGTTGTTGTTGTTTGGGTCCCTATCTCTACTATCATGCTTCGGATGTAGTTTGCACACTCATCTCAGTCAAGGTATTCCAAGGTAGCTTGGGTCCCTATATTAACCACAGTGCTCTGACAGTACTGAACTCTGTCTCAGCAGGCACAGGCCAAGTCCCAGTACAGTGCTGGAAGCTACTGGTTTTCATCGGGGTAGGCAAGGCACTCCTCTATCAGGTGGCACATGAGTTTGCCAGGGTTGCTTGCCTGTTCAGGTGTAAAGTCCCAGGCTATGGGAGGTGACAACTGCCCTAGGCATCTGCCCAAATCCTTCCACACACCCTGCCACCCAGGGACCGGCCACCTCAGGGCACATTTCAGCATTGCCTCACCCAAAAGTTGTCTTCTCTTACACCAGGATGACACCAGATTCCACAAACCCCATAATATGCCAATAATGTTAATTAGTAGTATTAAACAGCTCACACAAGGGTGAGTAAGGACCTTAGGAGCCTGCATAATAAACCCACCCACATTGGGCCTAGGTAGAAAGAGGGAGATGTATTCCCTCATCCTCTCCACAAGATAGCTCTCCCAGCACAGCAAGGCTACCAATGCCAGGGAAAAGCAGAAAGCTATTGTTCGTATGGACATGTTCCCAAGCGCAGTGAAATAAAGAGATAAGCAGCGTAGCCAACAAACTCTGTGATCGGCACAGAAGCTTGCTACTTAGCTATAGCACTCTTAATACAATACTGCCATTGTCTTGAGCCCCACATTGGGCACCAAAAAGGACTGTGGTGGGTTGACCTTGGCTGGATGCCAGGTGCCTACCAAGCTGCTTTATCACTCCCCTCCTCAGCAGGATGGGGGGCAGTAAATAAGATGGAAAAGAACTCAAGGGTCAAGATAAAGGCAGTTTAATAATGCAAAAGCAAAGCTGTGCGTAGAAGCAAGGGAAAACAGAAGATTTATTCTCTACTTCCCATCAGCAGGTGATGTCCAGCCAGTTCCCAGGAAGTAGAGCTTTAAGTGAGCAGAGTGGTTGCTCCAGAAGACAAACATCATAACGAATGACTCCGCTCCACCCCCTGACACCCCTTTCTCTTAGCTTTTATTGCTAAGCAGATGTCATATGGTGTGGAAATTCCCTTTGATCAGTTTGGATCAGCTGTCCTGGCTCTGTCCCCCCCAGGATCTTGCCCACCCCCAGCCTACTGGGTGAGGGGGGGAAACGTTGGAGAGACAGCCTTGATGCTGTGGGAGCACTGCTCAGCAGTAGCCAAAACACTGGTGTTATCAACACCTTTCTAAATACCAATACAAAGCACAGCACTATGAGGGCAGCTAGGGGAAAAATTAACTCCTTCTCAGCCAGACCCAATACAACTGTTTATTTAAAAAATTAAAAGAAATTTTAACAAAATCACGTTGAACAGTGAGGATCTGAAAAGCCAGGCAGCACTGGGGGCATCATAAAAAGAAATGCTCTGCAGGCCCCGACCAACCCAAGGGCTAGATGTGCAGACGAGCATCTCCAAGTGGACTGTAAGACCTTGTTCCACTTCTCTCATCCAAACAGTGGTACTGCTTTGTAAGCAGATGAGGTTGTAAATTGGAAACCTGAATCTCTTGTGCATCCCCACAAGGTGCCCAGGCACCTGGAGGGCTCCGATGATGGTAAGCTTTTAAGAAGTTCCATTTGAGAGCAACCGTGGCTGCAGTCGCAGCTTGGAGGAAGCCACCTGCTTAGCTGCAACATAAAGAGTATGTCATAGCACGAGGTGTGTGTGACATACTGCATTTCTTCTTACCCAGAATCCTGCAGAGCTGTCCATTTTTTTTCCCTTGTTGCCCTGTATCAGCACAGAACATCCTCTCTAGCCCAGAAGGAAGGGGGAATGAATACATGTATATCCACAGTCTAAGGAGGGTCACCTTTTGCTGGAACTTGGATCTCACTCCCTACCCCAATCCAAAATGCGAGAACAGGGCTAGCTCTGGAAGGACAGAGCCCTCTATGAGCTAGGACGCATGAGGCAATTAGTAGATTGCAGGCTGATGATTTGCCTTCTGCATCTGAATGATCTTGCCAAAGCCACCTCTTCCCACATCGTAGTCTGTCCGGTACTCATCTCGCACCTGGGGCACAGCAGTAACACAGATATTAGTACCCTGCACTGTCTGTCTCATGCTAGGCTTCAGAATCATCATCCCCTCCCTGCTCAGTTGGTGAGGAACTGAAGTTCAGATTAGAAGCATTTTGACTCATTTGAAATCTCTTCAAATAATCCACCAAAAAGGTGGTAATGGTGGTGAAAATGACAACTGAGGATACATCTGATGGCTGAAGTCTTTTTAGACAAGAAGCAAAGAAGAGCCCAAAATATTTTGATTCAGCTTTGCAGTCCAGCTTTCTGAATTGCCAGGCTTGGCCTCCAGAATGTTGGCTCCCCTCCACCCTCAGAATCTGCAAAGGAACCTCACCTTCGCACTGGGGCAAAATGCTGCGTTATATGAGATTGGCCTAGCAGCTATGCTGTCCCCATCCATTCAAATTCTGCATCATTTTAAGAGTACTAGCTTAGATTAGGGAACATTCTGCTTGCATTGCAGGAAGTTTGGAGTCCTAGACAGAAATGGCCTTAAGTTCTATTTCTAGCTTTTAACGCCAGACATCAGTTACCAAAACAACCTGGGAGTGGCTGAAGTTCATTATCAGGTCTTTACAGTCTGCACATTGTTCTGCATGAGACAAAACTAGCAAAACAGTACAGTCTTAAGGGGATCAAATTCAAGGTATGAACTGGTATTGCCATTACCTGTCCTCCAGTCTTTCCTCTTCCATACTGTCGCCCCTCCTTAAACCCTGCATCCCAGTCAGTTCGAATGATGCGGTCATCTAGTCGTGTGCCATTGATAAATCGCATTGCGTGTTCAGCGTCTGCTCTTGTGTAGTATCTGAAGCATACTATAAGGAGAACTATGTGTGCTATCTTGTTGGGTACAGGGAAAATAAAAAAGAGAACTATTTTATTTGAGAAGCAGAAAACCCCTGCCTTCCAGCCTTTTCTACTTTTCCTGCTTTTCTCCATGGGATCAAAAACTGCTTATATAAATCCAAGCTAAACCAGCTCCCACTCAGAAAGGATTCTGAACTTTAATGTTAGTACCTGCACAGACAAGAAGTAGCTTTGGATCACTTATTTCACAAGCAGATGAAACAAACACATTAAAGCCTTGCTAAGGGCAAGAAATCTGTAATATGCCTTTTTATACTACATGATCTTGACTGAATTTGAACAAGAGGGGCAGGCCTCACAGGAGAGTTTGCAAAGACAGCTCACAGTAGAACTTGTACAAGCGTGTACCCTGTGCTTGGGAATACTGCCATGGCTTATTCTGCTACTTCATTCAGGTGTAAAGTTAAGGTAAGAAAGTGAACATGTGCTCTGGCCACGATTGTAAGTTTTCATTTTGGCCCTAAAATAACTAAAGAAATGAACAAATTAAAGCCAACTCCAGAAAGTACAGCAGTGTCACTTTTCACCCGTGACACCGCTGCACAGTCTGTCTTTCAATTAAGGTGGTGGGGAAGTAGCAAGGTTGGAAGGGAAGCACCTGGTAGAAAGCACTTGACTATCACTGCTTTTCAGGTTTTCGACAGCAGTACAACTAAGCTTGCTGTGCAAATATGAACTAAAAGTGGCAACCACAAATGGGCTGACAGTGGCAGGGAACCAGAAAGGATACTCGACAAAGCAAAAGCCACAGGGGGTTTTCTTGATCTTGTCCAACCCCATGACAATCCTCTTGACGTCTCCGCATTTGGAGAAGAGCTCCTGGATCTGCTCCTCGGTGGTGTAGAAGGACAAGTTGCCAACATAGAGCGTAGAGGAAATTTTCAGGGATTTCTCCTGCAGCTGCCTGCTACCCTGAGGGCAGAGGGAGCACGCAGCAGGGTGAGCACGCCTGCCGCCCTGCTTCCGTCGCCAGGCCCCAGCAGGGACCTCCCGCCGCCCCGGAAATGTGGTGCCCTGCCGCTCGCCGGCTCCTCGCACGGCCTTGCGCCGGCAACAGCCCTCCTCCTCAGGCGCTGCTCCAGCCCCTCCCCCCCCCCCCGCGGCGGGGCTCCGCCGCCTCGGGCCCCGCCGCCCTCACCCCCGCGCCTCGGGACCGGCCGCCGGGCGCACCCGGAAGTGCTGGTCGCGGTACTGGCTGATCTCGCAGTAGGAGTCGCTGTTGAGCCCGCTCAGCGTGGTGTGGAGCAGCCCCGACATCTCGCCTCTGCCCGGCCGGGCCCTGCTCCCGGGATCCTTCCAGAAGCGCCGCGGCGCCCACCGGACGGCAAGCGGGGCAGGCGGTCTGCCGCGCCGCCCGACTGGCCCCGGCGCCTGTCGCTCGGGGCGGGGAGGCGGGGCGATAGCGCCGGACAGCCAATCGACGCGCGGAGCCGCCGGGAGCGCAGGGTTCGGCGCGGCCGTGGCGCCGGGCCCAGCATGCTCCGCGGCGGCGCGCGCGCGGGGCGGCCGGCGCGCATGCGCAGCAGCGCCCTTCCCTCCCTGCCGGTCTCGTCGCGGTGTGCGGGCGGGGCTGTGGCGGCCATGGTGGGGGCGCGGCTGGCGGCGGTGCAAGGTACCGCCTGCCGCGGGCGAGGGCTCCCTTTCCCATAAGCGCCCGGGATCCGCCGCCTGCTGCTGGGCTGTATCTCACGCCTCCCTCTCGTCCTGTCTCACAGGGCTGGTGCAGGAGCTGCTGAAGGAGGAGGCCCCGTCCCGCATCGCCGCCCTCACCGAGGAGCTCTTCCAGGCGGCGGGGAGCATCTCTGAGGAGGATGGGAGCGCGGCTGAGGTAGAGCCCCGGCCTTCCGGCCCGGCGCCCCTCTCCAGCCCGTCTGAAGAAACGGGGCTTTCGTGTGCTTCACGCCACAGGGCTGCGCTCGCCCAGGTTGGCAGCTGCGGTTCCTGCAGCTCTGCAAGATGTGCTCTTGCTTCCCATCTAATGCAGTGAAGCTAAACGTTTACCTCTAGCGTTATTGGAACGTAAAGAAAATAGTTTATTTTTTCATATTTTAACCTAATAGCATGAAAGTCCGAAATAAAGTGGAAAATCTTACATTTTAAAAGTCAGTGCAAAATGTTGATCCTAAATGTAGAAGTGTGTATCATAATGGGAAGAGTTACTGGTATCTTAGTAATGTTAAGGTTTGTATTATTTCAATTTTCTAGTATCTAATTCTAATGTCAAGTAAATATGCAAGCATAGGGTGCTGATGCATTAAGAGTTTGGTACTGGGTCAGAGAAGAGGTCCTTCTCATCCTGTACATGGATTCCGATAATGACAGTAGATACTTGAGGAAGAAGGAAACAAGCATGTAATTTTAACTGCCTGGTAAACTCAGTGCATAATATTAGAGTGGGAAGTACTCATTTTCATACGTTATGAAAGTCAATTAGGTTGTCGTTTATAATGTTTTTAATTTTAGTTTTTTTCCTTCTGTGTATTTCTTCTAGAGGAGTACTTAAAAAGTAGTAGACATCTACTCTAAAAGGCCTTTTTCAAAAAAAAGTCTGAGGAGTAATACATGAATCTGGAATAAAAACAAGACAAGCTGAGATATTGCACAACCTTTTTCTCCAAAATTACATTTTGAAGAGGGATTTAACACATAGTGATTATCATCTAAGGAAGACTAATTTTGAAAGTTGTAAATTTGTGACGAGGAGCAAGATAGGTTAGCAAGTGTCACAACAGGAAGTATGCTTAGTGCAGTCTGTAAAGAAATACAGGAGTATAAAACTGGTATCCTTCAGTTCTTCCTGAATCAGGTGGGCTGAAGTATTTCTAAAGAAAGGAGAAATCATTAATTCGTAATTGATCTTTTCAACAAAAGGGGCTATAAAATGTCTCCTGGTTAGGCAAGAGCATATCTGTAGGCAAGATCGGCCATGGAAACTAGGATTTGAAGTGATGGAAAGTGCAACCCTTAAAGGTGGGTTGTTAAGGGAGCTTATTGCCTTTATGTAGGACTGCATCATCTTTTCAGCGAGTATATATAGTCACGAGCTTTTGTTCTTTATTGCTAATATCAGAAGTTTCCTGATGTAGGTATTTAAAGTAATTGAGCTATTTAGTTTTCCTTTTGATAGGCAAAAGAGGTGAAGCCTTACTATAGATATGTTTTCAAATTTGGTACATTCTTACAGCTCTTTTCCAATCCCTTCAAATTTTTCAACGTCTGTTTAAAATGTACATGATGTATTCTGAAGGCTGCCAGTGAATCGGTTGTATGGTGATGTGCTGTTGCACAAATTTTGTATCTGAGTGTTTTTAAGAAAACTTCATCCCAGATGGGTGGGGTACGTGAGGTCACGTTTTGCTAAGTTTGGAAAAGGACTTGATGGAAGCATGGGTTAGGACATTTCAGTAATATGACAGATAATGGGATTTGTTTAGGAACATATTTGAATGTTTTTAAGTCCACTACTTCACTTGCAGAATTTGCTATTATGCATAATTTCAAATTAGAGCTGAAGGCACAGATGGATGGTATGACACATGTGTGCAATTGGTCATATGATTAATTAGTTCATTTTAGCTTCAGGTCTTGTCAGCCTTGGATTTACACAGTCATGTTCTTTATTACCTTGCTTCGTCATAGAAGTGCTCTCATGGTTTTAGAAGATGTGAAATAGTCTTTATAAGACTGAATATATCTTATGAAATATACTTACGAAAAGAGTATGTGCTTCCTGCCAGCTGCTTGTAATTCTTCTGAAGTGATGGATGTATAGAAAGGATATAACAGTTTCATGGAAAACTCACTCCTTTGACTCCAGTGTAAAAGGAAGTTGCACAAATATGTGGACAGGTCATTACTGTGATACACATGAAAGATGTGTATCACAGTAATGAAATAAATTTCAATGCGACCCAAATCCAGGACAAAATTAAATCTAATGGAATTCTCCTGCTCAGGTTGAAGAGGGTGCAGTAAGCCTGTGGAACTGGGCTGTGACCAAACACACAGGTTCCGTTGTCGATGATGAGCAAAGAGCTAAACGTACGTATGTGTTCTGTACCTTCTTATATGTATTGTGTGCTGTAGCACGAAAAGGAAAAACTCTCTGCTGATAGGCATATACACAGCGCTGTAGATTTGTTTGGATCTTTGTAGATGGGGTGCAGACAGAGGAAAATATATAGCTGGGCTTGTATAAACAGTTCAGGAAGGAGCATCCTGGTGTAACAGTGGTCTCCCTGTGACACAGAATCACTGTAGGTGTTATTATCACTCTCCCTTTCCGTGCCAGAGCATCAGTAAAGAGGTGATGTGACCAAAGGAAGCTGTAATTTACTTTCTAATGCTATGGTTTTAATCTAGAAATGTGTGGAAATAACATAGATGTAAATTTTAGACTGTTGGTCACTTAATTTGTATCAAGTGAGATTGTTTCCTTTAATGTAACTATCTCATCAATGTTTACATACAGAAAAACTCTTAAATCCTCTTTTTACTTCCCTGCTTTAGCCAGGTACACAGCTGGTTGGTTTGCTTGGAGCCAGAGCAGGGCTGGGGCAAAGCAGAAGTGAGCTTTTTGTCTTTTCCCTCAACCTGTTCTTTATGTGGTTCTGCAGGATTGCAATATCTGGCCTACATTTTTGTCTTGAGGGATTATAGTCAAAATTATGTATAATCTGCATCATATAAATTATATCAGGTAAAGGGAAAAGGGTAAGTTTACAGAAAATAAGTAGTAATTGTAGAGTATAATGTTCTCAGATCTTGTATCACAGCTGAAGGGCCAGGGAGAGGCTATTTTAAATACATTAAGTGGTGTCTTTTCCATCCCTGATGTATAAGGAAGGCCTGAAAATATTTTTGCTTTTTACTTTGAAAATGTACAGATTATTAAACTGCATTTCCCTGTTTCGCTGAAGGCTATTTTGAGGCTCTCAAGACATGTTACTGTAAGCACCTGCAATGTAATTAAGTCTTTGAATATCATGTATTTAACTTAAACTCTCTCTAAAGTGTTTAATAGGTATTTTGATGAGAGTATGTTTTGTTTTCTTACTGCCTGAAAAGCAGTTTTAAGCAGCTTGGCTAAAATTCAGACTGCTTTGACTCCTGAAGTTGTCAATTTTTTTCTCTCTTATAATTTAAAAAGGCAAGCAGTCTCTCAGATATGGCAGGGTCTGACTTTCTTAAAAAAAAAAAAGAAAAGAAAAGGGAACTTAGGAATGTCTGCACTGTTTTCTTGCAGTACGGTTTGTTGCTTGCAGACTGGTGTGCCTTTGCGAAGGCAGTGATCCTCCAGAGGGAACTATTCGAAGACAGATTTTGGTAAGGCTAATGGTGGGTGAACAATGAAGTACAGTTGATCACCAGGGGAAACCTTTAAACTCTTTGCTTTGGAAAGGGAGTGAAATATACCTGTAGTTCTGGGGAATATACACGCTGAAGGGGGACCTGTATTATCACAGGGATACCTTGCTGAACCAGTGCAGTTAGGAATTTCCAGACAGTGCGGTAAACATCACATCTTTGTGATATGGTAAAATGTTATATGAGGAGCATATTCATTTATTTCAGTATCTTACATTATTATCTAGTAGAGCACCATAAGTCTCATGCTGCATCTAAGTGTTAAGGACTTCAGACATGAGAGGTGCTTGTCAGAAATTGAAGAGCTGAAATACCATTCCCCTACATTAGATATGTGCATCAAAGAGATGAGATCGAACATTGCCTTTCTTGAAAGTGACTATATTTTCACAAAAAACTTTCTTTTTCTCTTTCAGATGTCTATGAAAACTGGGAAAGGATGGATAGATATTGGAAAAGCTGATCTTGCTGATGGATTTCTAGAGATTGCCATGAGTGTAAGTTCTTTTCCAGTTCTAATTTCTTATAAACACACCTATTAGTAAGTTCCACGGGCGATGCCTATGCTTTGTTTTCCAGAGTATAGAAAAACTGTATGCGAAGTTACTTAAAGGGAGCGATGGTGAAGCAGATATCCATGTGCACAAAGCCGATGTGGAGAAGAACCTCTTCAAAGTACTCTCTTATCAGGCTGAATCAGTATGTGTTATTCCCAGTTTACCTTATAAGTCACTAAGGGTATAGAGGGAAACTCTGACCCAGTTGTTAGATGTATGAATGCTTGGCATTGAGGACTTGCTGAAGGATATATTTTCTTTGCTTAGATGTGAGATAGTAGATCTCGTGTTTGCATTCAGTGTTGCAATCATTTAATGATTTTTAATTTGCCTAATTTATCACAGTCATTTCTGCTGTGATGTTTATATCTTCTAGTTCAGATTTGTTGCTCTATGATTTGGCTAGCATGGCTGTTTATAAAACAAACAGCTGCCTTTCTGAATCATATATGTGTCACTTCCAAAGGTGTCCTGTGCTTCACTGAAGAAGGGCGATAGGGCTAGTGTAGAGCCTAGGTCCCCCAAACTGCATTCGTGTAACAGGTACACAATAAGACTAGTCACTTTGGAATGCTCATCATACTGCACTAGTATTTGCAGCTAGGATGGTTGAAAGTATATGACGGTAGTATTTGTCATGGCTGCAGATGGCCCAGGTTCGTATCTAACAAGTAGATGTTATAGGCCACATGTGTAAAGTCTTCTGGGACTTAAAACTTTCATGACTCTGCAAATTCATGAACATCATCAAAGCTATTAATATTATATGCCGTCAGACAAAGATCTTTCTATACTTGAATACCCTCTCTTCCATGGCTTCATATATCCTGCTTTCCACATATAAAGGCTTTAAACAGTGGGAGAATCAGTATGAAATTACAAGATCTGGAAATAGTGAGTTCCATGACATTTGATATTTTCTTTGAAGTCTCAACCTCTGGTATCATACAATGAAGTAAAAGTCATGGTGATAATTACAAAAAAAAAAAAAAAAAGCCTAGCACAATATGAAAGAAGTCTGAAAAAGTGCTAAAGGTTTTCTAGGGGATCAACAACACCAATTACAATAATTTGAAGTATGTAATTTAGAAATTCTAAGTTTTGTGAGGCATTAGTGTGCCTGACTGAAGTTTCTGAGTACTTTATCAATGCCATAGACTATTACAGACATATGACTATAAATATGAGAAAATGTAGTTGCCTGTATTTGTTGATAACACCACTGATCTCAGTATCTGGAAGGGGAGTACTATCTCCAAAGCTCTCAAGAGCTTCCCTGAACAGGCTGAAGCAGTGGCCAAAATTTTTAATTTGATCATGGAGACAAAAGAGGACCTTAAATTATTGGAGAGGAGGTTTAATATTTGCTGAACTGTTGTATCATCTTAACATCTGAATTAACTTGTCCCATGCATCTGGCCTTTTCACACTACCTAAGGACTGCAGTGTTTTTCTGGATGTTTTTTATCATCTGGCAATATATAGAAATACACAGAATTATTGTAACAGTGTAAGGACAGATATCTAATCCCAAACCTAGCTTTACTGAGTGTGAAAAACCCAAGTCCTCTTTTAGAGAATCAGTCTTTTAATGAATTTTAAAAACAAGTTGCTCAGTAACAGTTTGTTGGCATGCTCTACTGCTTTCTTAGGCAGTTGCTCAAGGGGATTTTCAGAAAGCAGTGAAGTGTGTGCAGCGCTGCAAAGATATGTTGATGAAATTGCCAAAAGAAGTAAGTGAAATCATCCCTTCTTTATCACTCCAAACTTTGAAAATCTGCTTTCCTCTCTCTAAGTTAAAGAATGACATATGCCGTATAACATTTTGAAAAGTACTCTGAGCTGTGTATCTCTTCTCTGCTTGGTTGCTTCTTTGAGATTTTCTTACTAAAAATTTTGCATGAAAACAGCAGGTTTTTTTCTTCAAAGTTTGGGGTTTTTTTTTCTTGTTTCTCATAGTTTATCATTTGAAATAGAATGATAAACTCTTCTTAAAGAATGAGCAAAGACAAATCAGCAAGCAAGGCAAAAAGATTTCTAAACTGAATATGCCACCTACTCTTCTACAGAACCAGCTACGTATTACATCTTGATCTTGTATGTTACTGCTTTAGTTGTACTCATGTGAACTTTTGTCTGTAAACAGATGGGACAAGAGGAGAGCTGACTTACTAAGTTTTTGATATGCCAGTCTGTCACTACCCTCAGTACTAATCTTCATCTTCATGAAGCTGTAGAGCTATGAATGGAAGCTTCCTGTTGCACTAAATTGTGTTTTTTGTAGTTCTTGTGTCACAGAACAATGTCCAGAGAAGACAAACTCTAGCATATGCAGGCTAGTTCTTTGTTTGCAAAGATAAAAGTCTAATATGTTTATATCAGAATAAACTTCCCTACATTTATTTTAATTTGCTTGCTTTACTGTTTTCCCAATATTTAGGAAACATTTTGTTCTTGTCTCTGTGGTACAGGTAATAAAATTCAAAGGGGTTGATGTGAATTCTGAAAGGGAAATACAGGAAATATGGTTGAAGTTTAATTGGGTTTTTAACCAATTAAACGCCAACCAATTTTAAATTGTTTTTTATGATCTGCAGGCCTTGTTCAGTGCATCTGAGTGCCTAAGTCAGTTGCAGGGGTCTAGCTTTGATTTGAATCATAAGAGCCAAACTGCTCACTGTGAATTGTTGAGAATGCTCACTGGGATCTTTGCATTACTGTTCCTCATTTCATTTTTAATGAATTTCATGCTTTCCGCTTAAACTCCTCTATTAAATAATATTAAACTTCTCATGATGAATACTCTTCACAAACCAGGAGCACTGATGCAGACAAGGAAAAGGTTTCTGATCATGAGAGATACAATTTACTTCTGGTTTAAAGAGTGGTATTCAAAGAGTGAGAAAAAAGGAAAGAGCTAGGGATTGCTGAGTGACTTTGAAACTTCTGGACCACTAGGTAGCCGTCAGTCCTTAACTATTCCAGGCTCCCATTGTACCAGAGAGAACTTTCAGAGTATCACAAGGAGGTGTTGCATTATGGTAATGTATGGTACCACAGATCAGCTGGAGAGGATTTGCAGCTTGTGGGTCATCGGTGGTCTATGAACCATAACTGGGAACTCTTGCTGTACAGGGTGGAATGCCAGAAATGTTCGTAACACTTGTTCAGAGAGGTGCCGGGTATATGGGGATATTTAGTGTTATGCTTGATTCCTGGAACACAATAATTCGCTGAAGTATTATTATAGTTATCCTTTGAAATACTTCTTTTCCAAGTATGCAAGTAAATGACTAGGGTATGCCACAGTATGCCTACAGCATTATGCTAAACACTTTGCATGAAACCCTCTCAATACAGTAAACTTTCTGTTCTGGAAAGAAAATGTTCACAAAGGAACTTATGAAAAATAAGAGCTTCACATCTGAGAGTGATCGTTTTTTTGGTTCATGCATACTGAATCTGTGCTGCTGTCTCTGGATTGCAGTGAGATCAACAGTAAATTTGAAGCAAGATGTTGTGCTACCTCTCTCATTCTTGCCTAAGGATTTGAAATCTCTAGTTGCTTGCAAGAAACATCATCTGTACTTGGAAAAGACAGCTACTGCAGAGGCAGAATGGATGTAAATATTGGCAGCCTGTTAGCATATAATATGACTTTTCTGTCTCTTTGGATGACATATGACAGCTGCAAATCATTTCAAAGGAAAGACAAGTTGTTATGAGCAGACATTGTCAGGGCTGACTGATAAAGCAGAAAGCAGCAGTGCTCTGAATAACCAAGCATTCAAAAACAGTTTTCTCCTAAAACTTGTAATGTGCGTGATCCTTTTTCTAACCTCAAAAGAGGCATGCTGGGAAGAAGCCTACTGTGGAAGAGGTAGAGTTCTCATCACTTAACTATGTAAATTTTTTTTGTCATTTTAAAAAATGAAGTTGTAGTATTCCAGTTTTTCTTCTCAAGTTTCAGGTTTTATTGTTTACTTGACACAGTTCTAGTGCTTTCAGCATGATTTCCTAAAGAACTGTTCTAGCTCATGTGTTTCAAGAATCCTGCTGTTTTGCATGTCCTGAACTGGTTAATAATTCTTCACTTTCCCACACAATTATGATTCCATTTGAGTCATGTTCAATAGCCCCTTGTATAATGTCAAAAGTGGTAACAGTGGATATATCTTTAAAGTAAAATGCATTTTAAAGAACGTGAGACTGGAGTGCCATAGATCTAATGATGTTTCTACAAGAACATTATAGAAGCAGAAGTCTTTTATTGTAGAGCTGTTACCTGTCAATCCTCTGTTACAATTTTGGAGTGGAAACCTATGAATGGAAGAGGTATGAACAGAGCTCCTTCTGGCTCAGGTAATGTGCAAAGGCTAACAAAATAAAATCCTGCTTTTGAGATGTAAAAATATGTGTGAAGGATGGGGGGGAGCAAGGGAAAGTAGAGGTTTAATTAAAAAAGTGAGAACACAAGATTTTAGCTGAACCAAATTAGCTGAGCAAATAGTGACTGTCTTACTCTGTTGCCTAACATTTGCGACTGCTTTCCACATTGATTTTCATGTCATTAGAATGAAAGTATCCTTTCCAGCTTCTCTGCCAAACACTTCTTCCAAAGAGACTATTTTTATGAAGAGGCTGTTCCCAGTTCTTGTGCCATTCATAAATGATAGTCAAGGGATTTGAAAACTTTGGGAAAGAGTAGGTGAATTCTGACTGGTTTTAAATGGATTTGTTTTAAACAGTATTTGAATTTCTCATAAAGGACGTGCTTCATTGAGAGCAAGTCCTTGACTGATGAAAGAGACAAACATCAAGGTGAAAAGGGAATAATTAGAGATGGTTTGGGTAGGATCCAAATAAGTAATGTGGTACTACTAAGGAAGAAAAAATGTAGGCTGTGGGGAAGAGTATCTTCTTGCCAAGGTCACAGCCTCAGCTCAAAAAAATTGTTTTTATTTCTTCTTGTTTTTTTTTCTTTTAAATAGTCAGAAGAAAATGAATGGCAACATATGAAAGTCAAAATAGTTATGGTCATATATGTTGTCAAAAAGGATTTGTAGAAATGCTTAGAATTAATTACAGCTGGTGCTTTGGAGATGATTTTATATTTTATTTTTGTGGAAAATTAAATACCGAGTCCTGATGACAAAATTTGAGGAGGAAATAAACCTTTGCAAAGTGCAAATAATTATCTGGAGAAAGAGGTGTAGCTCCATCTAGTGGGTTAATATATCCCTGTGCTGAGAATATATTAGGTTAGGAAACAAATGCCCAGTTACTGTTTTTCTTTCTAAGAGTTCTTCATTCATAGCATTTGCAATTGAATCTGGTTTTGTGGAATTACCACTGTGTTTTCTCCTGGGTGGTCCTTCGTGCTGTCATTTAACTTTTAGAAAAAGGATGGGGAATCATGACTCCCAGGTTCTGTTTCTGTGATTTGCTGTACTGTATAACTTTTGTGTATGACTGTATTATGTGTCAGGTGAGAATGAGAACACTTGTTTCTTCAAAACCGCTATGGTTAGAACTGATAAAGCCTACTGAAATGGTTGAATAGAATATGTTAGAGAAGGTGGTGCAATAGGTTAAAGAAAGTGATCGAGTACAGTTTTTAATGTGAGGATTTAAAAAGAAAAACAAAATTTTCTGTTCTCTAGTAAGAGAGACTATTGAGATTAGTTTGTATGATTTATGTGGTTTCTAACTGATAAAGAAGTGGGAAAGGAAAGGAATGTTGCACATATCAGAAGACTGGCTGAATTTTTCTCTGTCATCCCATTTAATTCTAACTTTTGCTTACCATTGATAGCCAGAGTTATGACATTGGGAAGATGGATATGAAATATTCTGTTGGCAAAGAAATGCAGGTAAGAAATAGAGACATTGCTGTTCACAAATAAGAGGATTTTGTTAACCTGACTCCACTGTATCATCTGCCTCTGCTGTGCCAAACCTGACCAGTGATTCTTTGGCCTCCTCTTTAGTACTGTCTGCTATGAAGTTTGGCAAAGTTGCAAGTTCAGTTGCTATGAGCATCAGTCTGAGAGTTCAGTCACTGATGGGTGCCCTTAAATCACATTTGTATTGTACTATTTCACAGAAATTAAATTGTAGAAAGTAAGGCTGAAGTAGACCCTGAAAGGCCATCTCTTTTTCCCTTCCTTCTCTTCTTTCAAGGCATCATCAGTTATATCTGTGTCATTTCTGATAGATGTTCATCTGTTTCATTCGTAAGCCTATTACTCCTTTTACTACCCACAGTGGATATGGAGAATATTTTAATATCTTCCTCTTTATATAAATCATTTATATACTTGAAGGCTATTAGCATGTGTGTCTCTGTGTTTTGGTTTTTTCTCTCAGTAAAGTTTGTACCTCCTGTTCCTTCAATTTCTTCTTTCATCCTGTTTTTTCCAGATCTCTGATTTTCCTTGCTATTCTTCTGTTCTCTGAACTCTAGTTGATTCATGGCCTGTGTGAATTGCAGTGCTGAAGACTGGATATACTTCAGAACTGAGCAATCACTTTATATGTCTGATACCAGGCAGGCATTCGTTTGACTGGAAGAGCTTTTATTTTCCATGACCTTAACTGTTAAGTCTTTTGTATTCATATGTATGTTTATGTGTGGCTATTTTTTTTCCCTGCTCTTTAGATGGCATTTAAACTTCCAGTTTGTTTTTATTTCCAGGCTAAAGTGCTGCGATTGTTAGCTACAGCCTATTTTGAGTGGGACTGCAGTCTGTATCTTGACAAGGCATTGAAAGCTGTAAGCTTGGCAAATCAGGTAGTAATGTGTTACTGTATTTATGGTGTGCAGTAGTCAAAACTCGAGCATTTATTAACATAATAATATGGACCACATTAATCACTGGTGTGTTATCCTTGACATCAGACAGAGGTGTGTTTGCTTTGCTTTGGTTTTCATACTCATAAGTATGTTTTTGTGTTCCCAGCTTTTTTATAGAGAAATAATTCTTTGCATGTAGATGTAGAGCTGTCTTGCTGCCTCATATCTATTAATAGTGAGGTCCTTTGATAATGATATGACTAAAATTTCTCTGGCATGTGTTCATGAAAACTTTTCAAACAGAATAAACCACAGATGTGGTTCACCTGAGATTTATAGCAGTTGGCTTTTTATGCACCAGACCATTTGTCTTGCTTTGGGTTATAATGGCTATGTCCATAGTACGTTTTGGGTCCCCATCTCATTTTCTGTACAAATATTTGAGCATGCATGAAACAGCATTCAGTTTTGAAAGCTGTGTAGCCATGCTACATCAGTCTTATTTCAAACAACTAATGAAGCTATTGCATTTTACTAACATGACTGTATTTCTTCTGGAACCTGAAAAATGAGCTGTATAAACATACCAGCTACCCTGAAGAAAGTTCATATATCTCTAAGTCACTACAGTGAGGTCTCTTGCTCTTGTACAAATTCTGTTTCCCATATAAAGACTTGAATTAATTTTGTGCTTCTATCTTTTCAGGTTGGAGTAATTAAATTTGAAGAATTTGTATTTGTCTTTGGTTGGCTATTTTAAAATTTCCATTAGCTGTTTCATACAAAACAAGTTTTAAGTATAAAATCCTGTTTTAAATGAAAGCTCAAATTCAGTTTTCTACATGCTGTTAAAACTTGCAGGTGATGATGCACATATTTGTGAGATCAGGATAAAAGGCAGTGTATTTTAATCATTCAAATAACATGCTACTGCAGTATCTAAGACCTCTGCAGTTTTTATTGTATTTACTTTTGCAAACCCTTTTGAGGTGGAGAGTGTTTTTATAATAATTTTTTATTATGTTTTGGTATGGAAAAATAGAAGAAAATTTTTATTGTAGAGTATGAAATGTGCAGTATTTTAGTGAGAGCTGTAGTATACAGTCTTTGTTATTTCCATTTGCTCCCATTGTTGCTCTGTCCTAAATTTTGTATTATTATAAGCTACTTTGAGTTCTGCTCATATTAATTCTGGAGAATTAATCCAGCCAATTCACGCATAGAAAAGCAGCCAGTTCACATATAGAAAAGCGGTAAATGTTTCTATCATTCAGTATTGTTCAGCTTCTATTTAAAAATATCAGAAATGGGCCACAGCAAAATGAGAATCATGTATCGCTTGCTTTCATTGCCCTCATGGTCTTTTGGCAGTATAAGAATAAGTAATAAAGATGAACATTGCATTTAAGAAGAAAATATTACCTACTGCTTCAGTCATTAAAGTGGAACTGAAGAATACAGTGGCGTGTATGTGATTTCCTGCTATTTGTCTGTGTTAATGTGCTGGATTCTCACAGGATCTGTATTCTACAAACAGCTGTCTAAGTAATGTATTGTTTTTCATTGTGCAGGAGAATTTGCATCCAGCAGGGGTTTTTTTGAAAGTTAAAATTCTTCTTAAAAGTGGAGCATCAGATGAAGATATCAACTCAGGTATTACTGCTCTGTATAGGTCTCATAGTAAGGTCATACTACTCTATATCCAAGAAGACTGCCTCAATTGTAGATAGGGATTTTTTTTTTTCTTTCTCATGTGTTTTGGAGGAATCTTCATTAG
Source organism: Astur gentilis (assembly GCF_929443795.1). Classification (NCBI taxonomy): domain Eukaryota; kingdom Metazoa; phylum Chordata; class Aves; order Accipitriformes; family Accipitridae; genus Astur; species Astur gentilis. The sequence goes on from NC_064903.1 coordinate 13,973,183, forward strand.
CTAAATGTCATTCTGGTTTTGGAGTGTGAGACATAGTAGTCAGTGTTCACAAAAGAGTTACCCAGGTGATTATGTAAGTTTGAATTCAGCATTTTATTTTTGTTGAGAATTTAAATAGACTTGCTGGAAATAGGGGAAGGGGAGGACTGAAGCCTGTTAAAATGAACACAGTGAAAATATAGCAATGTAAAGTTATGGTTCATTTTAGACATATGCCTAAGGTAACTCAGAAAGGTTGAAGGTGGATTGTCTCTTATGTAGTCAGCACAGAAGAAAAGGCTTGTGAAACATTGCTATTCTCTGTGTGTGATTTTGCAGATTTTGGCCAAGAGACATCAAGTGCTGATCAATGTCTTGTGTTATAAACCTGTGTTACCAGAGTTTTTAGTTTATCTAGGGCATATAAACTCTTTTCTCCTTATTCCTCAAACTTGTCATTTGAAGAGAACTTTCTTCTCCTCTCATGCCAATAGAAAAATCAGTTTTCGGGGGGACTTCGATATAGGAAGGGTAATGTATCAGGAGAAATTTATTTCCATAAATAATGAAATCTTAAGCAGGAAAGCCTTTGTAGTCTTCATGGTTGGAAAGCATCAGATGTGTAATGAATGCTCTGAGAAATAATTGTAGTATGAGATGAGGAATTTCTTGCAGAAAGCTGGATGGTTTGAATGCTGCCAGACTAGCAGGAATGGAAACTCTATTTCAGATTGCTCCTGGGGAATTTCAGTCAGCTTTCAAGTGGACAGTTACTCAAAACTTGCAATTGCAATAATTGGCTTCTGTTCTGCAGTTTGAATTGTGAAGCTATAGTGTTGCCTATCAAAACACGCTCTGCTTATATTTAGTAGCACTAAGACTCCAGTCAGTTTTTCAAGCGAGTTTATTAAAAAGTGAATGTCTGTCTTCTCTTGTATGGCTGGCAGAAAAGTGTTGTGACCATGCACTGCAACTTCTGTCTTTTGAGTGAAGGTTCCTGCTAAGTTTTAGGCATTTGACTAAAATCTTGTATTGTGCATAGGTGCCTTAGAAATGCTTCCTTTAACAACTGTTACAGTCATGTCCCTATGTGTTCCTTGTCTAATCTCATCCAAGCTATGAATGTTTAAATCTTGTTATTAACCATCCAGTACAGTCTAGCAATTTTTAAACTTTATCTGAGTGATCTAAAACTGATACCTACTTATCCGCACCAGTCTATTGAACAGCTGATGCTAAAGGCATTAGGCTTAAGTAGTTCCCATCGCAATGTGATATCACCACACAGGCTGAGCACTGACCTCAGTCTTAAGTGGTTCTTGCAGGATTAAGGATGAGACATTTTGATGGAAAGCAGCTTGAGGCAAAAGTTTCTGCAACTAATGCCTACGCTGTTTCTGCTTAAAGAGACAGAGGACCAGAATTCCAAGGCCTATTAGTCTGTCACCTTTCTGTAGTACTACATTAATTGTACAGCAAAAGGAAAGTCAAAGCACAATAGACATATTTTACTCTTCATTTGTTTTAGAACTACTAGGGTGGGGTTGTTTGTTTTGTTGGTTGGTTTTTGTTTTTTTTTCCAAAGAAGCTGTAAGAGGTAAATGGTAAATTGAGCAGTTAAGGGTCTAAATTGAATATATAATCTCAACTGCTTTGTGTTCTGTCTAGCCGTTGCAGAATTCCTGCACCATGAGATGTCTTTAGACTTTTGTTTGAATACTGCCAAACTGCTGCTGGAGCATGGAAGGTATGAAAGCATCACTAAGTGGGGTGAACACAATATTTGGGCTTTGTAGGTGTTCTTTCATAAGCAAATAAAATCTGTTGTACAATGATGCTTTACTTTAAATAAAAACTCACAGAGGTAGGTGAACAGTTTTGAGAGGGACCCTTTTTTTCCATAGCAAGGTGATACAGATTATGGCAGCAGCAGAACAGGGTGTGAAATAATGTTGAGTGGCAATTTGGAATGCTGTAGCCTTACTTGGAATGATTAAAATTCTCCCTATGTAGTTTTAATATATATATTGGAATAATATATTTATGAGTCTGGAAATATCTGACTGAAATCTTTCTTGTGATTAACTAACCAACCCTCAGAATGAAAGAGTTTGGAGTCCTAGAATCATTCTTGTGAAAAACAATGTAAGGATGAACAAGTTACTGCAAAATAAATTGAGGCATGAAATTTCACACTGTTGAATGCTCCATCATTATTACCTATGTATATGCTTCTATCTTGCAGTAAATTCTTACTTTTTCATTGTGAGGAGTAAACTCTCTTGTGAATACTGTGGAACAAGCATGTGCTAATAGGAAGTTACTACTGAATAGATGAACTGCTGTAAATTCATACCTTGACTCACTTTGTCAGTGTGATTATGTGCCAGTAGTATTAATGAGAAACATGCTGTACGGTGTGAATATGTTATTCTTTAGAATGGAAAATTAACAGCTCTTCTTGTGCAGCCTCTTAAAAATGCATCTGTATGAATAGGGAATCAGTTGGTTTTGATTTTCTGAAATCTGTTCCTGAACGATTTGAATCTTCACCTGACCTTGGAAAAATTGCCCTGCTCCACATTGAGTTCCTGTTGCAGAATAAGAGGGAGCTGCTTGCTAAGCAAAAGGTTGAAGAAATTATTATAGGTCTGTATCCATCTTCTGCTGCTGTTTACTGAAACGTGGATTTAGTTGGCTAGTCTTGAATTCTGATTTTCACTTTTTTGCTTATTCTCATCTTTATTTCTATTTGTGTCTGTTTTCCCTTATGTTTCTTTTGCATGGCAACTCTCATCTTCCATAATGAATGATAGTTGTGATAAAGCTCAGGGTTAAATTGACTTGCTAGAACAATTCCTTCTTCTTAGTGTAGACTGGGTGTGACTGATAGGTGTGGGATTAGAAATATTTATAAGAAGTTCTGTGTAATGTTAATACTTTGTCCATCCAGCCCAGTGTGGTTTTGTTTGTCAGTATTAAAACAGGTGCATATCCTTGTTTGAGCAGCTCAATAACAGTTTCTTTTTCAGGTCTATTACACCTGTAGCACTGTATTTTTTGACTGTCAGATCTGCTGGAAATCAGATCGTATTTTATGTAGCATCAAGCTAGGTGCAAGAGCCTTTTTACGTTGTTCAAGCATGAAAATATTTCTTCTCTTACCTACTGTTTTGGGTATTTTTTGCTTGTTTGGTTTTGGGTTTTTTTTGTTTGGTTGTTTTTTTGGGTTTTTTTTCCAGAAGCAGGCTATGAAACACTGGCTGAACCTATTGCTGTGTCAGTGGTTTTTGTTGTAGGCTATGGGACAGCCTTTCTCAGATAGTTCTTAGGTGCTTCTCAGTGTGCTTCTTATAAAAGTTCTTGTAAACTGATGATTTGCCCTATCTTTTCAGGACATTATACTGGGAAGCAGCTGTTGCCTGAAGCCTTGAACCAGCTGCACATCATCTTGTGGGACAGAGCTGCCAAACATTATGAGGTTTGGGACCAAACAGTAGTGTTGTTATTTGTATCAGTGAAAATGAAGATCTGCTTTTTCTGACCTCTTTGGTATGTCTATTTTTGGTTAGAGTGCAAGCTGTTATTAAGATCCTTGTTCCGGCTGGCACTAGTTTTATTTTCATCCAGCTGGGTGCTGTTTTCCATTACAACATCAAGTTTCGGGTAGCCTCATCTCAAGGTTTGTACATGGGAAGAGTTATGGCCAGAATTGATCAGCCAAGTAAAGTGTGCAGCCCATCATTCTAGTTCTGTCCTGGGAAGGGTACAAAGACCTGAAAACAGTCTTTACATTGGGCTGTTTCTTTTACAATTCCTACCCTCAGACGGTCCGTTGTTGCTTTAAGGAACATGGAGTGTTATCATTTGTACATTGATTTTCTTTTTAGTCTATATAAAGCAGCTTCGAATGCTTACATTGTATCTTAGTTCATATATATTTGTACTGTGAGTATATAGAAGTTCTGTTATTCAAACCCAGATACCTTCTTACTCTTTCAGGATCTGGAGAAGATGAACTCATGTTCTACTCTTGTATTTCTGTCATGTGCTTATTTCTTGTATACATGAAGGAAAACACATGCCATTTTATTACCTCTCATCTGTGTAGTCAAGAAGGAATTTTGCTAATGACACGGCTTGCTTCCTTCTCATTTTAAAATAAATTCTCTGTCCAAATTGGAACTATATTTAGGAGTACCATTTTCAGCATAGTATCATCAAGGTTCATAGTCTAAATGGGATAAACGCTTCTGTCTTTTTCTCTTAGTTTCGGTTGCTTTGTATCATGAAGAGAGAGGGTTTTTTAAATAATATTTCTGCTTTGTATTTAGTCATAAGAATGTCCTTTCTGGGTCAGATGAATGACCCATCTAGTCCAGTGTCCTGTCTTTGATAATGGCTGTAAGAATAAGGGAAGAGTAGGAGTAGGTAAAGTGTCAGTTCTCCTGATGATTATTACCTGCATTGTGGGACCAATGATTGCTCTTCTGAGGGAAAGGCTACACTGGAATATGCTTGATTATCTAAATCTTTCATTTTCTTTGAACTTTTTTGGTAAAAAATTTGGGAAAACATAGGCAGTTTAATCACACAAATAAGGATTTTTTGTTGGTTTGTTTGTTTTTTAATTTCCTAGGCAAAAAGCTATTCTGAAGCTCTTCATTGGTACAATTATTCTGTCAGTTTCTACACACCTGGACAGATAGATCAGAACTTGGCTAAGCTGCAGAGGAACATGGCTTCTTGCTATCTTCATCTGAAACAAGTTGACAAGGTATATATAATATATATGTATTTATTTGTTTGCATTGTTTTTATTTTTGTAGCTATGTCATTGGGACTTAATTTAGATCTTTGTTACTATACCTCTCTTGCTTTGAGAGAGGGATCTGTCTTTGCCTATCTTACATCATCTGGCAGAGAGATGTTGTTCCATCATCTTAGCTGCTATGGGGGCCTCTTGTATCACCTATCATTCTAATGGAGGAAACAGTCCACAAGTTGTGTGACCATGCCTCAGTATGTCAGGTTTCTTCTCAGATTAGAAGTCCTCCTCTCTTCAAGACAGATGAGCCCTGGCAGGAAAAATGTTTGATGTGTCTCACTAGAACTTCCCACAACAGTGTGTTAGTCCTCGCCTCTGCAGAGAAGTGCACCTGCTTTACCTATCTAGGCCTTCTGGTTTGGGGGGTGTTAAACTTTACAGTTCGAAGTGACAGAAGGGAGTTTAATTTTTCAGCATTCCCAGGGCTTCTCTTGCTTTCTGATTCTATAGCTCTAATTTTGAGGAATTGGCTTTTTCCTTAGTCAGGTCATTGTCAGCCTTTGGTGCCATGTTCTGCTTTAGTCACTTTTCTTTCCAGGAAAGATGTTGCCAAACCAAACTTCTTGAGTAATTATATAAATATCAGCAATGTAACCATTAACATTTTGTCTGTCTTTTTAGCTCTCTTTTATTGCAAATTATCTTACTGATTTCAAGATGTCATTGTATTGATTTCCTTTAATCTCTCTTGTGAATAGGCTAAAGAGGCAGTTAAAGAAGCAGAGAGGTGTGATCCAAACAGCATCTTTACTAAATTCTGTGTCTATAAGATTGCAGTGATGGAGAAAGATACTGATAAAGGTAGAACCTGAAAGATAAAGGGTTCACTACAAGGAGCAGAAGTGCTGAATATATTAGAAAATACTAAGCAGATTTGGACTGTTCATCTTGAGAAAGACACAGTAGAGGGTAGCTACAAGAAGGGTCTATAAAGTCATTGAAACTCTGAGGCTGTAGATTTAAACTGTCAGAGTGGGATGCTTTCTGCACACAGTATGTAAGATGTGGAGTCCATTGCCATATCTGATACTGTATGGAGCCTCTGGGTGAGAATCATTGTATGCTTACTGTTTCTAATATTCTTTTGTATGCATATACAATATAAAAAAAAGGATACTGAGCTAAATGAACTTTAACAGAACCATTATTGCTGCTCTTAATTTCTCTGGACAAGTAGAGCCTCAAGTTACCAGAAAATACATGAATTACTGACGTGACTTACAGAATGACATATCTCTGTAGACTCTTTCTCCTTTATAATGAGTTCTGCCATTGCATATTTTAATGAGAATCTTAGCTCAAGTAATGGAAATTGAGAAATATAGTCTACACTTAGAATACAGAGTAACACGCAGACCTTATTTTCCGATGAGTTCCGTGCCAATTAATTGTTCTCTATACACCTTTTTAATGACAGCATAATTTGTTCGCATAATATAGAGTGGGAACCACAGCACAGTGTGAACATAAAACCAGCAGCACTCTTAGCACAAGCCAAGATGTGGGAGCTTGGAATCATGCCCAGACGATGTATTAGAGAAAGTCTTCTGTCTTTGGTGACAAACAGTTATTTAGCAGAACAAAATTAAGGATGTGAGATAGAGTTTCATTTGTATGGCATCCTTGTTCCCTTAGATTAGTAGCTTGGAAAGCCTTTTGGCACCTCTCTAGGAAGAAATGTGTAATTGTTGAGAAGTGCTGGTATGGTCAGGTTTTCTTGGCTTGGTTTTTCAAGTTAAAAAAAAAATAATACAGCCTTTCATAAGTTGTTTTAAAGCCTCATTAAAACAGTAGAACTTTTCACCTTCCAATTGCTTCTGTTGAAAAAAATTATTTTTTCCCTATGTATATTTCAGCTGTGGAAGCAGTTATTGAAATGGGGAAGTTAGCAGAAAAGTTATCTCAACATGAAGACAAGCTGAGAGTGGATGAAAATACAGGCACTAACCTCCTGAGTTTAGCTGCCCAAATTGCTTTAGAGGTAGAGCAGATAACATTGTCTTTACTTTGCATTATTGATATAAGTAGGACAGCTGTAAGCTCTGTAACCTGGCCTACTTTTAATATTTCTATGTATTTCATGCATTTCTAGGTATTCCATGTTTCTGTGACCAAGGTCTCACTGAAATGTGTTGTGTAATGCAAAGTAGAAATTTATTTCACATGTAAAGAAGTTGTATTTTTTAGTATTTCTTCGGGAAAATAAAGGATTCTGAGTTATAAATGTTGGTATCTGGAAATGACATGGTATATTTCTGTAAAATTCTCCTTAGCAGAATGTTATGTCTTTTTCTACCCCTGGGACTTGATCTTTGATGTGCTAGGGGGAAGCTGTGTACAAAATACACATAAGTCAACCATGAAAAGACTGAAAAGTCTCTTGTCCCTCCTATTTGCTGCTTGGTTGGTGACTCGAGTGATGTCTGAACTGGCTGATGACATTGGCATAATTAGAAGAGGGTTTTGGTTGCCTTTTCGGGCTTTGTTCATACCACTGTAAGGCATGACAGCCTTGCCAGCCTGTACTGATCCTGTTCTTGCCATAGGCTCTTTGTGCATGAAATTGTGTGATCTCTCCTTGTGGTTTTCTCTTGACTCTGAGGCTCTTCTGTGCAGAGTCCTTTGTTCTTTTTCCTGCTAGTAAATGGCATGGACTTTTAGAATATGCTGTTGCTTTAAGATTAGGGTTTTTTTTTTGGTGGTAACCGAGGTAGTGCAGTTTATACAAAATATGTTTTAATTTATTTTCAGAATGAACAACAAGTTGTGGCTATCAAAGCTTTGGAGTATTTGTCTGAACATTTACAAGACTGCCGACAATTATTTGCAGCTCTAAAGTGAGAATTCAATATATTTATAAGGAAAGAGAAATTTTTGTGGTTTCTTTTTCAAAAATAATTTATTATATTGAGGAAGGTGGAAAACAGGTTAGATGAAAGATTAGTTAGCAGTCTTTTTGGTGCTGCAGATGTGCCTCAAGCCTGAACTCTTAATATCTACAGATGTTCCATGTCTCTCCCAAGCAAATAGTATTAGTTGCTCTGAATTTTATGATTACATTGTGATTTGAACAGATGACCAACAGTGACTCTAATGAGATTGCAACAATATATTTGGTGAAAATAACATTTTGTATCCTCTGATGAAGCAATATCTTCTTATTGAAATACTCCATCATGTTTATAAAAACAAATATTGAGACAGATGTATTTATTCCAATATTTGCTTAAAGCCTTTGTTAAAGTACCTTTATTTACTTACTGTTACATGATTTAACAAAGTGATATACGAAATAAGGAAGTAGGGTGGGAAATAGTATAATCTTATTCTCAGTTTGACACTTCGAATTCTTCTGTGAGTTCCATGGGCTGATAGCATAAGGAAGAAAAGTGAGATCCTTTCTGGAAAATTAGGGCAAAGTACACAGTGAGAAAAAAATTTCTTCTTTCTTCATTGCTTGTTTTTCTCATATTTAGATGTTTGGTTCGTCTTACGTTGTCAAAGTTCATGGCAGAAAATGAAGAGAAAAGGTGAGTCTATTTGCAAAACCATTTTCTTACAGTGGATATATTATACAAATGATGTAGTATTTTCCTGCTGGGCTTATTTTCTTGCAGATAATCAAGAGATTGGTTTCTCTGCTAGTAAAAAGTCCACCCCGATGACTTCCCAACTTGACCTAATGACATCACATAGGAACATCTTTTCTACTTGTATAATCTTTCCTTTTAATTATTTGCGTTTTGCCTTCCTCTTTTATTAATGTGTAAGACTGTGAGCTGTTTTTGATGGTGTACGTAAACTAAGCAACCTCTTTAACTTTGATGCTAGGATGTGATATCTTTCAGAAGTTCTGAGTGAGAACTTCAGAGTGGGACCTCCCTTGCTGAAGACTAGCCACTTCGCAAATGGTGTGTTGGCTTAGGAGAACTGTACTGCTGGATTTTGACTGTCAAGAAAACAGCGTAGTGTCGGTGGGGTTTGAAGTTCAACCTGCAGCCCCAACAACTGGGAAAATCTCCCGCTGCACTTCTACAATGACCTTCGCTGCTGTAGATCAACAGAACTTTTTGCAGGCCTTCACTACTCTTTCTGCATCTTCAAATGCCAAATGTTTCTAATGCCTGAGATGTTTGTCAGGGGAGGAATGATGATATCCATAATTACGGAGATGTTGTATTTCAACATAAATAATGTGTTCTGTTGTAAGAAAGTTAATCAAACATTTTCTAAAACTTAGTTTTTCCTCCATTCCAGAGATGAAGATATCAACTCAATGCTGACTTACTTGACCTTGGGTATGCTTTTTTTTGGGTGTACATTTTCTGTAGTTCTTCCATCTGTGAACATTTTGTAATATGATTAGGTCTAAACCAACCAAATGTTTAGACTCTTTATTTCAGTCTAGGTTCCCAACTTCCCACTGAAATCAGTGAAAATTAAAACTGGAGATTGAACAGTGTTGTGAAGTTGGGTATGTGGTGTGAAGTGCTACAGGTTTTTGCTGTGTAAAGCTTGCAGGCTAGTGTTGGGAAACCTGTTTCTAGTAAAGCCTGTACTTGGGAGCTTCTCTCAGACAAAGGGGCAGTCTCTTCTAGGCAGTTTTCCTTTAATCCTTCATAAGGCCATGCATGCAAATAACAGATATTTGGGTGCAAGCCACAGCCTGGGTGGCCTCAAGTGACAGTCTCCTACTTTGACTGCATTGGCAGGAACAAAGTATCTTTAGGAGCAGGGCTACTACAAAACGAAAAAGTTTGGTTTTGTAAACTCAATTACCAACGTAACTTTCTACTGGCATTAATTAAATGCCAATGGTGGTCTTTGCTGTTCTAGCTGTTCAAAAAGGAACATTTTTTAAATGAAGTTAATGCTTCATTTTTTTGCCCTGGAAGGCTTAGAAAACTACAAGAAGTAATAGTAAATTGCTGAAAGACAGGAGAGGCTTGTCAAAATTGGTTCCCACTGTTAAGTTGTGCTGTCCTTTGAAAAAGAATTGTCTTGTTTGCACTGGAAGAGGTACAGGAGTTTTACGGAGGACTTTTCTCTGTCAGAAGAAATACTTACTTTCACTAAATCTTTTTTTATCCCTCTCTTCCTATCTTGGACAAGAAAGTGAATGAGATTGTAGAACATTTTCTACACTAGCCATTCTTACTGCAACCAGGAGAAGAGAATAAAGACTAGAATTAAATTAATTAAAGGTTCCTTGAAGAAAGGCCTCAAACCTGTTATTAAATTTTAAAACCCTCAACTTTTTCTGAAATTAAGTAAAACTCATCTGCATTAGACTTCAGTGTCAGTAAACTTTGAAGAGGCAGTACTTGTTGGCAGCCTTATATATCTTATCTAAAATGCTATTTGAGGCACCTTTTGATGTTTTTTATAAGCCTCTCTGGTCAAGCATATTGGATTTGACTTGTGAGAATAATTCTTCATCAGGAATTATACGGGATGTTTGGAAACCTCTGTTCTGTAGTGTAGTTATTAGATTTGGAAATGTTTTTATTCTGCTCAAAAAGTGTTACTTACATATTGAACAATATATTTTCTGCAGCTCACAAGAGACTTGCTGAGTCTTTCACAGAAGAGAAATATACAGGGGACATGAGGATCCTTGAAGCTCACTGGTTTAGAAAAGTTGGTAGGTTGCACTCTCAATATCTAAACTGAATCCCCTCCATCTCCACTTAGCCAGGCCTTAAGGAAGAAAGAAGTGTTTAAAGATGTAGTAGTTTTATAAAACTTGTCACCTTTGGCAGTTGCTGCCTTAACTAGTCTTAAAGTTCTGCTGCATTTTCTGTCTTCTGAAACTCTCTGATATGACTCATGTTTTAAGTCAGTTATCAAGACAAATACTCACACAAGCTCTATTTGACTGATGGCACAGCTGATAATTATTCCCTTCACCACAGGAATTGTTGTATGTGTCTGTGATACAACTCTTCATAGTTCACTATTTTTCTCTTAGCCCTTTGCTACCAAGACTCTGTTACAGAAGTAAAATTTAAGATCAGGCAAATAGAAAGGATAATGGTTTTCCTTAATATCTGAAAACAAATGCTGCTAAGAGCAATAAAAAAAAACTTACTGCCAATCCTGAGTATGCATATCCTCATGTAGGCAAAATAAGAGTTAGGAAGTTCAGATGAGTGTACTGGTGTGATTGGTGCAGGATGAGCTTACCTCTGCCACCCAGATAGACTGTCTTAATTAGTCCCTTAAATCAGCAGTCCTGGAGTTTGCCTTGAACTACAGTATATGAAATCTAAATGGCAAACATTATCATAGATAAAAGTATTTCCTGGTGGGAAATGCAGCTCCCGTGGAGCTGTCCTAAGCCCTATCTTAGTGTGTCTCTGGATTCTCGCTTAGTAGTCTTTGTTACACTGTTTTGGTAAAGAAGTCAGTGCATTTGCTGTCTATAAATAAAAATATAAGTATAGGGTAATGGGTTGAAGCAGTTTTTCAGATTCTTGCTTCTGCCAGCGCATACAGGAGAGAAAATAGTTGAAATCAGTAATAGAAGACATCTGCCATGATGAGCTTTTGCACACATCCTCACAATGTAGCCATGCTTCAATAAAGAGGAGTGAAGGAGAGTGAGAAGCAGCAGAGGTCAAATACAGTAATGTGAGTGTGAACGGAATCTGTGTTGACCATGACCTTTCCAAGGCAACAGTCTCACAGAATAAACAATTCAGACACTCCAAAAACATGTCCTAGGGAATAAATTAACATGAAAGTTAGGATCTGCAAAGTCACTGTAGAATCTAAACATTTAATTGGGTCAGATTCTCACATATAAATCATTTGATTGTCTTTAGATGTCTCATCCATTTACTAATCAGAATTGTGTGTTTAATTGCCAGGTACTTGACCCTGCTGGGGTAAAATGGAGAATGTTTCAGAATATGGGGTTTTGTTCCTTTTATTTAATTTGTCTTGGAAATATTGTTCAACACTTACTCAGATACTAGTTTTGTTTACTGACATAAGAAAATGCTTCTTCCAGTTCATGCTCTTGTGGGTAGGGTATATGGTAGAATGGATAATTGGTTATGATAAAATTAAGACAAAATTTGAAAGCATGAATAAACTGTTTTAACAAATCACTAATAATGTTGTTTCCTACTGTTGTTAAATGAGCTGTTGATATTTTGATTAAGAAAGTGAATTTTAGAATGTGAACTGCCTATTACTGGGGATTAGATGAGCATGCCTGTAATGTTGAAGACCTTTAATCTAGTCTCCGTTTTTTATGTCTTTGCTAGCTTGGAACTTAGCTGTACAGTTCAGGGACTGCCCTGAAAAGATGAGGGATTTTTTTCTACTGTCTTTCAAGGTACGTACTTTTGCTAGTACTATCTCTGATTGAGGAATATTGTCATCTGTCTAGTTCTGTTAGAATTTACATCCATGTATAAAGTATCTCCTTGGAGACATGCTTGTATGCTCTGAGGATGGTGCACTTGTGTCAGAAGGAGATTGACTTGAAATACAAAATGTAAGCGTTATTGTCATACTTTATATTCTGTTGCTTAAAAATGCAATAAGAAACTGAGACTTCAGTGAGAACTTTCTAAAATAAATGATGTTTGGAAACTGTATCATTAATACAAACATGTTAAGTACTCAAGTCCTGATCTCCATACAGAACTTCTACCAACATTGTCGATTTTGTATGTGTTTGTAGAGAGGGGGACTCCAACACTGCTTTACACTTTATATTTAAGTAATCTTCTTGTGTAATTGTATAAGTAAAATTGCAAAATTAATATATACTATTCATGACTGATTACTAAAAGTGTCATAGAGGAGACTCAGCAATCATCTGTTCACGAGCAAATTGCTTTATATGGGCAGAATTCTCATTACCTTTTCCTATTTTTGGTGTCAGTTGTCCCAGTTTTGTCCTTCTGACAAAGCTGTTCTAATTGCTCAGAAGACATGCCTGTTAATGGCAGCTGCAGTTGATCTGGAAATGGGGAGACAACAAGTAACACCTTCTGAACAGGTAGGACGTTGCTGTGTGAACTGATTCTGTATGTATCAGTGTAACATTTTTTTCTTTTGATTTTGAAGTCTTAGTTTTTTTCACTCAGAACAGGATATTGAGAATGTAAGCATGAGAACCTTTCATAGTTAATTGGAATCAATGCACCTAGTGCTTTCCAGACAATTGTAAATGTTGGATTTCTGTAAATTAGTTCTCTTGACTTCAGTGGATTTGAACAGATTTATATCAGCAAAAGGCAGTACTTTTTGTTAGCAGAATTTCAGTCTACCTTATATATTATGTAAGGAGGCTGCTGCTAAACATTGGTTGGTCAGGCAGATAATTACTGCATCTTTAGGATTATGCCATTTCTGAAAGTAGTTACCAGTATGGTTGTGATAAAGCTCACAAATTTTTTTGTTTTTTTATTGCATACATCCTTTTTTGGGGGTGTTGTACTTACTGTGGTAAGAAGATTAAGGAAAATGTACAGTAGTTTTGAAGGAAGTACGGAAGTCTGCTGCACAGTGATTGTTGTAGAAACTTACTTTTGTGAAGACCAATGCACAGCAATTTGTGTTGTGGGATTTAGTGGTTTGTCAGTCTCAATAGTACTATTTTATGCTTGGGAGCTAAAATAAATGATGTCCCACAGGAACCCGAATGGTTCTTTCCAGGCCAATGGAACATTCAGTGTGAGGAGGCTTTGAGGTGTGGAGGTCTTTGAAAAAAGAGAGGGAACCACCCCACCCCCACCCTGCCCCCCCAAAAAAACAGTAACTGATGTAGATTATGTAGTAATTAGGTTGATTCTTCATTTATTTTATAGTTAGGTATAAAGATCCTGTTAGTTGTGACATATATATTCCTTTCGCTTTTAAAACTCTGACAAAAATAACATCTTAAATTTTGTAAAATAGACAGAGCTTTTGACTCAGGCCCTTCAACATATCCAGGCATGCAAGGAGATATGGAAAGTTCTGAAATTAACAGGTAAGCTACGAAGTGTGCCTGTTCAGCACAAGTAACTCTTAGACTTAGTCACTACATTAATGAATAATACAGGGCATATGGAATTGCTGTCTCAGCTGAAGGGTGTTGAAGCAGATATATGGCAATATGATAAAAGAGCTGGCAAAGCTAACTACTGGTTTTTGTATGTTGTTGCAGGCTTTTTATTGTATAGGTGCTGTGAAGTGTGGAACAATCTTTCAGAGTGAAGTTGAGTTGGCTGTTCTGTCTTAAATCTTAAGAAACGCCAAGCTCTTTGATCTAGAGTGGAGTCGCTCTTAGTTTTATTAGCCTCTTTCCATATAAGGCATTGCAGAATACAGAAAGTCCTGCTACCACCCTTTGAAGTGCCAAAACCCATCCTCTGTTCCCTGACTATTCCATGTCAATTTAGATCAGATATTACATGGAGACTGGCATGTTTTCAGCTGACAGCTGAGATGCTGAGTGACTGTTAGCCTAGAGGATGCATGCTTCACTTTTTGGGTAGTATATTAGTAGAAAAATTCCATTAGGCATTCCTTGTCTGGCCTGTGGTCTGCTTTCTTTTCAGTTATAGGTTTGGGACACTGTGGAATTTCCATTGTAAGATGCATTAGTATTTAACTTTTGTCAAGAAATTTACTTGCTAGTTTTTTTTCCCCTTAAAATTTCAGAATGAAAGGTTCATTATATGGCCTGGATTTGGGATTCTCTTTGCTCTTTTGCACTGAAGGAAAGGTAGCTCAGGAAGACTTCTTCCCTTTTAAATTTCCATCTTTAAAATCCCAAGGGGTTGATTATCTCAGTACAGGAACATATTGGAGTTTCTCCTGCAAAGCTTTGTGGAATGGTAGCCTGGTGTTTACTTCACTCTTCACTAGACCTTAGCTAATACGTGGAGAAGTCTGTTGCGTCTTTTAGATGTAAAAACAAAGGTCTTTGTGATAGTTCAGTAAAGGATTGTTTGGCATTTGTATCAGGTTGACACCTTCCTAGCAGTTCTGCTGTTCTCCCACCCTTGTTCTGTGTTTAAGGATTTCCTGAGGGCTTTCCTACCAGAAAGGGGACAAGTCCTATAGAAAAATTTGAAGCTGTTGATAACTTCTTTCATAAGCTGGCCTTCTGGTACCTCTTTTACCTATCTATGAAAATGGCTTCCCTAGTAGCTATTACCTTGCCTAGGAGGGTTGCATGAATTTAGCCAATTACAGACAATCCAGGTTTTTTGGGGGGCAAGGCATGGTGGTTGGTGGGGTTGTGCTTTGGACATCTGAGGTTTCTGTCCAAAGTTACTTCAGAGTTCCACTTACTCTCCTGTTAAATCTGAGTACCTTGATGGTTTTCCTGCCTGTTGGAAGCAAAATTTATACCTTATGGTACACCATGTGGCTTTAAGAAAATAAATCATTACATACAGGTAGTTCTGTCTCTTCTGTAGGAGATTTTGCTAAAGACCCAACGGACACTTTGTTGCTGCTTTATGAATTTGAAGCAAGATCCAAACTGAATGATCCAACACTCCACAACCTTATGGAGTCAGTATGGGAGCAACCACAAACAGAGGTCAAGACGCTAGAAATCATTGCATGTAAGGACTGCATAGTTCTTCAAGTCATGAAAAACAGCTTTTGTTGCTCTTTCCTTTTCATTTGGGGTGAACAGGATTACCATGCGTTGTGCAGAATGCAGAAAATGGGTCTAACCATATATATTTTGTCCTGAAGCAAAGATGCTTAGGATCTCAGCAACATTAGGAGATCGGTATTTTGAAATACCGTATTACGTGGATGATGAACCAGAAATTTGTGACGTCCTTCCATTTCTAGACCCTGAGACATTTGTATAGATTGTGAGTCTGGAAAAGATTATTCAGATAAACTTTTACAAGCTCCAAACTGGCAAAGGCCAGAGAATGACCCTAGCAGATTCACACCCCTATACAGAAGTTTTAAGATGTGGACTTTGGATAGATACACAGTTTCCACTTAAAGTTAGTGTCGTTAATTTTTAAATAGCACTTCTTTATACTGTACCATACTTCCATCACAAAGTTCTAGTCATGCCTCCTTGAGAATCTAGAGTAGGATCCAAGGAAGATGAGTAAAATTTAGAGCTACTATGGCAAATCTTTGCAGGGGATTCTATGGATTGCATAAACACCTCCTTATCTCCCTTGTCTTGAGGGAGTATGCACCTGGGCTTAGAAACACCATACTGATATCCTGCTCCTGCCTAATTTTTCCATCCAGATTCTTAGGTTCAAGGAGACAAACAAAACAATACTCTTTATTTTAGAAACCTTCCCCCAATATTTTTGGGTTGCTGCACCAGAAGTAAACAGTAGTGTGTACATGTAAATTATGAAACCTAGTGCTTCTGCCTTGTAGTCCTCATTGATGAAGTGCACGGTAGGAAAGTAGTAGAGAAGCACTAGCTTGTGACCAGCCCAGGCATTAAGCAAATCTCATTTCAGTTGTTTATCACAAGGAATCTGGCGACATGCTATCATTTATTTTAGTGAGCAATGAGATTAAAGTCTGGCTCCAGTAATTTCTTTCTTCTCTATTTTCTTTTGCATTTAAGCATTAGCAATGGAATCTCCAGCTCGGTATCCTGTACTGTGTAAGAAAGCTCTCAAGAGTGCACTAAATCTTCACAGAAAGCAGCCTGTCATTGATGCTGTGAAATTTAGGTTAGTGTTATCACATAGCTTTGCCATGAGCCTGTGACTGGAAATGCTGACAGAAAATAAAGCCTGCAATTTGAAAAAAGTGGATTTTAGTTTATGTGCAAGGTTCCGCTTCTTGCTGGCTAACCAATGTGCCTCTTAAGTATGACTGTCTAATGGTTAACTGCAATTTGTTTACCTGGCATATTTTCTGAAACATTCATATTTCCAATAAATGAATCAATTGAGGAAGAAAAATGAAAATTGGATCCAGAAGAGGTCTGTGGCTGTTTCTTGTGAGGAAGGTGTTCTTTTCAAATGTTACCCTGCAGTAGTGAACTAGGTATTTCAAAGACAATGAAGTGAAGAGGAATTAAGGGCTGAGAAGAAAGCCATGAGTTGTAGTTAGTGATATGATGCCATAGTACATACATGATTTATTTTGCTGGGTAACTGGCGCTCTAACAGCTGTACCTTATGGAATCTGAAAAACAACCTGGTGTGTGTCCTTCTTTCTCATTTGTGTCCCATGAAGGATTTTTTTTCCTCCTTTTCAAGTTCCTTGCAGTAGCCACTGGGCAAAGGCAACTGTTAATACTGCCTTTCTCACTTCAGCTGAGAAACAGACCTGTTTTCAGAAACCATGTATTTGTTACTGGTTTTCTGTGGATGCTGACTACTTAGTTCTTGTTGGTGAAGTTAGAAAAGGTACTTTTTCCTCACTGTCATGTGTACCACCCTAGAAAATATTATGTCTTTCCTTTTGTGTTACTTTAGAGCCCAGCAATGAAAATAATGAAATACTTGCTGCTCTTGGCTCTCTTTTTGCATAGTTTGTATGAATGAGATCCGATACTAGGAAAAGATACGTTTCTGCTATAAGAATGTGAGTGTAGTAAGCACCAAGGTGGACATGTCTGTCTGACAATCATAGAGACGTAAGTTAGTGTGCTGCTGATACTAAAAAGAAGCTGTGCA
Organism: Astur gentilis; assembly: GCF_929443795.1. Classification (NCBI taxonomy): domain Eukaryota; kingdom Metazoa; phylum Chordata; class Aves; order Accipitriformes; family Accipitridae; genus Astur; species Astur gentilis. The sequence continues at coordinate 13,990,628 of NC_064903.1, forward strand.
CTTGGTATTTATTGTTTCCTCTTTTGCTCTGTTTCAATTCTCAGCAAATGCCTACATAGTTTGATTAATCTTTCTTTGCCGACTGGACTAACAGACTTGGATGCCTGTGTACTGCAGGAGGTGTGGCACTACTTTGAAGATGCTCTGAGTGTAGTTAGCAGCACAGTAAGTAGAACAGGAAAACAAGGGCTTGAGAGATGATTCTGAGCACATTTTAAAAAAATTCTCTCCAGAATGAGAATCATTAGTAGACTGAACATTACATAGTGTTATATATGGAGCAGTTAAGACTTTTTCAGTAAAAGATACACTGAAATTACCTCAAAAGAAATGCCTCTTGGATACTTATGACTGAATTATGAATTTCCCTGGATTTTGTAAGGGCTTTTTTAGAGACATCTAAGGCCAAATTTACAGTGCCTATTTTAGAAACATCTTGAGCTAGAACATCCATCTTTCTTCCTCTTGCTTTCTACATTCTTATGCTGAATATAGTTTTTTAAATGCAGATTACTTTTCCAGATCAGTTTAAAGCCAGCTAAAATTTGGATACTGGTCCTGCTTTTTTCTCAGCTCTGTTTTGTTAAATGTATTTGGGAACTTACTATGTTACTATTTTTCCCAAATGACCTAGAACTAGATTCCTGTGCTGTCAGTACTTGTGGCACCATGTGTCTTGTTTCTGTGAGGACAGGTATATGGAGAGTAAAATCTTTCAGTAAGCATTTCTGCTGCTCCTTTCAGGCCTGAAGCATAATGCTGTACAGTGAAGGCAGTTGTACTGAGGAAGTCAGACATTTCTACTTAGAATTTCATAGCTAAAAATCAGTTAAGGAGCATTCCTGTTCAGGATTAATGAAACCAATACTATGTTTCATAGCTTCATTCTGTTGCATGGCTGTTCCTTTAGTCAGGTTTGAATATCTCTTCTTTTATATAAGTGGCATAAATATATGCTGTTCCTGACTTCCCCAAAAATGTGTCCACATTTGTGCCTGCCTTTCACCAAAGTTCTCGTCTGTAACTTTGATAATTTTCTTGTTGAGGGATATGAATGAAGTGTTAATGTGGACTGATACTCATAACAGCAAGATTTCACAGTACTAGAAGGCCTTCTTTTGCAGTCTTGCTCATGGCAGCAGGTACTAATTGGTACCATGCTAGGAGGTGGACACTGGGGCATTACATCAGTTCATTATCAGTTAGAAAGATGGTACACCACTCATGATTTATACCTCCTATTCAGAAATGGATGTTGCAGTTCAAAAATTCACTCTGCGCCCTCTTACTTAGGATGAGAAGTATCTATCAAAGAGGGAAAAGAAGTCCTTCCAGCCTCCCCTTAAGGATTTGCATGGCAAATATCTGCTTCTCCTTCCCTTCCCCAACTGAATCAGTTCCCCACCAGGTTCAAAGTATTGTTGGGTACTCTGGCTTCTGTTCTGCAGTTATAAGGGCAGCTTTCACTCTGGCAAGCCATTGCCACAGTGGATAAAGAAATTCTGAAGACGTAAGAACTGCTGCTTCTCATCTGTAGTGAGCAACTATGTCCTGCCATTCAGTACTGTTTGGATAAACAGGAAAGTAATGTGACAGCAAGCTCAGCCTGTCTGCTGATAGGCTGTTGGAAAGCATAATTCCATTCTAGTATCATTCCCAGTCCCACAGAGTTGTATTTTCTGACCTACCAGTAGGCAATTGCAACATGACTTACCCGTGTTAGAAACAAGCTGTTTGAGAGTAGTGCAGATGAGCTGTGAAGTACAGGATGGCTCTGAAGGAATTGCCCTTTGCTTATGAAGAAAAAAACCACCCCAAAACCCAACTGTTTTCCCACTTTAAAACTGAACTCTGATGCGCTCTTCACTTGTCAGGTTTGAAGTAAGAGTATTTTCTGATGAGCTGCTGCTTCTTTGCTACTCCAGGATGCTTACCCAGAGACAGAGATCCTTTGGTTGATGACAAGAGCCTGGAATACAGGAATATTTCAGTATACTGTTGGTAAATATAAGGAAGCTGAGCAGTGGTGTGGATTAGGAATGCGTTTGCTCAATCACTTAGGGTCTCTGAAGAAAAGCTACGAAGGCCACGTAAGTGTAAGCAGATGGATTTGAGGATGGGGGATTGTCTAGCCTGAGTTTGAGATATGGATCTGGGTGAAGAAACCACTACAGATGATCTGTAAAGAGTTTCAGGAGAAGCATGGTACCTAAATATTTTGGGAGAGCTTGATGCCAAAAGATTTTTTCAAAATGAGGCCAGAAGAGTTTTGATAGACCATAGAAAAAGTAATGTAGTGTCCTTTTACTGGAAGGATCATTTAAATGGCTGACTGGAAATAAACTTCTGACTATTTGTGGCCATGGGAGAACCCTTGTACCTTGCCTGCTTTCACTGAAGTCAAAGTGCTGTACCAGTTTACTTAAATCAGCTGTTGTATGAATACTTTCAGGCTTGGTTTCTGGTATAATCTAGTGTCTTATGAATAGGATTTAAGCTGATGTGAATAAAATTATTAAAGCTCATCTTTTCAGGTGTGGCTTAGCCACTTCCTGTGAGGGAGAAATTTCAGGGCTAGTACCTCTGCAGAAAGCATTGACACTTTTTCTTATTCTGTCACAAGTAAGCTTCTCTCTATGGTTTTTGGCTAGTGCTCCTACCTTGATTGCAACACAGTGCAGCCTGGCTGGTATATGCAGTCATCATTTGTTGTCTTATGCACGAGCTGGGCAATCAAGAGCTGGTTGCAGCTTTTATACCATTTTGAGTACATCAGTTAAGACAATAAGAATTGAGATCACTCCCTTCCAACCTCAGCCATTCTGTGATTCTGTCAATAGGTTTATTCACTGATATAAGACTCAGCAATAAACTATGCTTTATGTCAGTATAAATAAAACCACCTTTGTTAGGTTGCACTGATTTACCTATTTTTTCTTAAACCACTGTATTTAAATCTGTGCCAAAATCTTCACATCAATCTGAAATTTTAGGTTTAGAAGCTGGTGATAGTCTCCCACCTATTCCCTTGCTTCTGTTCCCTGTCACTTTGTTATATTATCTAGTTGAATGATACAACTTTATCCATCCTTGTTGACAACTATGGTGCTTATATTCTCCAGATGATTGGTCTTTATAGTGAGGTTCTGGACAAATTGGACAGAGCAAAACGGTTTCTTCCAAATGAAGAAGAATGACAGCCTCAACTGCGAAAAAGGAGGACAGCAGTTTCTCTTGGAAACGTTCTGCTGAATGAAAGAGACTGTTAGCTCTGTGAAGGCATGGTGTCATGGGAGCAGTGGAGAAGAAACCAGGATCTCCTTCTTGTTGGCAGTTAAGTTATGTGCTTTTTAGGAAGTGTTTGTTGAATAAATTGTTTTCCTCTAGAGAATAATTTTCATTCTCTGGAGCTATATAACAGTTAGAAATAAATACTTAACTTTTTCATGAGATGTGTCTGCTGTTGTGTAACAGGTTGGTTTCAATACCTGATTTTAGTAGTAAGTGGCAATGAGAACAATAAAAGTATTCCGAGACCAGGCATCTCCTCTGGATGTCATAGCTGCCTTGCTACATAAATATTTATCAGATAGTTTAGTTCTCAGTCCATTTCAGTATGGACAAGAATTCAGAGCTGTTTGCCAGTTTCACAATTTAGAATAAAAAAGAGCAGGTACTATTTAGCTCACAGAAAAAGCTAAAACTTTGACTAGGTACTGCTGTTTATAGACTACTCCAGGCAGATGCTCAGCAAGTAGGCCTAGTCAAAGTTAATCCTATTGGATGAGGCTATTGGTGAGAACTCGGCACCAAACCCCCAAAAAACAGTTTGGCTGGAGACCGGGCTGATAAGCAGCTGAAACTGCATTACACAGCAGAAAATCTGACTACAAATCAACCACTTCACACTATAAATATCTGCAGCCATCAGCTCTATAGGAGCTGGCTGCGCTGGGGTGATCTCCCCTTGAGTAGGGATGCCTCTCAAGGTTACCGCTTGAGGCTGAGAGATCCCTTACCTGACACCAGGCATCAATGGGTTGGTAAGTGACATTTTTTGCATGTATGTAATGTTTAAGATATGTATAGTAAGCTTAAGTGATAACCTTTTTATCCCATACTAACTTTAACTGTAGTAAATAGTATTGACCGCCAATCCATCTGTACTTATTAAGTATTTTACATACCCAAATTTACTGATTAAAACTCAATAAACTAAGTACTAGATCAGATCTGTCTGAGTGATCGCTCACTCTTCTTGTGCAACAACTACTAACTGTAATACGCCAGTCACAGTTCAGCATTGTGGTGGGTTGACCCTGGCTGAACACCAGGTGCCCACCAAAGCTGCTCTATCACTTCCCCCTCCTCAGCTGGACAGGGGAGAGAAAATATAACAAAGGGCTTGCGGGTTGAGATAAGGACAGGACAGAGATCATTCACCAATTACCGTCATGGGTAAAACAGACTCAACTTGGGGAAAATTGACTCAATTTATTACCAATCAACCAGAGTAGGGTAATGAGAAATAAAACCAAATCTCAGAACACCTGCTCTCCTCCTGCCTTCTTCCCGGGCACAACTTCACTCCCAGATTCTCCACCTACCCCCCCGCTCCCAGTGGCACAGGGGCACAGGGGGTGGGGTTTACAGTCAGTTCATTACACGTTATTTCAGCCACTTCATCCTTCTCAGGGCCAGGACCCATCACACTCTTCCCCTGCTCCAGTGTGGGGTACCTCCCACAGGAGACAGTCCTCCGCGAACTTCTCCAACGTGGGTCCTTTCCACGGGCTGCAGTTCATGAACTGCTCCAGCATGGGTCCTTTCCATGGCATGCAGTCCTTCAGGAGAAGACTGCTCCAGCGTGGGAGCCCCACGGGGTCACAAGTCCTGCCAGAAAACCTGCTCCGTGGGCTCCTCTCTCCACAGATCTGCAGGTCCTGCCAGGACCCTGCTCCAGCGCAGACTTCCCACGGGGTCACAGCTTCCTTCGGGAACCCACCTGCTCCGGCGTGGGGTCCTCCCCAGGCTGCAGGTGGAGATCTGCTCCACCGTGGACCTCCCTGGGCTGCAGGGGGACAGCCTGCCTCACCAGGGTCTTCCCCACGGGCTGCAGGGGAATCTCTGCTCTGGTGCCTGGAGCATCTCCTCCCCCTCCTTCTTCACTGACCTGGGGGTCTGCAGGGTTGTTTCTCTTACATGTTCTCACTCCTCTCTCCGGCTGCTGTTTCTGTCTGTCCCAGCAACTTTTTTTTCCTTTTTAAATGTGTTCTCCCAGAGGTGCTACCACTATCACTGATAGGCTCAGCCTTGGCTGGCGGTGGGTCCGTCTTGGAGCTGCCTGGTATGGGCTCTGTTGGACACAGGGGAAGCTTCCTGCAGCTTCCTATGGAAGCCACTCCTGTAACCGCCCCACCCCCCCCACTACCAAAACCTTGCCACACAAAGCCAATACAAGCATGAAATGCCCCCAAATCCATATAAAAACACAGGCTGGTAAATGGATGGATCTTACTGCAACTGAGTTGAAGAGATACTCCCACCTGAAATTCAATGTGGATAGTGAGGAATGTGGAGAGGTGGAGTAGTGTTAAGAAACATAATTAGGTCTGTACAACTGTTGCTCTTTCACTGGCAGGTTCGGAAATCAGAAAAAACATGGCCTAAGTGTTGTCTTCTGTACCGTAGCGCAGATGTGCTCCATGACACCTCACGGTGTCCTAACTCTGGGGGACAAATTGCGGTTGCATTCTACCTGCATATGAACCCAAGGCCATGCATTTTCCAATGTGCCAGCTCTTCTCTGGAAGGAAATGAAGGTGACTGGAGTGGCAGGAGCAACAGTGCATTCCAATAAAGCCCTTTGAGTGCCTGGGGACTAGTACTGTGGGTTCTAGCAGAGCCTAGATATACTTAGTATAGGAGTTTTTCCTTCCTTTTTTTTTTTTTTTTTTTTTAAAAAAAAAGAGGCTGACAGGGAGCTTGATTGAAAAACACAGATTCAGGCTGTCAGTTGCCTAGAAGATGAAGTAGGTATCATAGCTGATGGGTAAGGGCTGCTGCACTATAGTAAGCAGGTACAACGCAGGTCAAAGCAAAGATGGTATATTGTATCTTTGTGGAACAGACCATGTATACATTTGCATGATGTATAACTAGGCATACATCCTGTAAGTGGATTCTTTTGCAGTTTCTTTAAGAGGATATTCAAGCACCCTGAGGAACACTGCAACAGTAATCTCAGGTCCTCTGGTTTGCTTACTAGAGAGCTAAAAGTGCTTTGCTGCTTACTCTACAAACATTACACAGAAGGCAGGGCTGATGGACAGCAGTATCTTTCAGCTGTAAGATCATCTGGCTTGAGGTTAAGACTTACTTAATTTTATTTTTAAAATTTAAAAATACATTTTACTTAGAACCAGATTATTAAAGCCTATTCAGACAGAGGACATGGCCACTAACAGAAGGATGGTGGCTATAGAAAAGAAGAAACTGCATTAGTCATAGTTCATTCTGAAAGCCATGCTCTGAAAGAAGAGTTTAGTAGTGTGCTTAGTGTAGTGGTCAAAGCCAAGAAGCAATTAAAAAAGCCAGCTGCGTTGCAGTCTCTTCTCAATGCTCCACGTCTGTCTTCTTTTCACAGTCTGAGTAAACCAAGTATTAGTGCTTTTTGTGTGCAGCAAGCACTGCTTTGCATCCTACAGCTGAAGCTAGTTAGCAGCCCTTAGCATAGCTGCCACATCCTCATGTCTGTTGTGCAGCTGGATACAAGGTCATCTCCTGAAGGCAGGTACATGCAGACACATAAGTCAGTGCGGCATTTGCGGCAACATTGAGTAGAAACATATTGTACTACATGCTTTGCAGTACTGCACAGGTTAGTATCAGCTTCTGGATAATAGTGCAAGAAAGGGACTCCCTAAAGGAATGAGTTACATTGAAGGTGGCAACCAGGGAAGTATTTGGATGTTTATAGGATCTGTTGCCTGTGACAGCAAGATACTGGATGCCATAGCTGAGACTGGTGCTGCCTGCTAGAGAGTTTGTTGTGAAGTGTCTTGTTGCTCTTCAGGCTCAGCTAGCTAGAACTATGTATTGGTAGGAACAGGAAGGTACCTTGGTGGAAATAGTCAAGCAGGATGCAAAGATGAAAGCAAAAAATAATTATGTTCAACTGGAGGTTATGTACATGTTCTTGTTCCTGAGGTCTACCACAGGGCCTTTGTTCTTCAGGCTGAGGTAGTGTAAGCAGTGGAAGCCACTTCCGCTGAACTTACTTCAAACCAGTGCATTTATGATACCCAGACAAATCACCCAGGGTGCCTGATGCAGATGCCTCCTGTGAGACACACATAGGAAGGATGGATCTGTTTAGAGTAAATTCTCCACCTAGGGTAGGTGTGCTCAGTTCACCAGGTCTAATTTGGATCTCTGTGAGCCGTTGCTTTCAGATCTTTAATGCACAATGTGTTGTCTGTTTAATAAGAAACACCTCTGAACCCATAAAAAAACCAGGCCTCAAATGCCACAGAAAATTCTTTTGGAGTCACAGTTTTGGAGATGTATGCTACATCGCATTAATGCAGGGACTGCAAATGATGCCATGGAGTCAAAGGTATCCATTGCTGCCTGTAGTATCTCCTTGATGCTTGCCAGGCTGGCTTTAATTATTGTTCTCTGTTCTGACTTACTTACACAAACACACAAACAGGTAGAGGTGTCACACTGTACCAGATGAGAAGGTCACATTTGTCCAGTAAGTGTAGCAGGTAATTACATACAGCCATAGTAGAGGGTAGCAAGCATTAAATGCATTTTTGCCTATGGCCAGAATTGTTTGAATTTTTTTCCTTGGAGATGCTCAGTTTGGTTTCTTTTATGCTACAGACTTTACTAAGGAGTCCAGATCAGATCAGTTACAGACTCTGCTGGTAGTACTTTTCACTTCTTTGCACGTTTTTGCATTGTACGTTTTATTCCAGGCTTAGTATTTACTGTAGGTTTTAAGTAGGGCAAGAATTCTTCTCCTAGTTGAATCAGACCTTAATTAGCTGGATTTCCAGTGACCATTCCCAATAGGTAGTTTGCATGCAGTCACTCTGCTTTGCACTGCGTTTGGTAGTGTAGATGCAGGGTGGCCCGGTGTTTATTTTACTAGGCTAAATGTTGCTTTATAGTTCAGTGGCCCAGCTAGGATGACTCTGGGCTATAAATCTTTTTAAGCCAGCAACAGCCGACCTGAAAAAAAAAAAAAAAAAAAAAAAAAAAATTCAGTGCTGCTCATTCTTCCCCCAGTTGTCTTTTTTTATTGATCACTGTTTTGTTGCAGCATCATTTCAGCTAGTGACTCTGGCTTCTCATCCTGAGATGTTCACAGATTGCTCCGGAGGGTGGCATTGCAGCAGTAGTTTCTGATCTACACATCATTGTGGAAGTTACAGGGTGTGCTGGACCCTTGCTCTGTAACTGCAGAGTCCTTCCTTGCTTCTGAGAACACAAATATATCCTCTAGGGCAGTAGTTCACAAATTTCCCCCCTTTCCCCAGCCTGTATTTGATGCTCTTTCTTTTTTCCTAATCTGATAATTTCTTAACTGTTTGGGGAGCAGCAACAGTCTAGAGGTACAAGGGAAATACAATGTGACTGGGAGAATGGGTCTACAGGGAGAGGATATTTTTACCACTCAGCCCCTAGGAATGTGGCTGCAGGGAACCTGCCCAGGAAAAAAAATTCCTTGCTGAGAAGAGTCCAGGAGTGGGGCAGGGTGGAGAAGATGGAGCCACAGCTGCTGAGCCCTGGAGCCCCTTCTGCCACCTCTCACCCAGAGGCACCTGCAGTGGGAGCACTGGCTCTCCAGCCGCTTTCCACTCGGGGTGTACCTCGGGCTACCTGCCAGCATACAGTCTGAGAAGAGCTTCGCTGCTGTTGATGTCGGGCTGCACTGAGCATTCTGGAGAGGCAGGAAAGAAGAGGGTCTGGTCTGGCCACTAGCACTTAGAATTGAAGTGATCACAGTAATCAGAAATCGGGGTAATCAGAAGAGGGCTGAAGCTCATCAGAGGATTGGGCAGAAGCTTTTGTCAAGTAGCATTGGAACTAAGGGAGGAAATACCACCATCACCCCTGTAGTGAGCCAAGTGTGGCCCCAACAAGGTATTGCTAGTCCCACAGTGCTCCTGTGTGCTTGCACGATTAACAGATGCTGCCCTGACTGACCCAAACAACTTCATGTTTTTCCTTGGGATTAAAAAAACTAAAACAACATGACCCTCATTTTGGAGGCAAGGCATATAAACAAACACATAAGGTCAGGGGCTACCTAAGGATTCTTCAAGGAAAGAGACAACTTTAACATGATGATAACTTTACCTGCTTCACAGCAGATGCTTTAGTGCCACGTATCCTGCTGTAACAGCTTGAGGGAAGCAGAGAATAGCAGTCCTTGAAGGTTATCCTGCCAAGCATCATTAGCAAGAAAAGCTGTATCTAAGACAGCTACCCAGGTGCCTGCATCTCAGGCACCAATAGGGAGAAAATTTTTGAGAAAACTATTAAATTCTTTTTAAACACCTCTTCCCGTAGCCTCACAGATCCCATGCTCGTCTGCTTAACAAGGGCCAAGACAGTTAACCAACCAGAGCTGCCCACAGAAGCATAGACATGTTTCTCTATAGCACAAGCAGCTTATGGTCTAATTTTCTAGAAGTGTCTTAGGGCAGATTAGTTTCATGCCTGTTGCAGGCATCTGTAGCAGGACATCTTGGGAGAGAAAAGAACCACCCCACCCCCATTTCACAGTGAGACAGGACCATTACCGGGACAATGCTCTGCTATTGTATGGCCCAGGACATTAGCAAAGTCCTGGTAGGTAGAGCAATTCGCCCTTAGCCAGAAAAATAGCTCGTTAAAAAGCTTCAAAAGAGCAAGTTCTTCTTTCCCTTCATGCCAGCCTCATTCTCTCAGCATGTGGGTTACTCTTCCAGTGGTTGTCTCCACCTTACAGGAGTGGCATGATCTATCTGAGAACATAACCCCACATTCCTCTCCCCACTGGAACCTTAACGTTTCACTGTCAGAGCAGATCAAGATGACACATCAGCTCAGGACACATCATGGATTGTCTAGGGAGAAATGTCTGCAGATCCACATACTGCAACTTGGAGTTACTGGAACTAACTCTGCGGACTGGAGAGAGAAGCCTGGCAGCTACTGTGGCAGCCATTAATGGACGTTCCTGTGATGCTTTAGATCAACTTCATCATTCCAAATCCATCACTATGTAAGGAAACTGTTTTTTGGGAGTGGTAATGCTAGCATAAGATCTGCCTAGCAACTGTTTAATCTTCCAGTGTTTTACGGACAACCACCACTACAAGACTGTTGACCTGATCAGTTAAAGGAGTTTTTAAACTGTATTTTATTTGTCCAATGAGCTTCATAAACTGTGAACTGATTGCAAAATGTATGTCCATGGTCAGTACAACACCCCTGTTCCCCTGAAATCTCACTTCTCATCTGCAGTTTGAAAGGAAAAAAAAAACCATTCAAGATTTAAAACCAAAACCCTCTCACCTTTCAATTAGCTCAGCTAAATGACAAAGCAGATTCAGGCAGGAATGTATAATGATACCCCATGAACCACATTTGTCTTCCAGTGAACACTCCTGGTCTCTGCGTTTAAAGGTACTAGACAAAGATACTAGTCTTTACAACTTTCTTCTCTCTGATGTCTAAACAGCATGTTAAACTGTAAAAAGATATTCTATGCTAGCAGGACTAGGTAGTTACTTTGCTGTCTTTATATCCAATACAGGAATAATTATGTAGCAGCATGTAAACCTTACTATTTGATCAGCATTTGTAAAGCAAACTCCCCACAATTCAAAGTGTGACCCAAAATACATTTATGGTGTCAATTCATCAGAGCAGAGTCAACCTGTGTTACAACAATCCAACGAAAAGAGCTTTTCAGTGGCCTGGTTTCAGCTGTAAATAAGCCCACTTCCTTTCTTCTTCCCTTTTTTTTTTATTTACTTTTTTTTTTTTTAGGCAAGTTCTTAGTGACACCTTATACTAAAAAAAGCAATTTTTTCCTGTTTTTTAAAACCACCGTCAACGCTTAAGTTTGCTTTGGAGAGACCATATCAATAGTTGCTAAGATCAGCGCTAAAAATACCAGATCTAGCACACAATGAAGGACTCTACAAGAAGGTCTCAAAGCCAGGGTTCTTTGCAATTCTCTGTTTATTAAAAATATATGCCTCCTTGGAAGAAACACTGGTAACCAACTAGTGTTGTCATGATCGATTCGATACTGTCAGCTATGCCATGGAGTACATCATCTTTTTCTCCATGTGACTTGATGAGAGGGAGACAGGCTATTAGGGGAAAAAAAAAAAAAAAAAAGACAAAAAAAAAGACAGGAACAGTGTGACTAGCATCTTAAGGACTTTTGTTTCACTTACTCCACTTCTCCAGAGACCGCTGTTTATAGCAGCCAGAGCAGGACCAGCTGGGCAGGGGGCTAGATGCCGAACGGGAATCCATTGCCAAAGTTCACTCCTTTAGGGTCAGTCCCACTGACAGCAGAATCCTTCCTGCCCTCCACTGCACTAGCAGCTGCATCTCTTCTGCAGCACTTTCTGTCCCAGGAAGCTGCTTGGTCCCCGCAGGGCTCCTTGTGATGCAGGATGAGTAAAGACAGCTTCTCACCAGACAGTACATGTACAGTCTTACAGCAGTTCTTGTTCACGCTGAAAACCGGGGCCTGTGCGCACCATGTACTGACTGACACACTAATAACCGTTACCTTCAGGAAAGGGGACCAGCACCCCGCACGTTCACTTACCCCTATAAAATAGGGGAGAGAGAATGGGCCAAGACTTACCTGCTCGTGCTCGTATGGTGACCTCCTTTCTTCTGGTGCGTGGCACTGTGTTCGAGAAACAGCATTCACCAATTCTTTGTAAGGTGGGAGCGCTCTGCTACCTGTATTATGAGTACCCAGCAACATAGCTCCTTCCCAAAGGCTGTGCAAGTTTCCCCCCAGCTTCACACACGGCTCTGTTCCCATGATGGAGCCCCATTCACGCGTGGAAGCCAAAGTGTCCTCAAAGACATTTCTCATCTTAGGGCCAACTGTCTCAGCACCAACAGTTGCCTCGCTTGAAAAATCCCAGTGCACAGCAGATGGGTGCAACTCTGATCCCCCCACCCCACAGACCTGCGAGCACAGGGCACCCAATTTGCTTTTCTAAGGTGACCTTGAGAGAGGGAGCAGAGCCCAATTTCAGAAAGAGGATTTATGCAGAGATGTCAGAGACAGAACCAGGCGAGGCGACCGCCCAAGCCTCAGCTCCCAGAGCAGCTGCTGTGCTGGAAGGATGGCCCTTCCACTGGGAAGGCCACCACCACCACCTGCATGCAGCAGAGCCAGGAATTTGGCATGGAGCAGGGAAGAGGGAGGAAGTTCTTCAATTCTGTTACTGATTTGGAAAAGTGTGAGTGTCCATCCAAGGCACAGCGTGGGGCTTTTCCTGCCAGTGGCTAACGCAGAAAGGAATGTGAGCGTGCTGCCACAAGCTAAAATGGGTCATTTCACCTGAGCCCACAGGTACCGGGCCAGCCCAATGTCCCAAGTTTTCCACAGCAACACAGGTCAGCAAGTACATTTGTTCCATGTGACCGGTAGAGTATTTCCTAACTAAACACTGCAGATCTAGATTCTAGATTCTATTTACAATAGAGCCAGCTTAAAAAATAAGTTAAAAAACTGGATTTTATACCCATTCAGTTCATTATTAACAAGAGAAAAATGGAATAATGAAAAAAAAAAAGCCAACACACCAACACAATATGGTTTTGGTTTAAAATCAGCTTAAAAAAATAGAACCAAAAGGAAACCTCTCATGCAAACACATAAGGTGGTGTGTAAAACAATGTGCAATTTAATATGTAGTATCATCCATTCTCTTGTTCTGCAGCCTCCTGCTGAGTCTCCCAGCCTCACTCAGATGAGCTGCTGCTCCTTGCTGTGTTACTCTGGACCTCTGGTCCCTTCTGCACAGGCAGTGTACCAGTCTCTGCTCTGCCTCATAGGCCTGGGGCAGCTGGCAGGAGGCTGGCCACAACAGGAGATGCTTCCGAAGCACCTGGTACCGTTCTGAGCTCTTCTTGCCCCAGTGGACTCCCTATGCCCAGCGGTTGGGACAGAGAAACTAAAAGATCCTTGCAATAATACAATAACTTTTGAGAGAGGTCCCTCAGGTTTCCTAGTCCACATACACACACATATATATAATATATATATAATATCTCTCTATATATTATATATAAATTACATATACAGATAAATAAAATGCTTTCTACTGCCTTTCTGTCACACTGTTCAGAGCTGCTAGACAGTCACACTTGGAAAAATGCCCCTGGAGCTCTGATACTAGCTCATGTGCTCAGAGTCCATTGTTTCACTTGTTTCTTATGTTAGTCCTTAGCCACCTCCTCCCATCTTGATTCTCAGTTTAGTTAATAATAACAGTAATAATAATAATAATAATAAAAAACGACCTTGAATGGGTTCTCATCTGTCTCTAATGGAGCAGTGGGAAGGTCCATGCAGGAATGGTGGGAACAGTCACGTGATGAATGAGATGAGTTCATCCCAACAAAAGAAACAGGACTAGAAAACTCAATTTTGCGACGATCTAAAAAAGGGGGCAGGAATAGTTTTCATATCCCTCCCCCTTGGGGCAGAGGGCTTAGGCGGGGTGGGACTTCAGAGATCTTCTGCTCACAGGGAAGCAGGTGGGGGACATCTTCAGAGTTTCTCTGGGGACGGGACCCAGATGTAGTGCCCGGACTGGTCCTCAATGATCTGTTTGATTTTGCTGTAAATCTCTTCAAGAGAGTCTCCTTGTACGATGGCTGGAAGAGGAGAGAACAAGCAAGACCCTGAGCATCAGGCAGCGCTGTGCCTTCGTCACCATAAGCTATGGGAAAGGCCTTCACTCTGCACCAAAGGGGCCGGTGTGGCACGGCCAATAATTAACAAATGAGACAACCTGTGTCAAAGGAGCTGTAACAGGCACATGATGACACAGAGGGTTAACCCAGTGTGTCCAAGGAGATTAGCAAGAGCTGATCCCGAGCTGGCAGGCTCCTCAGGCGTGTGAAGTGCCGGCCAGGTTCTCCACAATGGGCTGCTAATCAGCTTTGCAAACTGTGTCACGCCACCACGCTGAGGCTGTGGGCAGCTGGCCCTGGCACGGCAGCTACTCTGCCGCAGTGAATGGGAGGGCCTCAGAGATTAGCCAGTGTGCACCGAGCACGCACCCCAAGGTGCCGGATTTGTCCATCCCCTCTGGTCGGCTGCTGAAGGATCCTTGTGTTTATTGCTTCCTCTGCTGTGGAGTGGGAATCGCAGCACCGTCAGGCTGGAGAAGGCCAGCTTATGGCTGTTGCTCCCAGCAGTAACTCTTGCCCGAAGACAAGTGACAGTCTCGCTGCTTAGTACAGACACAACACGAAGCACTTCAACTGTGCTTCCTACATTGTGGAGGGGGAAGATGCACATGGAGGGCCAAAGCTTTCTGGTAATTCAGCCTGCCTCTGTAGCCCAGCCAGTACCATCCTCCAGCATCTCTGTTCCCTCATTGTAAGCTCCTGGCACAGAATGTGCTACAGTGACCATCCTTCTGGCCATTGCCCACTTCTTTCGACAATGGGTTTTAGCCAAGAACGTTCCTTCCCCAGGTCAACTTCAAATTCACTGTCCAAGTGCACAATGGCATGCCGAGGGTCTGGCAAAACCATGGCATGTGCTTCCTTTGCGCTCTTCCTGGAAGAGCAACTGGCAGCTCTGGAACTGCTGCCTGGGACAGGAGGTCTGGGGAAAGCTTTTACCCTGTTTGTACCCATACGTTTGCTCAGCTGAGGTCCATTTTTGGAAAATATTCTGCTTGGGATTTTTCCCAATAGCTGTTAGGTGGGTAATACAGGGTTTGGCAGGATTGTCAATCCTCAACTTTAGAAGAAAGTTAGAGGAAAGTTAGAGACAGCTTCTCTGCTTCTTCACGTGCCCATGATTTTCCAGACTTAATCATGTTACAAACATTAGTTCCTTAATGCACAAGAATGCCTGTGTCATGAGCAGTTCATCTCTGCCGGCACAAAGTGCCAGGCAGCCCCTGACTGGCTCTTCAGCAAAGACTACTTAGGAAGCCAGCCAAACTTCCAGTCTTTTTTTGGGAGATGTTTTGTAATAACTCAGGACAGTCTCCACCATTTAGGTCACTAATTTTTTATCATTCCTCTTTAAAATGACTCTCTTCTCTTTTTGAAAATGCTCCCCTTTCCCCCATGCAGGGAGTTTTATTTCCTGTAGCCTTGTAGCACCCTGAATCTATGCTGTGCTTCCCCTGCTGGGGATTTTTTCTTTTTTTTTATTATTATTAAAGTTGGCGATAACCTTTCACAAACTCTGAAAATCCTGCCTGACAGCTTGTCTCCTTCTCTAGAGCTGGTTTACTCTTATCTACTGATCTTGAAGCAGTCCCTTTGCAGAGCCCTGCTGGCAAAGTGCCATTTCTTCTTTGCTTTGATGAAGCTGGACATTTTCCCATGACCCTGCAGTACGACAGTGCTGGCAGAGAGGTCACAGCTACCAGTGAGAAAAATAAAATAAATCAGATACAAGCCTGCTCAGGACACTCACCTGTAAAATACTCTCCAAACTCTTGCTCGAGTTTCATGGCTTTGTCAAAGACCTTGTTGGCCTGTTCGTATGTCTGTCTCCGGTTCATCTCCCTGCCATGTACAAAAAATAGAGACTTAGCTCTTTTTCTTAGCAATGAGCAGAAGCAAAAATAGCCCATGGAGCCAGGGTGCCTGGGAAGCCTCTGCACACCAGGAATGGAAGCTGTGCAGGACCAGGCTCTCAAAGGCAGGACCCTTCCCCACATGCTCTTTGCTGCCTTGGTACTTCATCTCAACTCCCAACAGTTCTTCCCATCACCATCCCCACCCTCTTCACCATAGCACAGAGGTGGACTCAAATCCAGACAATCCTCTGAATTTGCAAGACCACTGCAGAATTCTCCCTGCTTTTCCAGAGTCTGTCACCACCCTCCTTGCCTAGGTTCCCTCATCTTCATACAACACTCAAATAAGCAATTCGACCCCTTCTGGCTTGAGAAGGGGGTTTCCCAGTCCCCTCAGTGCCAGCAGAGTCTCTTCTGATCTCAGAGTCCATCTGAGCTACTGAATCTCCTCAGAGACAATATTCTCTATCGCTGCTTGGAAGAGATGCAAGCTATCTCCTTTCCAGCCTGTGCTCCCCAGGGCCAGGAGCAACAGGACAAGCAAAAGGTCCCCCTTAGGCACACAGGAAACATCTCCTCCCTGTTCCCCAGGCTCAGCCACCATCCAGCTGTGATCCACTGCTACAGGCTGTCAGCAGCTCTTCTGGCTGGACTCAGGGCCCAGGTGAGCAGGTTACATCAGGCACATTTGGGAGCATTTTTAGATTTCCCATGGATAATCCTCTTTGGGGTGAACGAAGGGCTTTAAGCCAGAGCAATCCATGGAACCTGGATGCACCATGGCATTAGACGTGGAGGGACACTACAGAGACAGCAATGGGCCCACCTTCTCTTAACAAGGGACTTCAGCACCTGCAGCAACCTCTGCTGCTTTCTAAAAAGCAGAGGCAGCACACATAAAAACCCCAAACATGCCAGAGCTGCTCACCCTGGAGAGGCACAGAACATGGTGTTGCACTTACATGAGAGCTTCAATGGATTTTGGTTTGATGAAAATGGCAATGGGATAAAGTTGTGCTTGTTGCAACCTCTTGATAGCATTGCCAGACACATCCAGTATGCAGTGTTTCCCCTGGAAAGGAGATGATCGGGATCAGACCTACCCACACAGTCTACTCTGTGAAGAAAACAGCTTGCTCATAGAGATGTGCTTACAAAAGAGAGGAGCCACAGAGCTGAAACAGCAGTCCTGAGACACAAGCCAACTCCCAGTGGCCTTATGTTCCTGCCTGCTTAGGGCAGGACAGCAGCAAAAGGGACTGAATCTTTCTCTGAACCTGTGAAACAATTTACAAGGCATCGGCACACTCCAGTACTCCTGCGGAGGAAACGCCACTGCTTCGCAGAGGGCAGCTGGGCACCTTTGCCCTGAGAGCTCCCGAGCACGAGGCTGGTGCCACCAGTGCCAGGCTTTTGTGTGGAGTTTGGATGACAGATACGACAGTGAGGTGGAGTAACATGGCTGAGAAAAGCAGCCACATGGCTTGGCAGGACTTTGGAGGGAGGAGAGGCTCGTGCCATGCTTGCTTAGCATGGTTACAGCCCTTCGTTAACAACACAGGGAGAGGAGGGGAACTGCTGAATGCGTCCAGGTTTGGGCTGGATGTGTCCCAGTCCGAGGAATGCCACCTGACACTCACCCTCTCTGCCACTGCCCGCACTGACTGAATGCTGGTCCCATAGAGATTGTCATTGAACTGCCCAGCCTCTATGAACTTGTTGTCCTGGATGTCTTTCTCCATCTGTTCACGGGATACGACAAAGTGGTAGTCTTGTCCATCCACCTCATTCTCACGCCGAGGCCTGGTAGTGTCTGGAGGAGAGTGGGCATTGTGAGCCAACCCAGAGCGCTGTATGCCAAACCTCCTGGGAGGGAGAAAACCCACCCGTGCTCCCAGCCGCATCCCCATGCCACGGGCTAGACCCTGCAAGTAGCAGAGCCGCCACTTTCCCCTCCCTCCAGCAAAGGCATCGAGTGCCAGCTAGGACTTACGGGGCACACAGGAACCAAACTTGTGTGGGAATTCAGAGATGAGGTCGTCGTTAATTCGGTCCTTCGTTGGCCCCAGGATGATCACTGGCCTCGCATAGTGAACTGCAAACAAGAAGCACAACCTGAGGCCCAGTCTGCGTTGTGGGCAGCTGACCCTACTGCCACTTTTGGCATCAGGCTGCCCTTGTCCTGCTGGCAGTGGGTGCTCCTGCTCATATGGGCACCCAAAGGTACCTCCTCCACATGACTTTATCTCTTCCTAGTAACAGTTGACATCTCCTTCCCATCTGACCCAAACCATCTGCGCAGACCCGGGGAAGGTGCTGTGGGTCTCTGGAGGCACGGATCAGCAAAGATGCTCCCTTGCTCAGGTCAGGAGCCAGACAACCAGGACAGCTGGGCAAGGATGCCACAAAGCTGGGGGAATGACAGAAGCCTAAGAGTCTGATCCAGCTTCTGGCAAGGGGACACCACCAAGGCTGGGACTATTCAGCCTGTGGAAGGGTCTGCAAGGATTGAGCATCAAGCAGGGTTAAAATGCTGAGGGCTGGGGTGGGGGTTGCTCTGCATCAGGGACCTGGCCAGAGGCAGGGAGGGATAATGCTGTCCTCAGCTAGGGACTAAAGCCCAGCTCGGTTTTAACTCTGGCTCTCTCCCTTGGTCTTGCAGACCAGGTCACAAGTCTTTTCTGTTGATTAAAAAGGGGTGACCAAGGCCAGGGAAAGCCCCACAAGGCGGCGTGCATGCCTAGCTCCCCTGCTGCACGCAACAGACAAGAAACTCCACTTGTGTTCACCCGGCGTCACGCTGGTACAGCAGAGAAGGGGAGGAGGTCGCACCGGTCACCTTGGCTGTGCCAAGGACACAGGTGCCCACACTGGAGATGGCACAGACCAGCTCAGTGCCAGGACTTACTTTCTTGCCGCGTCACCGGCTCATACGACAGGATGGTGTCCTCTTGTCCTTCTGCAACAGAGCCAGGGAGAGGCAGGTGAGCACTCGCAGCAGCTTCCCAGCCCCTCTGCACTTGCGAGGAGCTAGCTCCCGCCCCTGCCAGCCTCCTGCAGCCCTGGGGACACCTCCAGGCTGCCCTCGTCACTCTTGCCAGCTGACACGGAGTGTGACAGGCATACAGTTACCAGCCCTTGATCCGCATCATTAATTATTCATGTCCCAGCTCTGGGTCAAGCCTCCTTTTTCCCTCCCTGCTGCTGCAGGCTCAGGGCCCACTGGGACGCACTGTCCTCCCTGCAGGGTGGACAGCAGATGTGCTGCAGATATTTAGAGGCCCCGCTGGGGATAAAGGGAGCATTTGCTGCAGCTGGACCCACATGTTCTTGTACAGGCTTGGGCTTCAAGAGCCACCAACGCTACAGACCTGGCCTTGGCCCACTGCTTCCTGCAGCAGGTACTCAGGATGGGGGACCACCGTGGACTGGGAATCCACAACCCAGCCTTGGAGCAGAGCCCTGCAGCCAGGACAGAGCAGGGAAGCAGGCAGGCTCACTCCTGCCCCGCAGGCCCTGCTCCCCCCTGGCCCCGAGGGGGGAGCAGCAGCATCTTGGTGTCACCAGCAGAAAGGACCAACCTCTGAACAGAACCACCACCAGGACAAGACAAGATGGAAGTGCCAAAACATGCACACACATACACACATGCACATATGCACAGGGGCGGGAGAGCAGGCGAGACGCACACTTACTGGAACTGCTCTCGCTGTCACTGGTGTTTGATGTCACGCCCTCTGCAAAGCAACCAGAGAGACCCCCTTCAGAAGGGGCACAGGTGGAAGGCACAGGGGCAGCCCAGCTGTCACCCAGCACTACTGACCCAGGGCAGGGTAGCACCAGCCTCCCAAAAAACCCACGGCCCAGCACCTGCTGGGACGAGCCTGTGCTGCATGGGCAGGGCAGCATCTCTCACACTTTGCTGGGAAACCAAGGACGTGCAGGGGGATGCCTGGCTACTCTGGGGAAGGCAGGGGTGCCAGGATGGGGCTGCCTGGCAAGCATGGGCAGACGTGCAGGTGCTGGGCTTCCCAGGCCAAGGGAGCGAAGATGGAGTGAGTGCATGGGGAGGAGGGTGCTGGCGGGAGGGACGGGTGCAGCATGCACATGGGGGGCAGGGGAGGGCACGGCTCAATACCGGCACTGGGATGGGGGACCCTGCCTCTAGGGATGGGGGTCAGACTCACAGAGACAAGACAGTGACAGGATGGGACAGAGTTTGGGGCTTTGTTTGCTCAGGCTGATCCCAGTGCTGCAACCGCCCCACAGAGGCTTGCTGGCGGCTGCTGCCTGCGCCTGGTCGGGCTCTGCACCGGTCAGGGGGCTGTGGAGCTTGGCGGAGGTCTCACACCCAGCTGGGAGGGCTGAGGCGCTCCTGCCATCATTGTTTTGCAGCTCTGGGTACATGGTGCCCCAGAAAAAGGTGGCAACACTTCAAAACGCTGCCACCTGCCCCACTCAGAGCAGGCCCATCATGGTCATGGCCATCTCCCACCCACACCGGCAGTGGCTCCAAGTCTCTGAGCACTAAACCAGCAGCCAGCTCAGCTAGGAGCAGGAGGGAGAGGAGGATGAGGAGGTACAGCTCACCCCAGGTGCGGTGGGCAGCCCTCAGCTAGGCGCACTTAGGGCACGACCAACATCCCCAAGCAAACTCCGCTGTTCCCTTCCACGTGCAGCAGCAGCACCTCCTCAAGCCCAGCAGCCTCCGCTGGCAGACACGACCCCCGGCAGAGGAGCAGCACCCGTGGGGCTCCTCCTTCCCCGCCCCCAGAGAAGCGCAGCTGCCCCAGCCGAAGCCCGGCTGTTCCCCCAGCACCACCAGGCATGCCAGCGACGGAAAGTGAACAATGTGCATTGAAATTCGACTTACTCAGGTTCTTTGCTCCATAATAATCGTCACTTAACCCAGGGAAGTCCTGATTTCACAGACAGCGAGAAGAGGGAGAGGGGGAAAGAAGAGAGCGCGGGAGAGGGCAGTCAGAGGGATGGGGGAGACAGAGCCAGACCAGCATTAGTGACAGGAGTGCAGAACGGCCCAGAGCTGCAACTGCAAGTGAGGTTACATGTTTTCAGAGCTGATGCCATCAGCCCACTGCCAACATCTCACCTTGGGCGGCTGGACCCCCCCACCAAGCTCATCCTCTCTGTCAAAGAGCCCCCAAAGGCCACCCTGGGTCTGGGGACAGCAGGGCGACCACAGCAGTGTCTGCTGGCACCGAGCGGTTGCAGCCCCAAGCTGCTGGCAAGCAGGGCTGAGGTGTTTCTCCGTGATGCCTCATGGGCTGTGCTGGCAGGGCACAGTGGCTCTCCGCTCCCCTGGAACAGCCCGGCCGCTCTGGGGGCAAACACAGCATAGCCAGTCCTCTTAACACGCAGCAGGGGGGTACATTTTTCCCCACCTGCATGTGTTAGCTGCCCATGCCCCAGTGCTTGCATGGGCTGTGGAAACATGGGGGAAGGACCCGCCACTGCAAGCTGGGATGGACAGTGGCAGAGCACAGGGAGGGAGCTGGCTGCAGGTCTGTGACACAGGCTGGCAAAGAGCGTTGCCTGCCCCATCCCCATGCCATACGTCACTGTGCTGCAGGGCTGGCCAAGAGCAGCATCACAGTGAGCCCCCAGCTCCAGCATGGAGCTGATTGGAGCCCAGCCACATCCAGGCACTACAAGAGATACCCAGACACACAGATTTAACCTTCACTGCAGGCCAGAGGCTTGTGCTGACTGCTAAGCTCACTGGAAGCCAGCGCCAGCCTGGCACGGGCAGCAGACGGATGTGGGCAACCCGTGGAGCAGCCCAGCATCAACCTCCTGCCCCTGCATCATGCCCAAGACAGCGACCAGAGGGGAGGGGATGCGCTTGCTGTGCTGGCACCGGGGCAGAGACACTGCTCTGCCTTACCACCTCCTCCTCCCCAAGGTGCGAGGACTGCGCCTATCTGTCTGGATGCTTGCTGAAGGAATGCATACAATTTAGCACCTGGAAGGAGAAGGGGCTAGGTTTGGCGAGCAGCTCCAATGCTGCCCACATCAGGATTTGGGGCAACATGCTGAATGCCCTGCCTTTACTGGGAGCCCCACGGTGCTGCCAGGTGAGAGCTGGGGACCTCCCAGAGTCTGCAGCCAGCTACCAAAGATGTGCCTCAGTCACGAGTGGGCAGCTCTTCCACCAGTGAGGGCGTGGCTCCCCCATGCCCACAGGGTTTAACCCACAGGAAGGGCTCTCGGACAGGAATACATAGCTGCGAGTCACTTCTAGGGGAGACGGGGAGGGCAGCTGGGACCTCCCCAGACTGTCAGCCCTCACAGGGACAGGAGAAACTCTGCAGGCAGTGGCCAGCCCCTCCCTTGGAGGGGAGCAGCCCTTGGCAGGCGGAGGGAGGGAGCAAAGCCCGCAGCAGAGGGGAGAGAGCAGGGGGAGACAGAACAGGAGGTCAGGCAGGTGTAAAGTTGGATGAAAGGATGAAGACATTGAACATGAGAGAGAAAGAGAGCGCCAGCCCGCAGCCGTTGCTTTCGTTTCAAGCTCTGGTTTCTCCCTAGCTGCTGGCACGACTGTGGAGCACAGACCCAAACACGGGCAGATGCCAGGACCCCTGTCTATGGAAACGTGCCGAATCTCTCCCCCCAAGGCAGGGGACCTGAGGGTCGCACGCTTGCCCCCTCTGGCCAGCTGCTACTTACGTTCCTGTCCGCTGCTCTCCTGGGCCAGGTTCTCTTTGCTCTTGTAAAATGGAAACTTTCGAGAGAGGCGGAAACTCTTTTTACGTTTCGTTTTGATCGACTGAAGAACATGGAGATGGAAGGGAGGACAGAAAAAACATGTGGGAAAAATTAAAATGAAGAGGCAATGAGGAGCTGTGTCAGGGCAGTTACCCTCAAATGAAATCATGGAGATTACATGAAAACTGTAATGCAGGAAAAAAATTAAGCATGGAGAAAAATGTGGTAGGGATGTTGGGAAGTTGACAGGGCAATCAGCAGCTCTGCAGGGGTAGAGGTCCTTTCCTTGTCCGCTTGCTAAGTGCTCTGCACAAGGGGTGAGGGCAGCTGACTTCACCTGCATAAGCTGCCTGCAGTCCACTCCCAGCCACAGACCTCGGTGGGACATGCTCTGCTTCCCCACCACTCCAACCAGGGGTCCTTCCCCAGCACTTTCACACCATCCCAGGCGCCTCTGCTCTCCCCTTGCACAGTCACAGAGGATACGTGCTGAGCAGATCCAGGCCTGGGGCAGGTCCAGTCACACTGTTTGCTTTGGCATTGCTCCAGCTGCCCCACTGGCAGCTCTGGCTGCTGGGATTCATCCTGCCCCCGCTAGCTACTGGCTCCGGGCACCCCGCTGAGCCCCAGCTCAGCACTTACCCTGTTGGACTCAATCATGCCAGTCCTGGCGTGGAACTTCACTGTTTTCAACCGCGCTCTCTCCTTCTTTTCCACCCTGATCGGAAGTTAAAGGGGAGAAAGAGCAGCTAGTCCCATGCGTGCACCCTCCGTGCCACCCATGTGGCTCCGTGCACCCTTGAGTGGTGGCCCCATTGGCAGAGGGCAGCTCCTTCCCAGAGAGGCATGGAGGTGGAGCCACCTGCCCAGGGTCTGGCCAAAGCCAGTGTCTGCAGGAACAGGAGAGGGGACAAGCCAGCCTTCCTGGGAGGGGTGGGATGGAGGACAGAGATTGCCTTCAGGTCTGCAGAGCCAGCCCAGTGGCAGCCAGTTCCTCTGCTGGCTCCAGAGGACAGGGGCAGAGGAGGGGGCTCCAGAGGACAGGGGCAGACAGAGGCAGTCAGCTCCTCTGACTTCCCATCTCATGGGACCTGGCTCACAGAGCTGGGCAGGCTGTCAGAGGACACAGGGAGCAGCCCGCAGCCACTGCTATGACTCTGCTCTCACTGGGAGCCCCAGGCTGGCTAACACTAGCTTTCCATCCCCACAGCAACCACAGAGGGGGCCAAGTGCTCCTCTCCTCACCTAGAGTCTCACCCAGCTTTGAAGAACATCTCCCCAAGGAGACCCACACAGAGCCACAGCTTGCAACCAGGTTGCCCTTCATGCTGCAGAGCCACAGAGGAGCTGGTGGGCTGGGACCACAGGGAGATCCCACTCTGAGCTGCAGGGCTTGTGGAGGCTGGGGAGCTCCAGGAGCACCACATGTGACAGCTCCTGCTGATGGACACTCACCTTTTCTTGCTGGGTATGACCCCAATCTGCTCACTCTCGCCGTGGGGTGTGACAAGCCTGGCTTGCCACCACTCATCGTCAGAGGCGTTGATAACATGTAGGATGTCCCCGTAGGAGAAGCTGAGCCCCTGGCTGGGCAAGCAACTGTCCCGGGTCCGGTCGTAGTCAAACAGGGCTCTGCAGAGGAGCAGAGAGAGGAGTGATGCCTTCCCTGAGCATGGCCAGGCAGTGAGAACAGCAGCACTGCCAACCTCCTCCAGCACTGCCACCTTCATACCTTAACGGATTTAAGCCCAAGCTTTGGGGAAGCCTCCTGATGAGGCAAGTGGCACTGTGCAGCCACCAGCACACCTGTCCCACTTGGCAAGCTCAGCACAAGCCCTGAAGCATACAATGCAGGAATAACAGTGCTGGACCAAAACAACTCGCTCTTGACCTTAGCTGCGAGAGACACGCGAACCACAGGCACATTGAAGGCGGCTGTGGTTAGCGAGCAGGTGGAGCTCATGCAGCCTCAAGAAAGCAGCAGTGTACAGGAGGCAGTGGGGAGCTGGGGTGCAGGGCTACTCCCCACCATCCCTCCCCAGCGGCTGTGAGGCCAAGGAGCGGGACAGGTTCCATCAGACTCCACTACTGGTGAGCGGTTGCACAGGCAGAGACCATGGCACACTGAGCACACACTTTATTTACGTACTGGGGTATGTTAGTCCAGAGCCTGTGAATTAGGAATGCATCTGAGGGTATTGCATCTGCAATACCCATGAGAATGCATCTGCTTCTACAACTGATCCTTTTCAGACTCCTAAATACTTCCCAAGAACAGTTTATTTAGTTTAAAATTATCTTCAATATTAAACTAACCAGCTACAGAAAAGATTTTTTTTTTTTAAACTAGGAGTGCTAATATCCTTCCTGCGCACACTTTATCACACACAGCATTGCAGCCTGTACCCACAAGCTGGTCTCAGTGGCTTCATGTGCAACTCCTTCTACTAATGTCAGATCTCAAACCATGTCTGCTTTGGTATATCCACTTCGCAACAAAACAAACCAAGGGAACAGTCACTAAAAGCACCACTGCTAGCAGCACAACCCCTGTGTTTGCTCCTGGGTCATCGGCCCTGCTCACCCCCCAGCCTGACACGAGCCCAGGCACCACAAACACTCACTGGCTGCTGGTTTAATCCTGGCACTAATGGGCCTTCCTCAACCAGGAGATACACCCTCTGCCCCATCATTACCCCCTTCCACTGCAGGGACTCCTAAGGGGGGTCTGAAAGCACACGGTGCAAATGGCAGGGCCAAGGGACCACAGAGCAGGTCCCTGTGAAGTAGCAGGGCTGGGAAGGCACTTCTTCAGCCAAGTCCCTGCTCCAGCGCTGCCAGGGGTGCACCGGGCGATGAAACTTTTCAGGTGACTTGGAACTGGGTCAAGGCAGCTGGTCTCTAATGGGGAGGAGGAGAAGAGGGGCTGCTCCGTGGCTCAGGGAGGGCTCTTTGGGATGAGACCCGATGCAGCCCTATACATCCAGGTACTTCCAGCTACCAGGTTGCTCCTCCTTTCCCAGCTTGCTCGGGGATGGGGCAGCTCTCGTGCTCAATCCCTCTGCACCCAAGCGTGGCCTTTGGAGCTCGCTGGAGCTGGCAGCAAAGCACCACAGGGTGTTTTGGCCAGAGGAAAGCAACCCTCACAGGCAGCTCCTAACCAAAAGATAAGGCTGCGAGTGGCCAGCAGGCCCCTGCCAGGCCAGCGCCATCGGGAGCAAAGCACAAGCCAAGGCCCCAGGGAACTGGTCAGGCCGGTTCCCGAACTGAGGCAAGCTGCAGGGCGCCCTGCCCACAACCTGCACCCTGCCCTGCAGAGCAGCGCTGGCCCCGCAGCTCCCTGCCTCCTCCCACAGCAGTCACCGGCACCCCAGGTTAGGCACAGCAAGATTTGTGCAAGGGCCGGACACCTGCAAAGCAGAGGCAGGAGGTATTTGCTTCCCCAAGACGCGATGCTCCTGGAGACCAGACCCTGGCTGCGTCGGCACCCAGGGCCCACCGTGGCTGGGTGCTCTCCGGGGCGTACAGCGTGCAGGGGCCGCACGGCAGCACGGTCACTCTGCTCTGCCCCTGGGCCAGCTTGCAGCACGTGGGCACGGGCAGCCAGGAGAGCAGATGGTTTGGCTGGAGGGTAGGGGAGCAGTGCCAGGGACTCGGCACGGCCTCCTCCCAGCGCCCAGGCACAACGCCTGCCTGACCCCCATCCCCGCCCAGCACAGCCCCAGCGCCACTGGACTTTGCCCTGCAGCAGCACAGGCAGGCAAAAGGCAGCGCGCAAACCTGTCTCACTCCTGCCCATGCTGCGCAGCCGCAGCTCCGAAACACCCCCAGATTGGCTCTGGCAGGCACTCGGGTGCCCGGTTCCGGCCCTATAGACAGCACGCAGGGTGCAACACAGCCTCACAGGGCTGACTCAAGCAGCTGGGTAGCAGGTCCTGTAATTGATGTCCTGTCCACAGCGCAGCAGTTGAGCTGGTTTCGGGTAAACTGTGCTCGAAACTACCCCGCCCAGAAGGGCTGGGACAGCCCAGATGCCCGGCAGCTCTCACAAGCACGTTTGCAGGTGTGTGGCCACCAGAGCCACAGAGGGTCGGGAACGGCCATGCTGGGGAAAAGCTCTGCCCTGGGATCACCCTCTCAGCAAGGCACTGCCCAGCTCCCATCTGAAGCCACCTGGTTGCATGTGAGGGGACACAGCGCCGCGGAGGACACCAAAGCCATGTGGAGGGATGCAGTAAGAGATGAGAGATGCTACAAGCAGCCCGGAGGCAGCAGGGAGCTATCTGGCTTGCAGGCATGCCCCAATAGGTGCAGCACCTATTCAGGCAGGGAACAGGAGACTCCCAGGCTCAACTCAAGCTGGAGTCAGCCTAAATCCTGCTCTACCCACGAGGGTGTCCATGGGACAGCAGAGGAGTGAGGGCAGGACTAGCAAGTAGATGTTTATCCAACACAGTGCCCAGCTTGTTGCACACCCCCGGCACACAGCCCCGAGGTGCTAAATCAAGCAAGATGCCTGCAGAGCCTCACAGGAAGGCGTGAATTGCAGGAACCCAGAGCTGCAGCTCTCCCCTCCTGCAAGTTCGGGCTTGCACCAGGTCCAGCAACAGCCTGAAGCCTCTCTGCATGGAGCAGCCATGCAGTGGGAGATGCAGGCTGAGGCTGATGCAGCCTTGGTCCTTGTCATCCTGCCCACAGGGAAGGAGAAGCATCCCCTGCTCCTGCCAGGCCCCAACTGCAACAGGCTGTGCAGGGTGAGGATTTACAGGATTATTTTAATTACCAAGTTAAAATTACACATTAGCTGTCACCCCACTCACACTGTGGCAGGCAGTAAGCAGGGCCTGCCCTGGTGGCACAGGACTCGAAGCAGTTAGAGCTGCATGGCTGCTTAACCCCTGCCTGCCCCATGCCTGGCTCTGGACCAAAAGTGCATCGAGGGCTCAAAGTCATAATCCTCCTAAGAGCTCATCTCCCCTCCAGCCAGATCCTGCCACAGCAATGGCGGGAGGAGACAGGGAGAAGTCTGTTACAGGGAGCGGTTCGAGGAGAGCATCCTGAATGCTGCCTTGAGCTGTCCAGGGCAGAAGCAGCGCTGGGTGCCCAGCATTTCCCTGTTTCCCAGTGGTCCCCAGTGGGTCAGTCTGGCCAGCAGTCACCCAGGGCTCTGTAGAGACGCCAATACTTTCTCAAGCAGAGCAGCCCTTGAAAGAGACACTCAAGTGCAGAGCACCCAGCCCTGGCGAACCAGTGCAAAAGCACCACTCTCCCTGCTGTGCCCTCTGGGCTTCATGATGCATCTATCACACTCGATTCCCTGGCCTCCAAAACACCCATCCACAGAGGTGTTACAGGGCCCAGGCTGAACCGTCCCACGCTGCATCCCGCCCTGTGGAGATATACCCATCCCACTCACCTCCAGCTGCCTGGAGCAAGGGGGCAGTAGGGGAGGCTGAGCCTTACCGGACATAGAGAGATCTCTTCTCGCTTGTCCGGAGGGAGCCGGAGCCGGAGCTCATGCTGCTGTTCATCATCTGCTCTCTCAGGTCGTGGATCTTTGACTCAAAGCGGCTGTACTCTGCAGGGAGAGAGGTGGTCAGTGCAGGCAGGAGCTGCTGCCAAGCCACCCCCGCCCCCGCCCTGCACCAAGCCGGGCCCAACTGGTAAGTGCTGAGAGAGGCAATGACAGCCCATCTGTGGGGCATCTTGCCCATGAGGCTGTCCATCCCTACACACGAGGGAGGATGAAACCAAAGAGGCTGCAGCACCCTGCAGGAGTCCAGTGGGCATCTGGAGCAGGCAGGGCACTTAGCTGCTCCCAAGCCCCTGCACAGGCAGCTTGGGCAAGGGCTGTTGAGACCTCCACTGCTACTGAGCTGCAGCTCAGCAAGGGAACAGCTGGGCAGGGCAACAAGCCACCGACCTACAGAGCAGTTCAAAATGTGCAGAGAGTGAACCCCTCCGGGAGACTGTCACCCATCCGCTGGAGCAGCAAGGCACCCCTGCAGCCATGGGGGGGTCCCCACCCACCGCTCTGCAGGCAGCGGAGCCCCTCTCCCCAGCAGGTGTGGAGAAGGGGGAGGAAAAGCACGGCCCCCGCCCACAGAAGGTGAGTGGGGAGGAGGAATTCGCCTTTTACTCCTACCTCCAGTGGCAGACACCCACAGGAGGAGCCGGGGGACCCTCCAAAAGCTGCCGCCACTGCCACCTCCCTGCCAAGCAGCTGGACAGGAGCAGCCGCCACCCCGGCGCCTGCCGCCGCGCCAGCCCGACCTTCAGCTGGGTGTAAAGGTCAGGCCGGCAAGCAGAGGGTGGAGGCACCAGCCCTGCTTACCCAGGGCCGACCGGGGAAGGTTTGAGGGGTGGTGAGCAACTGTGGCACCATGGCGCCAGGGAAGCTGCCGGCATGGCCACAGCCCACCCCAGCAGTTCTCACCAGGTACCCTTGATTTTGTCCCCTGGGCACACCCTGCAGTTACATCCCTGCTTCCCAGTGAGAGGAGACCAGACTCACCTCTACTGCAAGACTTGCCTAGAAAGCCTCGTCCACAACCCAACAGTTCAGATATGGTTTGGGTTTTTTGTGTGTGAACTGGAGCTCAGCAGCGGAGGCAAGCGCTCGCTGCAGAGTGGAGCCCCGGCAGTGTGGGGGATTGTGCAGGCTGCTGCCTAGCCCGCAGAGCGGTATCGCACAGGGGTAATGGGAATAACACACTGCTAAGAAATGCACTGCAGGCTGCGTTTGAGAGCCAGCCCCTTGCTGTGCAAAGGGAGAGGCGACTCTCGGTGCAGACACACAGGGGGCTGGGGTTATGCAGCTGCAGCTCAGAATTTCCTGACCCTACAGCTCTTCACTCTGCATCCAGACCCTCTTGGGCATCCCCCTCCTGCACCCAGCTGCCAAAGATGCATTTTTACTTAAAGACTGAAAATAAAGGTAATACACACTAAAACCGCCAAGTGGCACACAGAAACTCCACACAAGGCCCCTTCCCCTGCCATGGGACATCAAGAGGTGCCACATGCCAGGCAGGGTCAGTCCCTTAACGTGGAGGTCACCAGACCCCCGCTGACCCTGACTGCCCCATGCCAAGGGGCACCCACAGCCCCTGCCTGCCTTCGTGCTAGCGGAGGGAAACAGAGAAGCAGCCAGGCGTGGGCAAGGCTTATTTTATAAGAAAACTGAATTCTGACACCAAAGCAGCACTTTTGCACTCGTCAACCTGCACTGAGATTTTACAGAGCTCCTGGCAGAGGGAGGTGAGCTTCATCCTGCTCCACACCTCTTACCCCACACGGGGGTGGACCACAGCATCTGTGGCGCTACTCATCTTCCCCAGGACACCCATGAGCTCTTATATCCCAGAGGAGCATCTGTCAGAAGCAGGTACAGCTGCTCTGTAAACCCTCTTTGGTATGGAAGGGCTTCTTCCCCCAGAAAGCTGCTGAGCTGGGTGCTACAACCTATGTCCCCAGTCAAGTTGTCCCAAACCCCACTGGGGGCACAGACTCTCCGCGCACCCTGCGCCAAAAGAACTGCTACTCCCCGTCATGCGGGCTTGGATCCCTCCCATGACACCTTTCTCCACAAGAAGGCCAGTGTGGAGGATGCACTGCCTGGGACTGGTCAGGCAGAGAAGGGCAAAAGCCACTGGCATCAGGGTGGGGATGTCGGGAGGGCAACCTTTGGGTGCCACTGCGCTGCCAGCGACTGTGTCCCCTGCATGCAACCCAAGGGCAGGGCTCTCAAATACCCCTGCCTCGGCCAGGATGCTCCATGGAAAGGGACTTTCCACATTTTGCTGGAGTGGCCACACTGCTTGGAGGGGCTGGGAAAAGCCCACTGGCACAACAAGAGGCACAAGCCAGGCTGGATGCAGCAAACTGAAGGACACAGGGGCTGCTCTGGCTTTATCTCCCGGAGAGCAAACACAGTCCCATCCTAGGATGGGTCTCCCAAGAAGCCACCAACCTGTGCTCAATACAACTGGGGGAGGGCACAGGCCAGAGGAGCAGCCAGCCCCAAAAAGGAAACCCGCCACCTCCCTCCCAGCACAGGGGAGGCAAGGTTACTCCGGGATTGAGCACGGGATGCTCCCAGCTGCCACCGGCCCCTCCTTGTCTCCATGCTGGAGCAGCCTCTGAGACAATTACCAGTGGATAACCCCCAGCAAGCAGTGCTCCCGCCTTTGCTCCCTGGCTCATAGCCATCTTGCCTCTGCATCCTGGAAGGAGATCTCCCACGTAGCCAAAACTCACTGGGAAGCTTGCCCACAGCACACTGGGGAGGTGAGCCATGGCTGATGCCCACCTCCCTGGCATTCCCACGGGACCCAGGTGCCAGACATGTTCAGGGCACACTTACCAAGACTGAAAAATATGCAACAGGTGACCTGGCACCTCTTACTGCAAGTGCCACCGCGGTGCTGTGCCATGCACCAGGAGGGCCAGGACTTTTGCTATTCCCACTCAGCACTTCGATAAAAACACCATTCCACTCTCTTGCCACTCTTCCCTTCCCAGGGTGCAGGTGCCCCTGGAGCTGGGCCTGATCCTGCACCCCGGGGTGAGCTCAGTGCTGGGAGCAAGATACAGCTCTGCATGCCTGAGCACACACAGGTCACACACCATTAAGATCAGGCAGGGATTGCCTGCCTGCACCCGGGGTCCCCAGCACTGGCACATGCTCATGTGGTGCGCCTGCAAATATAACCAGCGGAACCAACAAGACGGTGGGTTTGCAGCTGATTTCTGGGCACCAGGGGACAGTGCAAGGGGAGAAGGTGCTGGCAGAGAGGGGAGCTGCATTGGAAAGCAACCCCGGAGCACGCATAAAGCCTCGTGCACATGCCCTGCTCTCTCTGGCATGCAAACCTGCCTGCTCACGGCCAGGCCAGCTCTGCCAGGCCATCAGCAGAGCCCAGGGATGCTCAGCCACAGGCTCCAGACCAGCCACCTGCAAATCGACCCCCAGCTCCATCCTTCCCCTCCAGCCTGGCATCTTATCACCCTGACCCCACACACCTTCCAGCTGTGGGGTTAAAGTACAGACACCTCCTTGCACAGGGCGCAAGTGCCGCAGGCCCAGGGGAGCGGAGGGGACCATGGCCATAGGGAAAGCTTGGAGGCTTTTAAAAGTGATCACGCGGCCCAGCCACTTCCCTTTGAGCGGCCAGCTCGGAAAAATGCAATCACGTGAGTTTTTGTATTTTCAGGGCAGGAATATCAAGGCTTTGTTGTGTGGGGCATGAGGAGGGGGAACTGCCAAATGCGAGTGCTGGTGACAGCAGCAAGCAAAGGTCAGGGGGAGAAGTACTCAACGGGAAGGGACCTCACAAATAACTCAGTGGTACCATCACAGGGAGCAGCCGCCTCCTCATTGACGGCATGCAGCAGTGGTCAGAGGTGCTGCACCAGGTGCAGGTGCTCAGAAGAAAGGCAGGATGGCAGCTCTTCTTTCTATCCTTCCCTGGTTTTGATTCTTTCCACTCCTAGTGGCTTGCAGGACTCCAAAGAGAGGGCACCTCATCCCCCCAAGACCTGCGCAAGCAGCCCCTCTGCTCCCTCGGAGCCCCAGTGAGGTCAGATGTAGAGCACACATGCACTCATCCAGCAACCCCTGGGCAAACCCTACTGCGCTCATGTACAAGAGACAGGTGCCATCCTCCGCCTCTATGAGCGGAGAGGAACTTCTCAAAGCCCCCTTCCATCAGCACCTCCTCCTTTGGACATCCTATGATCCAGCTTTCTTGGTCTTTCCAGAGCCATGACGCACATAGAAAAGGCAAACATTTCGGAGCACACATCCCCTGGAGGGGACCCAGCCTCACCCACACCTGGGGTTCATGCCAAGGAGAGCTTTCTCCTTGGCTCCCAGGCCTTCAAGCCTCCGGAGCGCTGAGGTCAACTCCCAAGGTACAACAGCCTGCGTTTCAGAGCAGCAACCCTACCCCCTAGGACAGACGGCTGCAGCCTGTGTGCCAAGTGCTGCTGGCTGCATGTGCCAGGAGCCATCGCGGACCCGGAAAGCCACCGGCTACAAAGCACCGATATTTCAGCCTTGGTCTAAAGGGGTTTCAAAACATTTTGTCCTGTTTGACATTTAGGAACCGCTCTTGGTTGGCGTCTTTGCCAAATCTCAAGTGGCAAAGGGAGCCAGATATACAAGAACATTAAGTGCTTCCTGGAAAGAAAGAAAAAAAAAAAACAAACCAGCCAAAACAAACAAACCCCACACCCACAGCACGCCCCTGAGCAGCACTAACGGCTCTGCACCCCAATGGCCTCTGCCACGGGACAGAGGAGAAACAGCAGGCACAGGCACCCGCAGGGCACTGCCCAGCAATGCCACTGAGGAGGAACAAGGCGACGCACAGGCAAGGGGCGGCACGTTGGCCTCGGTGGAGAGGACCAGAGCTGCTGGAGACAAAAAACCAGCAGGGCCCAGGAGAGACACCTTCATTTAGGGATGTGAATTGCTGCATCCTGGCACCGGCACAGTGCCACTCAGGACATGGCAACAGCGTGGCAACAGCCCTGGGAGCAGCTCCCGGCCCCTTGCCTGCTGGTGGGATGCCCTCCCCGGTGCTCGCCCTTCCAACCCACGGGTGACACTTTGGCCCTGCCAACCCGGGGAGGGTTTTGGCAGGCAGCTGCCAGCTTCCTTCCCACAG
Organism: Astur gentilis; assembly: GCF_929443795.1. Taxonomy (NCBI): domain Eukaryota; kingdom Metazoa; phylum Chordata; class Aves; order Accipitriformes; family Accipitridae; genus Astur; species Astur gentilis. The sequence goes on from NC_064903.1 coordinate 14,023,848, forward strand.
CCACTGGCTGCCCCACGCGGGACCACCAGCCCCCCGCACCTTTGCCGAGGAAATGAAAGGCCAGCGCTAAGGAAAGGCAGTCGTCGAGGTAGCGCGGCGGGCGGGATGCTCATAGTTGAGGACGAGCCCGCACCCAGCACCGAGGCCTCGGTTCCAGCCCCGCGGGCCCGGTGGTCGCCGGGGGGAGGGTCCCCGGAGCCCACCGCGCTGGGCGATGCCGGGGGGAAGAGAGCCGTCCCCCGGGACGAAGGGCGGTCGCCACACCCGCGACCCCGTCCGGAGCACCCCCGGGCCCGCCAGCAAGGCCCACGGGACCCCACGGAGCGGGGCCTCCTGGCGACGCCCTCCGGCGAAGAGACACCCCCCGCCCCCTCCCCACCGGAGACGCCCCCCCTCCCGGCGAGGCCCCCCGCCGGCCCAGGCCCGGAGAGGGCGGCCCGGCCCGTGTCGCCGGGCCAGCCGCGGGGCCGGGGAGGCGCGGGTGAGGTCGGCGGAGCCCCGCTCACCTGCAGGCCGGTGGGGGGCGGCGGCGCCCCCGGCAGCAGCCCCGGAGCCGCCCGGCCCGCACACAAAGCCGCGCAGGCACCGCCGGCGGGACGCCACCGCCCCGCCCCCCCTCCCGCCGCGCCGGCCAATCGGCGCCCGCACCTCCCCCCGCGCACCTCCCCCGGGCCCCGCCCTCCCGGGCCCCGCCCCGCGCCAATGGGCGCTTCGCCGGCCGCCCCCCGCCCCCTCCGGCCTCCCGCTCCGCGCGCCAGCCGACGCCCCGCCCCCTCATCTGCATGCGGCGCCCCGCCCCCAGCCCGGTACCCGTGGCCGGTCCCGTTCCCCGCGCGGGCCCCGCCCCCGTTCCCGGTTCCCGCTGGCAGTACCTTCGGGCCGGTACTGCGCGACGATGGTCACCGTCTGCCCCGCCCGCTTCAGCGCCGCCGCCGCCTGCTCGTGGGTGGCGTTGCGGAGGTTCACGCCGTTCACCTGCCGGGACAGAGCGGCTCCGCTGGACCGGACTGACCGGGGCTCGCACCCACCGGGTCTGCCCTGCGCCCCGGCCCTCGGCACCGCTGCCCCTGTCCCGGTACTCGCGGTGCCCACACTCTCAGCCCCACATCACCCAGCCCCAGTGCCCCCCAGTACCACAGCTGCTACCGACACCCCCAGTAACGGCATCTCCGGTACCCGCCCCCGGCCGGCCTGGGCATCGGGGGCGCCCTCCGCCGGCAGGCGGGCAAGGACCCGGCCGGCCCCTGCTCCACCGCAGGATAGGTACCGGGCAGGCCGCTTCTCTGATTCGACGCACCCAGGGGCCACGTCCACGCCGGCACTGGCGTTGGACCCTGCCAACCGCGTGCCGGGTGGCAGGGGACAGGTGTCCTGTGGGCGCCCGCCCGGGGCTGTGGGAGGCCGTGGAGGGACAGCGGGCGGCCCCGCCGACTCACCGAGAGGATGCGGTCTCCCCTCCGCAGCTCACCGCTGAGGTCAGCAGGGCCTCCAGCCAGGATGAAGGACACGAAGATGCCCTCGCCATCTTCCCCTCCAACGATGTTGAAGCCCAGGCCGGTGGAGCCTTTGTGCAGGATGATTTTCCGGGGCTCCCTGGAAGGACAGACACAGGACAGGGAGACATCAGGGTGAAGAGCAGCGAAGCTGATGACAGGGTCGGCTGTGCCTGGGCTTCCCGGCACACCGGCGGGGCTGGAGTCGCCCCAAGTGCGACCTGGCGTGACTCAGCCCTCTGCCATCAAGGACGCTGATAAACTGGGAGAGGTGCAGGCAGTTGCATGAGTAACGAGACAGAGCACGGATGGAGACAGAGCATCTGCCATGAAATCACGCACCGAAACATCGGACTGTGAGGCGCCATCAGATGCCACAAGCCTGGGCATCAAGGATGGCATGGCTGTGCCAGGAGAGGGAGATCCAGCCCCTCTGCACCCGTGCAGCACGGCAAGTGTGTCTGCAACTCCACGCACCCCCATGCCACAGGCCCTGCATGGCTCAACAGAAGTCCTAAATTTTTCGATGATGACTTAATTCTTTCACAGCTCAAACAATAGGCAGGCAAAGGCAGAAAGACTGCCTAGCATCGCAAAAATCCTGCATCAGTTTTCATCTGGAAAAAAAAAAGAAGTCTGATGGGAATAAGAGCAGCTCCCAGCTCAAGCACTGGATTAAAATAAGAAGGAATAAACGACACCAGACAATTAGCACAGGCTGGCGGTGATTGTCAGCCAACATGACACTGTGGACCATCAATGTATCTGCTGTGGTGACCAGCTGGATCCCGGGTGCTCCACAGCAGGTACCGCAATGACCAAGGACCTGCCAGTGAGCTCAGCAGCCTGATCAACCCTGCGCTTGCCGGGGAGCAGAGGGAGATCTCCAGGGTGTGCAGTAGGAGAGATGCTGGAGCCCCAGACATGGCACTGTCTGAGAGTACCCATGGTGGACCCTAAAACGCCAGCAGACTTCTGCTAAGAGGACCCTGGGGCACTAGTGGGGGCTGGGCCAGCTGCCCCCCCCCCCCCCCGCTGCCAGCGACAGCAGGGGAAGGAGTGGGGCTCTTGTGGCATGAGAGGAGCAGAGACCCAGGGGAATAAAGTTTGGCCGAGCAGTCAGCACAAAGCCCTGCAGCCTGGCAGCATGCTCCCAGGCCACTCTTGCAAGAAAACATCTTATTCAGCCCCCAGGGCCAGCCTGGAGCATCACGGCCATCACCTGGGCAGATAGAGGAAGGTTTTGATGCTTTCACAGATGCAGGCGGCAGGATTTACCTCCAGGGACACATGCCAGCACCCCAGGAAAGGTGTCCCACCATCCTTTCCCATGGGGGAGTCCTGATGGGCTGAATGTCGCTTTACTTCAGGCAACCACCTTATAAGGAGCAATAGGAACAGGAGATGGACAGATAGAAGTGCAGGATGCCTTGCAAGAAGGTCTTGGTGGGCTCCTGCCCTGTCCAGACCCTGGGCTCAGCACAGCCTGACCCTCCCGGCTCTCCCAACTGCTCCTCTCCCTGTCCCCATGCCTCCCACCAGGCACAGCAGCATCCCAGTCCCCTACCTCTGGTTACACTTGCTCCTCTGGCCTCGCTGCTGCCTGGAAGGGGACAGGAACAGCTGTCCCCTGTAGGACAGGGACGATGAGACATTGACAGTGAACATTGTGGTGTGGCAGGCTCTGCTGGCGGTGTGGCCGGGAGGCGTGAGGGGCAGGAATGTTCTGAATGCATCGCACCACAGCCCGCCTGTGCTGCCTGTCTTTGCCTCTTGCTGGCTTCAGGGCTGTCAGCTTCCCTGACCCACACACAGGTGGGGTTTTTTTATAGAAGCACTGAAAGGACGCAGCCTTTGCTCTGCTAGACCCTACAGACTTAATTCCTTCCTGCCCCTGGAGGCACGGACAGCATGGCCCCGACTGAGGGGAGAACCCAAGCAAGGACAAATTCGCAGCCCAGCTCCCCACGCCTGCAGCTCCACACACACCATGCATTGCCACAGCCCCTTGCCTTCAGATGCAGAGGTACAGCAGAGTCATAACTCCAGCTACGCATTTCTGATGGGCCAGAGGCTGAATCTACCTTGTGACCTTCAGAAAATACCTGCTTTATCCTTATGGCCTTTGGATGCATTTGAGCTTTGAGCTAAGCAGAGCTCAGGACTTGGCTGGACCAGTGCAGGGCTGGGAAGCACCAGGACCAGGAGGAGGCCAGGGAAACACCATGGAAATGCCATTGGGGTCAAAAAATGCTCAACCCCAAGTCCTCAGATTGCCACCAGCGCTTGACTCTGGGGTGGCTGTGAGGGGGCTGGGAGGGCTGCAGCCATCAGTCCCTCTGCAGCAAAGCTATGCCTGGGGCTAGAGCTCTCCCTGGGGAAGGAAATAGGTCAGACTTCTGGGTCTGCAAACCCTGCCTCCAACCAGCTGATGAACTTGCTCTGCCCCTTGCGTTTTGCTACTGCCCAAGCAAAGTGCAGTAACGACCACCCCAGCTTGGCCTGGGGGAAGCATCCCCAGCATTCATGAGGACCAGACGGTTTGGTGAAAGGTAGAGAGACGCTACAGGAACCAAGGAGAGGATATGAAGCCCCAGACAGTTACATTTCAGGTCTCAGTTATAACATGCACTCTCCGCTTCCATTCTCATCCCAGGAGGCAGGACATAGATCCTGAAGGCAGATCCCACGCTGGATGTTGCAGGGTTAACACTGGGATATCGGCACAGAGTGACTGCAGGGATCCTGTGGGGCTGTGCAGGGTCTGGGTTGCAGTGGTGGAGCTCATTGGAAAAGAGATGCTCTGGTCCCCAGCCCTAGGTGCTGCGGGACATGAGGGTCACTGGAGCCACGTCCACATCTGCAGCAGCACTTGTGGCCACAGAAGGGGAAGTACCATGATACTGGGTCCAGGCCAGGACCTCTGCTTCTCCTGGGGAATGGCTGGCAGGAGCCTCCTGGGAGACAGCTGCTTTTTCAGGGGAGTCGCTGCCTTTCCCATACCAGCAAGATGCATTTGGACCACACTGGTCCTAGTACACAATCTTGGTGATGCACAAGCCAAAAGATCCACAGCAATGAAGCTGTCCTGGGAGGGTCGGTGATGCACATGAGGTTTTCAGTGCTGCCCTGGGATGGATGAGGGAGGTGCTGAGCCCACCGCAGACTGCGAATCTGGTGCGGAGCAGGGAGCTGTGGCTGAGGTCAGTGGCTGAGAGGGGCCAGCCTGCCTGCAGCAGGGTCCTCCGCAAGGCAGCACCATCCTCTAGCGGCCACCAGCACGTGCTGCACCAGGGCCGCTGCCAAGTCACCGCTGAGCCACCGCCGAGCCATCGCCGTGCCATGGTCACTGGGCTGTGTCCAGCCCGGGCTGGGCTGCTCTCTCTGCTCTCTGGCCCGCAAATGAGGACGTTGGTGTGCGTAGGAAAGGACACCGTGGTGGGACCGGAGTCCCTGGTGAGAGGCAGATGGTGCGTTTTCTGAGCGCTGGGACTCAGTCCCTTCTGTGGTGCAATGTAATGGCAGAAAGCACTACTCCTGCACGTGGCATTATCTCCCAGTGCCCTGACAGCACAGGAGTTGCTACACCTGGCTCGGACAGAGGCCAGTACTGCACAGGTCACAGTGTGCTGAGGCACCTGGCTGCGGCCAAGCACCAGGAAGCAAGAAATCCCTGTGACGAAGGTGAGTGCAGCTACTCTCCAGGACGACAGCAGACCTGACGCCGGATGGCAAGTCAGGGTCTCCCGTTCTGGCATCTGCCAGCACCCTGCAGAACGGGACAATTCCAGCCAAGGCTATGGCATCTTCCACTGCAAACGCAACCCCAAAATCAGCCTGTGACCTTCCTCCTAACCACAGAGCCAGCACTAAACCTAACCCGAGTATCAGTCCTAAGAATACAGCCTGAGCCCTACAGCCCTGGCCCTGCGGATACTAAACCCATTGCAGGCACACCACTGGCCCCGAGGCTTTGCAAGCAGAGGGAAAGCTGTGAGCTCAAGCAAGCAGAGCAGGACCAACCAGGTTTCGCTCTCCCATCCTCAGCATGAGGCTTTGGAGAAGTTTTACACCGTGTTCAGGCTCAGAGCATCTCATTTGCGCTCCTCTTTATTTCCTGGGTTCAGGAAAGAAACCTGCTCATGCAGCATAAATGATGCTAGTGGGGAAAAGGGGGCCGTGCAGGAGGCTGTCAAGCCCAGGGCTGACAGCTGCTGAAATGACACCTGTGTGCAGGTGGTTTGTGATGCCGGGCTTGGGGAGTGTGGGAGGAGAAGCCCCACTTGTACCCAGAGCTGTGCCCCCCCCGCCTCACTCCCAACACAGCTCTGCTCGAGATCAGCCAGCTCACAGCCTGGGAGGCTGTGGCAGTGCTGGCACCAGATGACAGCGTAAGGGCAGGGAACACCTTGTATTCCAGGTATTGTAAAACAGGTAAGAGAACGAAGCAAGGCTCAGGGAGGAGCAGGAGGGAGAACAGGGAAGGGGGGGATGCAGCGAGCCAGGGAGCAGGGCTGGTCTCAGGTGGGGGCCCCAGGCTTTGCACCATGCACCCACAAACGGGCTTTTGGCCGAGGCTCTGCACTGGCAGTGGGGATGAGGTCAAGCAGCCAGGGACGGAAAGAGAGGGAAGGAGAAGGAGCAGGGATTAAGGATGCTCATGCCTGGTACTCACCTGGTGAAGTCCTCATCCCCGAGCATGTGCCGAGGGATGGGCGAGTACCGCGATGGAGTCACCTGGGGAGGGATGGGGTAGGCAGGCTTGCTCTCAACACTGCCCAGGTAGCCCAGACTGGAGTTATGGCTTATGTGGTTGTCAGCCAAGGCTGAGAAGGCTGCAGGAGAGGAGAAGGTTATCAGGAGCAGAAATCCGTTTGCAACATGGATGTGGAGACCAGCCCAGCATTGCCGGCCACCCCAGCACGCTCCGTCCCCCCAGCCCTGCGGTGCGGGCTGCTGCGCCAGTGGCCAGCGGCGTACGTACTGCTGGCGTAGTCGGGGGGCGCGTACATGTCGTTGAGGTGGATGTTGCCGGGCTTGGCCACTTTCAGGTACACCATGTCAGAGGTGTTCTTCAGGGCTGCCACTGCCTCCTCGTGCCGCACATCCTGCAGGTTTGTGTTATTCACCTGCCAGAGGGAAGGGGCAGGGTAATATGGTTGCAGGCAAGAGGGCAGGCAGGAGGGCAGAGGCCAATGCAGCCCTGCAGGAGCGGAGCAGTTTCCCGCAGGGCAGGTGCTGCAGAAGCTCTGGAGACAGGGTCCCATCTCCATGGGTTTGGCCCTCCCGCCTGCAGCTGGTGCTGCGCCTGTCCCTGCCACAGCACTGTCCCAGAGGGGACCCCAGGGAAGGGGCATGGGGATGCCAGCAGGAGGGGTGCTGGGGTTCAGGATCGGCACCGCAGCATGGTGGAGACTGCACAGCTTCACCTCACGGCCAGCTGCGGGCATGGGGCTTACCGCGAGCAGCCGGTCCCCGATCTGCAGGCGCCCGTCCTTCTGGGCAGCACCTCCCTCGATGATCTTGGTGATGTAGATGCTGTTGTCCCCGGGGATGTGCTGGTTCCCGATACCCCCTGCGATGCTGAACCCCAGGCCTGAGGGGGAGTGAGAGCACAGGTGAGGGGTGAGGGATAGACAGATGGATGGAGCCCCAGGCTGGCAACACAGCCCCTCTGCCTCACTGGGCTTCCCACCCTGCCCCAAACCTAGCAGGCAATGGGCTACCCCACTGCTGTGCAGGGACAGCCCAGCCACCGCGCACTGCACCGTGGGACGCTCCGACACCCTGTGCCCCATAGCATCCCATGCTGCTGGGCCACTTTGCAGTATCCTGCACCATGGCAGTGCCAACTTGCATCTCACATCCCCGTGATGCTGCCATGCACCCTGTGGCATCCCACACTGAGGGGTCACCCCACACCGAGGGCCACCCCACACCATCCCGTGGGGCAGTGGGGCACCCCAGTCCTGCAATCAGTGACGGGTTCACCTTTGGGGCCCTTCATCAGGTTGACCTCCATGATGGTCTCTGGCGGGGGCTGCCGACGGCGCACCACAAGCCGCACCACGGGGCCTGCTTCCTTCAGGGCCTCCACAGCTTTGCTGTGCACCACCTCGGAGACGTCCACGTCGTTCACCCGCAGCACGCAGTCATTCACCCTGTGGGCACAGGGTGGCCCTGAGCTCCCCTCGGAAATCACCAGCTTGTGCCACCCTTCTCTGGACACCTCTGCCACCCTCCTCCAGCCACGCGGACCCTTGTGTGAAGGAAAGCTGCTCAAGCTGGCCAGATCCTGCCCTGCTAGGGTGAGAGCAGGGTCCCTTCTGAAGAGAGAGGCAGTGGGGTTGGTCCCCACGGTGTGAACCTGGTGGAAATGGGAGATGAGGGGAAAGGCTGGATTGTGCCCCAGGCTGCAGGGGGAAGCATGGGAGCTGGAGCCTGGCATAGGGAAGGGAGGAGGGGTGGCTGCAGACAGGAGGCTGGTGGCTGGGGACCGTGGGCATCCCTGCACTGAGGGGACCGGGCTGGGGGGAAGGGACCGGCGAGGGCCAGGGACCATGGCAGGGTAGGGGGGCAGGAGCTGCTTAGAGGGTCCCTGGGGAGATTCTGGGTAACACCCTGATGGGGCTGCTGCCCTGGCCCTGTACTCACCCCAGACGGCCATCCATGGCTGCTGCTCCCCCAGGGATGATTTTGGTGATGAAGATACCTGGGTCATCTGGAATGTGGGGGTTGTCGATTCCTCCTGCTATACTGAAGCCAAGGCCGGAGTTACCCTGCAGAAAATCAAACACTGCGTCTTTCCCCCATGGGCAACCACTTGCTGCTGGACCTCCTGAAGCAGTTCCCCCTCTAGCTGTGGCTGCCCGGGGCATGGGAGCCCTTACAGCATCTGTTGCACCCCAGGGTGCCTGGCTCAGGGGGCAGAGGGATGCATGGCCAGAGAGGAGGCCGGTGCTCATCAGCCAAGGCGCTCGGTGCAGCAGCGCAGAGCACCGAACAGATGGAGTGGGAGAGTGGGAGCCGCTGAGGACCTCCCTCGCCGCCGCGTCTGCACCGAGAGACTCTGAGGCAGGCAGCAAGCTGGGGGAATAGGGGGTGGTCCTTGGTGGAGAAAACCTCCCCTTGCTGGCTGCTCCCCAGGAGGAGACACTGATGCTGCAGCCCGCACAGAACAGCCGGTCTTGCGCCAGTCACCAGCATCCCACCCCTGCCCCCTGGGATGCAGCCCCCGGCAAGGAGCCAAGCCAGGGACCAGCAGTGCTGATGCCAAAATTTGCAGGATTGGGTGGAAGGGACTGTCATAATGGAGCAGGGTATCCAGTTCTGCCTGCTCTTCCTCCCAGACACGCTTTGAGCATCACTTGAGCTTCATCCTGCTGAAGTCTACCCAGGGGAAATGCAGGGGCTGTGCCACATCTCCAGCTCCATCTCGGCAGCATCCCAGGATGAGCAGCTGTGGCCCCGCACTGCCTCTCCTGCATGCAGGACCCCCATTAGTGGCACACTCGCAGGTGCTGCTTCTAGCTCCGTGCTTGATGCAAGTGGACAATTCCTGCTTTTTCTGCTCTGCCTTGAAAATCAGATGGCTCCTTGCCTTGTTTTCTCATGCGGAAGAGCTGACACTTAGTCACATCCTATTGTGCCCGCCTCTTTCGTACACAAACGGGCTCTGGCCAAGCGCTCTCACGGCTGCCCATGGCCCCAGTGCTCAGCGTTAGGTGGTGGGGAGCTCTGCCCTTCTGGGGGACCTGTGGCCAGGAGGGTCACACCAGAGGTCAGGCTCCCTGGGACCATCTAGCACCGCAGCCAGCTGGGGCTCGCGCTTCTCCCCAGCAGTTTGGGATCAGCATCAGCTCTTGCAGCAACGCAGAGGTCTCTGCTCTGACTTTATGCCATTCATGACACAGCACGTGGTATCTCTGGGAGCCACCAATGCCTTTCACTATGCAGCGCTTCCAGATGCTCTCCTGCTGGCTGGGATTTGGCTGGCACGTGACAAGGAGGCACTCAATGGTGAAAAGTCTGAGGCCGCTCTCCTTTCTCTAAGCTGGATTCTGGTGTACCCCGTGCCCAGCTAAAACAAGCTGCTTACTGTCACCAGAGACCCAGCCAGGCCCCAGCAAGGCAGGTGACACTGTGCAAAATGGTCTCCAGCCATTCGCTGTGCCTGTCTGGAAGGGTGTGCTCTGATGCTAGCTACAAAACCTGGAAATGATCCAGGAGGTCTTTAATTTTATTTTGATAAATCTTGAAATGGAGTTCAAGGGATTTCTTAGCTGGCATCAGGGTTGATATAGACACAGGGGCAGCTCCTGCTATGGACATATGTATGGTGCATAAACCCAAAGCCACGTCCCTCTGCAGACAGTGTTTCCTCAATTACTGCCCCCAAAACACTGCTCCATTTGCCCTTGTCTTTACAACGAGGATTAATAACAGTGACAGACCAGCAATTCTGGGGTACACTGAGATCATCTCCAGGAGCCAAACACCCCAGCAAGGAGACAGCCTCACCCACAGGCACGAGGGTGCTTCTCCTGCCGTAAGACAGGGCTGTTGGATCCCACTGGGGACCAGGTGAAGGGGAAGGACATGGGTATGGCCCATGCTGGCCCTGGCTACTAAGCACTGAAATTCCCTCATGATTTCTCACTGCTGGAGAGGGAATAGCTGCCTGAGGCTTTGAAATGGGGGCAGCAATGAGTGCTGCCTCTCCATGCGACCCTGCCAGCTCCCCCCGACTCCCGCTGTGGGCCGAGGACAGAGGATGCTCTGAAGAATCCCTGAAAACAAGGCTTTTGCCTCTAAATTGGGCCTGGAGTGAGAAGCGCTCAGCCCAAAAAGGAAGCATCTCCTGGGCTGGTTTCGTCAGCCACGCTGGGGAAGCGGTGGGTGAGGCGGCATCCCCAGATAACCTTCCGTCCACCCACCTCCATGATGCAGAGCCAAGGGGAGGAGGGAGATGACTAAAGGCAGAGAGGAACAGAAAAACGAGTGATGCGTCTTCCCCTGCGATGCTGGCCACGTCGTGAGGCCGAGCAACCCGGCACGTCAGCGAGGAGGAGGCAAGGTGTGCCACGCAATGCTGCGGCCAGCCTCCCGCCCCGGCCATCCCCACTTGGCAGGGCTGTGCCCACCTCTTGGGGTAAATATTGGGCCAGCTTCTCCCACTCCTTTGCCATCCCTCAATCCCTGCCGCTCCCTGGGCACCAGAGGAAAGCCCTCCCTGCCCTGTGTGGTGCTGGCTCACCCCTGGATAAGCCTCATCCACGGGAGGAGCTAATTTTAGCCATGGCCAGTGTGGTGCACACCATCAGCTCTGTGTTGCCAACAGACAAGAAAAGGCTTGAGCAGCAACTCCCCCCATTGCGGTCCGGTTTACTAGAAAACCATCCTTGCTGCTTAGCATCTCCGGGCTGTGTACCTGGGAGTGATGGGGAGGCCGGTGGTGGAAATGCATCGGTCCCCCATGCCCAGCTGTGGGGTGCACCTGCCCACGTGCCTGCATGAGCAGAGCTCCCTGCACCTCCGTTTTCTGGCAAAGGCAATGACAAAGAGCCTCGCCCCCCAGCTCCGTGCTGGTGGGTTTGTGCGGGCGAGGGTGTGAATGAGGGAGGCGAGGGAGAAGCCCCTCCTCCTTCCCTTCTGGAGGGGTCTGCAGTGGTGGGGGGGGCAGCAAGCCCACCTCTCCCTGTGCTGCAGGGCCATGCAGGGAAGGCAAGTGTGACACCCCCAGAAGCCTCTGGAGAGAGTGGGGAGCAGAGACCAACCTCTCCCATCAGCTGGTGTGGGAATGCAGGGGGTGCCGGCTGCACCGGTGGGAGGGCGAGTGGGAAGAAGCAGCAAAAGCTGCTGGCGGGTGAGTAAAGAGCACTTACCCTTTCCAAGACAATCTCCTCGTATTTGAACATCCCATCACTGCCGTTCACCTGGGGAGAGGGAGACAGCAGGTTATGGCTCTGTGCCAGTCCCGGGGGGATTTGCTTTTCCCCTCTGATAGCTAAATATTGAGAATGCAACCTAAAAGCTGCACCATCACTGCTGAAAAAAACTTAAACGCAATCGCTCAAGCCTGCCCTGAAATTAAACTGTGCACTGCTTTGCTTTTCTTTCTGGGCATGAGCCAAAGCCCACTGACTTTAATGCACTTCAGCGCAAAGCCTTTATTCTCCCAGCTCATTTCTTCAGCCATGAAAAGGAACACAACTAAAGGCACAAAAAGAAATAATGCTTTTGTTACACAGCATGTAATTAACCTTGGGAATTCACTGCTGCAGGAAGGGGTTGGTCCATTTAAAGCAAAAAAATGTCTGTACATAATAACATAATAAACACCTTTAGCAGCTTATATCTTTTAAATCTTTTAGTAGCATGACTGTGTTAACGGGGAATTCAGAATAATTTATTCTACCAAATTAGTTGGGTGCATAGGAAACGAGGTGCGAGTGTGGGCCACAGTAAGAAGGGAAAACATTGTGATGCCCTTATATAAAAAAATGGTGTAGCCTGTCTCAATGCTATAAACCATACTGATCCCCATGCTTAAAAATCTCCCATACCCAGAGTGTCAAAACAGGGCTCTGGGAAACATAATAGCTTGAAACCAAAGGGCTGCAACTGTAGGCTCAAAAATAAGAAAAGGTAAACGTACAGGTCAAAAGCTTCCATTTTCCCCATAAGCAACAAGGCACAGGAAAATAAGGCAGCAGTTTCACTCCAGGTCATCACGATCAGGCCATAAACAGCTGCCAAGGTCTAAAATTTAGCAAGATTTGCAAAGCAATTGGATATTGGAACATCCAGAGCTGTTACACTCAACAGCAACAGTTTTGGAGAGGACTGGACTCAACCTACAATTTGAGTCACTCTGGGAAACAAGGGACAGGATGCAGCAAGGTCTGCACGGCATGGCAGAGGCGGCGGGACCAGGGCAGCGGGGCTCAGCAGGCAAATGCCTCTCCCATCATGGAGCCCTGCCTCTGCCTGTGGCCCCTGGACAACATGCAGGGTTCCTCATGTGGATTTTACATCCACCATTAACTGGTGGCTTGTGGACTGTATGGAGCCACTTTCTGTACACACTCCGTAACCCAAACCGGAGCTGCTGTGGCTTTGTTCGGACACAGGTCCCCTTCTCTGGCACCAGCACGCCAGTTGTGTCCTGCTTGCCCAGCTCCCTGCTATCCTCTCCTGTGGAGGCACAGCCCAGCCATCCTCCAAAACCCCACAGTGCTGGGTTGTTAGATGTAGAGGACAGCAAACATCATTTATGCTAAAGCCATCATCTGACACCATGGAAGGAAACTCAGTGAGATAGCTGTAAGGCCCTATTTATAGATAGGAAGAGGAAACAGGAGTTTTTCTAAGTGGGAATAATCACGTGCCCAGGTGGAAGAGCAGTTCTGCATGCCAGGATCTAGGATGGGGCTGTGCCACCTGTGACACTCACACCCTTCCCCCCTGCCTGGTTCAGCCCTGGTGAGGCCAAAGCAATCCCACACCCTGTTGTGGGTACCGTGCTTCAAGAAGGATGAGGTTGGGGAGAGTCTGGAATGGAGAGACAGGATGGAGCCTCCAGGGAACACAGACTGAGAGAGCTGTCCCTCCTCAGGTGTGCTCCATGCCTGGTGCCTCTCAACCGTGGGAAGATTTCAGGGCAGATTTTGGGGTTGAAACATCCAGATGCTCTAATATTAGGATGCTCTGATCCTCCCAGCATATTGGGAAAGGCTTTGGTCAGCTCTTGAACAGGACCCCTCTGCAGAAAAGCACCAGGAGTGGTGGAATTAACCCACAGCAGGATCCCCAACAGCCTTGTCGGGACAGGGACATGTGGCTGATGCCACCTCCTGCCACAGTACCGCCCTGGGCCATGCTCCCACAGGTGGGGGGGGGGGGGGGGCGGCGGGCATCGCTTCCCTCACCACAGGCTCCCCCTCTGCCACGGATTGCCCTTCCCTCTTCGTGTCCTACCATACTGACTAATCCTGAGGGGAGCCGGCTTACTGGCCCGTGCCGCCCTCACAGCCTCCCTCACCACAGCCTCCGGGCTCATCTCGTCTCCGCAGTTGGTAGCCTGGTGCGTGGGGCGCAGCGTCGCCTCTCCCCGGTTTTCCAGCAACTCGGATTCCTGGCACCCTTCGCTACTACACACATTGTCCTCTCTGCTTTGGCATTCAACACAGTTGCCACACAGCCAGCCATATGCACACCCACGGCCGCAGAGGAACAGCACATACATACCTACAGGATGGGGATGTGCAGAAAACTTTGACAATCTGTGAGCCGCGGAGAGAGCCAGCAGCACGCGAGCCCCGCCAAGCAAGCGGCCGCTGCTAGCAAGCACCCGGGGCGCAGAGACACCCCAGCATGCAACCCCATCAGGCACCCTGCTGCCAGGCAGGTGAGTTTGGGGTATCCCCGCTCCGCAAATCTCAGGGCTGCCAATGCTGAGCGGTGGTTTGCATTGCTCCCTGAAAGCAAGCGGTGTTGGTTCGCCCCCAGAGTGGTGTGTACAGGGAGCAGCCTGCTCCAGCCGTGCACACCGGGGTCAGCCAGGCCTGACCATGAAGTTTTAGATCTGATTATGTTTCCAAAATCCATGCAACAGAACGCCAGTTAATTGCATAAGGAAGCCAAATGGAGAACTTAATATATACCACGTAACCAAGGGAACGAGCCAACAAAGCAAACGTTCCAGCGTCAGAAAATTGAATACCAGTCACTCACTGACGGCAAAACCTCCCTGTGGCCCCCACCGGAGCTGCTGCGACCTGGCTTTGCTGCAGGCTGTTCCCACTGTCCTTCACCAGTGCCCTGTGCTCCTCCCCAGCTCCTGTTTGGGACCATCTCAGTGCTATGGGCTTGGTGGGGAGACGCCTGGCTCCACCACACCTGGGCAAGGAGAGCACACCCCACCCTGCTCCCACCTCTCCATGTAATGCCTGTAGAGCCAATGGGGGTGTCAGGCGTTAATTAGCTGTTCCCAGCTTATCCTGATCCTAAGCACTGCCTGATTTGTCATGGAAAAGAGTAAGGGTATATTTTTCCAAGCCCTTCCCACGCAATAAGCTCACCTGAGAGCTCAGGAAGAGGCCCCCTTCACTGGCCTTCACTTCCTTTTCGTGTTTTGAGCAGCAAGGAAATAGTTAGCAATGATGACATTTAAATCATCAACAGAAGGCTGCAGAGTTAACACTCATTTGATAAACAGAAGAGCACACACCTTCCAGAGCTACTGCAAGCTGTCTGCCGGCTCCGCCGGCCAACACCGCACCAGCGCACGTGGAACGCACTTTGCAATTTGCTAGAGTCAGGATTTGTGGTTTTTTGAATTTTTTTAAATAAAAAAAGGGGGGCAATTTAGGAGACTAAGATGGGGTTCCTCAAACTCAACCCAAATAGCCCACCAGACTGCAAGAGGAACTAACCTACAGGAAGGATAATACTGCCTGCAGCCACTTTTGGAGGAGGATCTAGGACATATCTTGTGGTTAGGACATGATGGGGACAGGCACTGGGACTTGGTGGTGGAGCAGCCATGTACCGACATAATGAAGGGAGTAAAGGCTGGAGGGTCAGCCCTCGGCGGTGCCAGCAGGACCTGGGGGAGGAGGGCACCTGGCGATGCCCCACACCTGCCCCAGCAAGGGGAAAGGAGAGTAGCCCCTGCTGGGGCAGCGGGTGTGATGGGCACCTCCCCGCTGGCACAGGCACGGGTAGTGCTGGCAAGGGAGAGCTCTCTCTGCCTGCACATGGCAGGGGGCCCAGAGAAAATAGGTCAAGAGCTCCTTCCCTTCACCTCCCTGCATCCACGCTGTCTTGACGCAGCACCAAGATCTACCAACTCGCTTCCAGCTAACTCCTGGCCTCAACCCCCTTGCATGAGTTGCCCACGGTGTTGGCCCTGTGCTCAGAGTAAATAAATGCCATATTTCTGGCCAGCCTTTTGCCAGAGGGTCATAGAGATAAGTCTGCTGAGCTTGGGCAGAGGGAAGGGGTTTGAAGCCTGACAGCCCCAGCACACAGCTGGGAGGGCTCCACAGCCACACTGTCTGTGGGAACTGGCAGTGGGACATGCCACCACCAGCACTTGGGACCAAAGTATGAGGGTGGCAGTTTGATTTTTTCTGGGGTTTTTTCAGGCTTAAAAGCATGTTTTGCCCTGCTCAAAAACACTAGACCATGGTGGCCATCTCTGCTGCACTCCACCAGTGACCGCGGCTGGGGACCCTGGCAGCAGAGTCAGCGCTGCACAAGGAGGTTGCCTCTGTGCTCACCGGTGGCAGAGCCTGGGGCTCCCATGGTGCTCACTGACCAGGATCAGGCCTGGAAAGCACTTGGCTTCCTCAGACCTGGCTTCTAGAGGCTGAGGAGGTGGTGGCACCTCACTGCCAGGCAGTGGGGCAGCAAAGGAAGGCTCCAAGGACCCAGGCTATGAAATCTTCAACTCCTCGAGCACTTTGGAGTGACCTACCCTGCTCACTTTGTGACTGTCTGGCAGCATCACCTGCGCCCTGGACAGCAAGAAGTTGTTTCAGCTTCAGAGACACAGCTCTGAAACGCAGAGACCCCATCTGCCATGGGAACTGTGCTTTGGATGCTCCATCTCCCTGCTATGGGCCTGCTGGGCAAAATACACCAAGGGGTGAAACTGTGAGCAACAACCTGGAGCTGGCATGGGTGATCCCCCCTGGCTCCTGTCCTTACCTTTCAGGGGATGCTTTTACTACAGCAGGAATTTTATAAGGATTTATTTGGGGTTTTACACCCTGGGGGTGCTGGGCTCTGCACAAGCTGCAGGCAGCAGAGCTGAGCCCCGGCCCCGGTGGTGAGTGGGACCCGGTGCTGCAGCTTGTACTTTACAGTGCTGCTGGTGCCACATGCTCTTGGGGATGGAGGTGGGTGGACAGAGAGATTGAAATGTGGAGCAGACTTCTTGATAAACAGCCGGGGCCAAATTCAGCCCAGCAGCTAGTCCAATGCAATCAATGGAGCTAGAACAGGAAGGAACTAGACTACATCCATCTGTTTATCATTAAGGAAAGCATTGAATAGTTAAGTAATTAAAGACTGGAAGATGTGACTTTAACCCTTCCAAATACATACTGTACCAACAGGCTTCAGCTTTCAGGTTTGTAAAAAACCCATGCTTCCAGATTTGCCATTTTGGTGTGCTCTTCTGCAGCAAGCCCTGGAGTGGCTCCTTTGCTGACCTGGGAAACGGCCAAATGGGAGGTTTTGGGGTATTTTCCCTGGAGCCTGAGGAGCCTGGCACCCCAGAGAAGGAAAGGACAGAGCAGGGCTCGTTTCTGTGCTGGTATGATATGAAGTAGAAGGCAAGAGGGTTTCCAGGCTGGAGGCTGAGAGGAACCAAAGTCAGGTGTCTCCCCTGCCCTGGGCACAGGGCCCTCCGGGCACCCCGCTGGTGGCACATGCCTGGGCATGGGGCTGGTGGTCCCTGCTCCACCCAGCAGACAACAGCCACAACCTGCGCCTTCCTTTTGACCACCACAGGGCAGTTCCCCCCCGGCATGTGCTGCTGGGGTTGGTTGGATGGATAGGTTAGGTGACTGCCATCCCCAGGGCGATGCTGGTGCCTGCCAGGGGTGCAAAGCACCCCACAAAACCCAGCCAAACCCATCCCAGGGGCTGCAGGAAGGGATCTCCCACCCAGCACAGCAAGAAGGAGCTGCGGCCAAGGCACAGGGAGAAGGGGCAGCTGGGGATGTGGAGCTAACAAGGTGGAAGGAAAGGGGCGGGAGGGATATGGAGTTAATGAGATGGGGTTGGGGGGGCAGCCAGGAGGGCAGGAAAGTGTCGTGCACTGTAATGGGAGGAGGCAGCTGCTGGCCCCATGGGCGGGCTCTCTGCTGCTGGCTTCTGCAGGGCTTGGGAGCCTGCCTGGGGTGACAGAGCCTGTCCTTGGCCCTTGGGCTCACCTCTCACTGCCCTTGGGCACACAGGCAGGGAGGAGGGACAGGCATGGCTGGAGCCTGGCGAAGGATGTGGTGCTGGTGGCTGCAATGGTGAGCAGGCAATGTTCCTCCAAGGGAGGGAGGGTACAAAACAGATGTGAAAGCAGACTTTCTATCCAGGAATACCTCCCTGCCCTGCCCACAGCACACCCCTCACTTGCCTCAGTCCAACTTTGCGGTGTGTCCTTCCCTTCCAGGAGACATCGCCCTTTTTCCAGTTCCCTGTAGAACGGCACCAGGCGGGTGAGTGCAGAGAGCAGGCTGCAACATGGCACTGCCTTGCAGCTGGGGTGCCCAGCACACTGCGAGAAGCCTCCAACCCCACAAACACCCTGCCATGCCATACATTTGGAGAAGGAAACTTTTGGGGACAGCAACTGTCTTCTGCCACGTTCATACAAGGCTGCTGGACCCAGGACCACGACAGAGAGGCACCACTGCCTTCCTCTCCAGTGCCAGGTGGCTTTGGTTCAGCACCCAAGGCATCATTAAACCATACAGCCAGGGTGGCAGAGGTCTCAGCTGGCCTTCCCTTCCTTTTCATAGCTCTGCCCAACCAGCCCAGCACAGCTGTGATGCACACTGACCCCACCACAGGCTGTGGGCTGAGATCTAAGCAAGGTCAACCACCAGAAGTCACCTGCAGCCCTCCACCACGACTCCAAAGACAAACCAACCCCACCTCCGAGTCCTGGTGCTGCTTCATTAAAGTGGAAGGCAGCTGAAATTTGCTGCATTAGAAGAAAACCAGGTGCAAAGCACCCAGCCCTGGCAAACTGTCAACTGAACTCCCTTTGGGGAAAAAAAGGGGAGCTCCCCACGAGCACGGAGCCAGTGCTGCAGAAATCAACGCTGGCCACCCTGCTCCCTCCATCCCCCCCAGCAGGAATGATTTGCAAATGTTCTGGGAAGGGATGCAGCAGCACGCGAACCCTCTCTGCAACAAACCAAGGAGGATTAGCTTTATACTACAAGAGTGCCAAATGCACTGTGGCTGTAAACACTCACAGTTACCAAGCACTGCTCAGCTGCTGGCAGACTTCACTGAGAGAGGAGCAGCATCTGATGGGTCCTGCTGCCCTGAGGACCAGCAGGTGCAATGCCAGGGCTGCCAAAGGGGGCTGAGGCAGCCCAGGAAGGTAAGGGATGACCCAGCAGGGCCTCACAGCCACTCTGCATGGGACACTGAGGAAATGGCTGTTTGGTAACGCTGAATGCAGCCAGCCCAGCTCCCCCTGCTCATCTGATGCCTGCTTACCCCACAGTGTGCCCCTCTGAGTGCCTCCTGCCTTGTACCCTTCCTGTGCTGGAGTCCCCAGCATCATGTGCTGCTAGCCTTGGCTCTGCTCGGCATCACCCGGCCCCAGTGAGGTTTGGGGGTGAGATGTGCTGTGGGGACATGGCACAGGAATCAGGCTCCTCTGCCACCTCACCAGGGCCTCCTTGGGCTGGAGGAGCCTCTCCTGCACTGCCGAGCAGGGAAAATGCACCACTTGTTCAAAGGAAGCAAAACAAAACCAGGAGACTTACAGAGAGCCCTTGTTCCAGCGAGTCTGTGTTCACGATAATGGGAGCAGGGTTGGCCTGTGAGAAGACAAAAGTGGGATGTCACCAAGTTAAGCAATGAACCCAGCCCTTCGTGGTGCACTGTCTCTCCCCTGGCTATGCCACCACAGACCCTCCGGGCCAGGCAGAAGAGAGTAATTCAGTAATTCAGCTTTTGTCCCTCCTCCAGGTGCACAACAGCCCTGGGACAGGAGCAGGGCCACAGCATGGCTCTTGGCATTGGTCACAATGTCTCAGGCCTGGTGTGTCCCAAACACCCCATGGTCTCAGCTACTGGGAAGGAGACAGGGAAGGCTGGAAACTCTCCCGGCCTCGGGCCAGAATTCCACCAGCATCAAAATTTACTTGCAATTCACATTACTGAGGGGTTAGGAAATAGAAGGAGGGATATATTGCCAGCAGGCCAGCCCCGAGGCCTTCAGGCACATTCCAGCAGCTGCTGCTGCCCCTCCTGAGCATGGGGCCACCACGCCCCGGGGGAGGCGGCAGCGTTTGATCCCTCGTCCTCGTTACCCCTGGGGTAAACCCTCTGCTCGGCAGCCTCAGCTCATCCCCCGCACCACCACAAGCATCCCCCCTCTCTTGCAGGGCCCCCCATGAACGTCTCTCCGGGTGCCCCTCCTCCTGGACTGCCCTCTATTACCTCGTTGCACATGGTAGGAGGGACACACGTGCAGAGGGCAAGCGGAGGCAGGACGAGGCAGGGATGAGGCCCTAAAGGGAGGGAGGCTCTCCCGGGAGGAGGGCACGGGGGAAGCTGCAGCGCCGGCGGCCGAAGGGCCGGGGGCGCCGCCCGCCGCCCGCGGGGTCCCGCCGCGCCGGAGCTGTCCAGCGCCACAACCTCCTGAAGGCGCGGTGCCCCGCGGAGCGCGCAGCGCAGCCCCTGCCCCCGGGAGCAACCCCTGCGGGCGCGGCCGCTGGGGCAAGGCAGCCGGGGAAGGCGTTTGTCTCTAAGCGGGAGCGTGAGGGAGAAGCGGCAAAGAGTGAGAAATTTCAGATTAATTACAAGGCCGACGTTCCTCACCCGCACGTGGCAGCGAGTGGTGCAAAACCTGGAAGGTCAGGGGCGAGTCGGGATTTGCATCATCGTTCCAAGGCTCGTGTGGAGGACAACAGCCAGAGCGAGACAGGGAAACGCTAAGAGACACGAACTACAAGGGGAGGTGAACGCTCCGCCTTAGGGCATCAGAAGCATCAGTCAGGGTCAGGAGCACGCAAGTCAAGGTATGGGCTGGTGCAGCAATTAACAGGAACCACTGTCTGTCCAGTAACGTGGGTGGTTGGATTGCACAGCCCAATGGCCTCTGTAAGGCTGTGATATTTTCACAGGAGCAGGCTACCTCCTCATTGCCCTCCTCTGGGTTTATATGCCCCCAACAGAAACCAACCTCCTCTCATAACCCAGCATGGCAGTCCCCACCACCTCCTGTTTCAGTTGATCGTATTTCTCGACTTTCCACTCTCCTCATTTTGTAGGTGGGAGAGTTAGGGGTCAACCGGATTGTGGTTTAAATCTTGCCCTGAAATGTTCTGCTCTCCTATGGATGGAGCAGGAGGTAGTTAATTTGATTTATTCAGCTGCTTTCTGATCTTTCCTGCAGCTGTAACTATTGGTTACAAAACCATAGTTTTTATGGCAATTAATTCTCTAGCTCAGGCAAATATGACCACTTCCAAGCACTCCTGCCAAACCCCTCCCCCACACAAGAGAATCGCAATTTTCAGGTCCAGTGTCTTGGGATCTCCATAGCCCAGAAGCAATGTTAAGCTGGGAATATCCCCTCTTTGGCAGTACACAGTCCTTGTATTTAATCCAGATAATTTGTGAGATAGCATATATTAAACCTGGCACCGGCTTTTATTAGTCCCCAGTGCAATTCTAGGAAGGGATTCCACATTTCAAGGCAAAAAAGAAGCACTTCTACTGCCAGCAATTAACAAACGATGGATGTTTGAACCTTGATGTGCCAGAGGCCAGCTGTTATTAGATGAGTTTCCAGGAAGGAAGCAGAAGAGGCAGCCTAAGTGAATGTAGCCCATCACGTGCCCCATGATTTATGACCTGAATTCAACCCCACAAATGATGCTTTGGATCCCTCCCAGGGACAAGTGCTGTGTATGATAATGTTATAGAGGCTTTTGCAGGTCCAGCCTGAGTTCTCCACTGAGCCCCACTGCAGTCTCTTTGTTGAATTACTAATAGCCCACAAATCACACATCACATTGCCTCGCTCACACAGTGGTGAGGCCTAAGGACATATTTTGTCTAGCCTGCTTACTGCACACTGAGCATCCTTCGCAGCCATTCCACACTACTGATTTTTACATCTCAAAATACTGCTAGGAGCACAATTTCCCACTCAGGCTCCAGATGGGACCCATGAGATGCCGAATGTGAGTGGCTGCTTAAAACAAAGTCACACATGGTCAGGAGGAATTCAGACCAGGAAATCCCTGCTTGCCTCCTGTGGCCAGCTATTCCAGCTACTACAAGAAACGTGTTTGGACATTAGCTCCAACTTCCACTTGCAAACATTCCAACATTTGCACCTTGCCCGTTCTACTGCAGAGTCACACAAGATCTAGGACTCAGAAATAAGCAGAGGGCCTGAAAATGAAAAGCCCCTGCTTCCCTCTGTCAGGCAGGTACATGTACCAAGCCCTCTGCTAGCCGAGGGAGAAGAGAGAACATCATCATTTTTTACTGGGCAGCAGGAACGTGCTGGTGAATTAACCATGCCCTCAATTCTATAGGGAAAAGTAAGTAATTTATGCCCTAAGGAGCAGGGGGTTGCTGCATGCATGGAGGAGAAGGAACAGGGCTGTGCATTCAGGTCACATTCAATGGAGGCTGTCAGATCTCTTCCATCTAAGCTGCTTCATCACACTATTGTTATTTACCAAGCCCTGTTTGTGCTTGAGGGGTTTACAAATGGAAAGAGAAGAGGTCCAAGCCCTACGGTGCTCATCCTATGGCAGCAGGACCACCAAAGCCCAGCAGAGCTGGAGGTGTCCTGAACTCTCTCCATCAGGCAGAGGTGCAACGGGCTGCACAGATCCTTGGGCTCAGGGGCTGGAGGCTGCAGGGAAAGTGGGACTCAAGGAGGACCTCGGGGAGTGAGGGGGGTTGCTGCACACATGCAGAGATTGATCTAGGCGGAAAGCCAGCGAGGCAGAGGACAGCTGTTGGGAAAATCTGGGCAGCAACAGGAGTCAAAGGAAATAGCGGTGAAGGGGGATGAGGTTTGAAGGTCAGGATTCAAGAGCTCTCTGGTCTCACAGAGGCTGAGAGAGGCAGAGCCTCGCATTCCCCTGTGTTGAGGCACCAGTGCTCAAGCACTACACAACAGTCCCAGTGGCAGCCACAGCCCAGGTGCTAAAGGAGAGGGCAGCAACCTGCCCCATGCAGTCACCAGCGAGGGCCTGGCTCCCTGCAGAGGCCCGAGAAGAGCCTAGAGCCTGTCTGGGGGCAACTGCCTCCGGGGCTAAAGCCAGAAGGAAGCTGCGGGTCTGCACACAGGGCAGGAGGGACATCTCCTCCTCAACAGCCCGCAGCCCCCCCGGCCTGGAGCAATTCCCCTGCAGCATGCGCAGGGAGCAGGAAAATAGCCAGCAGCACTCAGACACACCTCAGGTGTAGGACGCGGCCTTTCAGAAACACCTTTAGATATCACCTCTGGGCAGTCATCTGAGAGGGACCGCCACCATTTGGGCTGTATTTCTAGTGGGTGACTGGCCTCAGCAGCCCAGGGGCACTAATACAGTCACCTGGGGGCAGCCAAGCCCCAGACGTCTATAGGTATCACCCTTCACCTCCATTTCTGTTGTCATCTGCTGGGCCAAAGGTAGGAATTGCAAAACATGACGATTTTCCAAAACTTCCAACCAAAAGAAAAGCTGCAATTAAATGCAAACAGAGGAAGTTCGTTAGCTTGCTTCCGAGGGTCTAGCCTTGCCCTGTGGCATTTCCCCAAGGACTGCTCTCAAGGCTGGCACACGGGAGCTGAGTGGGGAGACTCTGAACTGAAAGTTCAAGATATTCTCTCCAGAGCCGAATTCCTGAAGCTTTGCAACAGCTCCACATCCTCCACAGAGTCAGCATGGGGGCCAGCCCACAGAGGTCAGGAATTAGGTACCTCCTCCAGACGGAATAAATGCGCCGCAGACATCCCAGGCCAATGGCAACAGGATTGAGCCCACATATAAACCCATTTGCATCTTAACTAGCAACAGGACTCAAACAGGAGCCTCCAGACCTGACAAATACCAGGCCTAACACACAGAACTGGTCTCTGCAGGAGGCCAGTGTGCCCTATGTGTCATGGAGTGAGGGATGCGCAGGACAGGGTGACTATCTGTGACTCCGGACTAGTGCATGAGAAGCAAAGTACTAACTTAACTCCTTTGTTTCTGCAACTTTCCCAGATTGGATCAGAGTGAAAAATCAATTTGCCTTTTAATAACCTTTGCTTCGTACCGTCTGAGTTATAATAGTAACACTCAAAAGGAAGTGGCTCTGGCAATAAGGGAAATTTAGTCTTTACATCCTTTTAAAAGCTCTCAAGGCCAGAGGCCAAGCGGGGAGATGCCCAACAGAAGCATCTAAACAGGGTGGACACAGTGGGCTGCTTGTAGCCTGGCTCCATCTGCTTTGATTTTTTTTTTTTTTTTTTAAAGAGTGTTAAACTGTGGAGAAAGCTGTGCATTTACAGCTATGAAAGCAGCTGCTCTGTGGCAGGACCCCACAGTGCTGGGCGCTTGCTGTGAACACGCAGGTAGCAGCTCAGGGATGCTGAGGAGCGGTGCAATACTGCCGTGGCAGTGGTGTCAGCTGCAGGATGCCTGGGCACCAACAGGGTCCCACTGACAGGGCAGGGAGTGGGTTTGCACCAAGCCAATGATTTAATTTCACAGGAGTGAGCCCAGGTCCTGCCAGTGTAGCACACATGGCAAGCCTGTGCTCACCGCCACTCACCCTGATAAGCACCGACACACTCATCTGCTTCACACCAGACTTCCCTGCCCTTCGCACAGACACTGGTTTTCCCAGCACCGGGGCTGCCTCCTGCACCAACGCAGATCCCAACAAATAGCTGCCAAAAACATCACCTCCCAAAGCAGCTCAGATGACACAGCTCCTCCACAGTGACCTGTGGGCACTTTTGAGGTCAAGGCAGGACAGAAACCTGCTCCTGAGGCTCCCTGCACCAAAGGCAAGGGAGGTAACGAGCCCCAGCTCTGCCCCTGCCAGAGGGCTGGTGCATGGAGTAGCGAGGTGCTGGCAGTGTCCCTCCAGGCTGCTCTGAGCCCCCACTCCTGATGCCTGCACGCCTACAGACCCCCTCAGCTTTCACCTGGCCATGCGCAGGGAAGCCACCTCACAGACCTCCCAGTAAGAAATGATGCATGGCACATCCCTTCCCAGACCAACGCCTGGCTCCCAGCTGGCCCACAAGATGTAGGGCTTTTCCTACAGCTTAATACCAAATCCATGCTTTGGCCTTCCTATCCCTTCCCTTCTCAAGGGGAGAGGTACCACACTGCTGCCAGAGGCTGGTCCCCTTCTCACAGCTTCCTGTGCTCACCTCTTTTTGCCTTCACAGGCTCTTTACACGGTGGCCAGAGTGGAGGATACTTGGGAACATCAGAGGGCTGCAGAGTCTCAAGGGAGAGCTGCATTCCTCAGGGCTCCCACAGGCTTGGATGGGGAAAGGGAGCAAAAAGAAAACTGAGGCTGGAAACTTCTGGAAGCTGAAGAACTTCATGGCCAGAGATGAGTCTCCCTTCCCTTTAACTGGCTGGACAAAATACCTCTCTTTGCATGTTTTCTTACCCACTGCAAGAGCGACCTGGTGGCTGACACTGTTTGGGCAAGGGGAGGCACACACCACCCAACAGTGTGCCTGCACGAAGGGGAGCGACAGGCTGAGCCTGACCCCGTGCCTCACTTTTGCACACCTCAAAACGTGGCATAAACAACATAGGAAATGATGCCAGGGCAGACTATGGAGCTTGCAGGTGCCCGGACACCCCGTGTCGGCCCTGACTAGCCAGGCAGGGCTACTGCCCGCGCCCCTGTGCTTGGCTCCCAGCCGGTGTGGTGGCCCGTGGGTGAAAGCAGCCCTCCTCTCCAGGCTGCCTCTGAGAGACATCAGAATTGGGCCGTTTTGGTGGTGTGAGCAGGCTCTGGGGCCACAGTGGCAGAGCCCCTGCCCCTCAGCTGCATCTCGGCACTGGCTCAAAGCACCACGGCCATCCGGAAACAGGGAACGCAGGATTTGAAAGGTTCCTGGTCACAAGGATCTTTGGCAAAGCTGCTGAAGTGCCCAAAGTGTAATGTGAACACAAGCAGCTACTGAGGGTTTAATCTTTGTTTTGGTGCTTTTTTTTTTTTAAAGAGTAAGCTTAAATAGGGACTGGAAAAAGCCTTCACTCAGTGGAGAAGGAAGAAAGCTTCCCCAAACAGAAGCTCTGTGGAGTCTAAGTTTCCATTTAGAAACCATTAAGGCCAGTGTGTTCATACTTGAAAGTTAGACATCCTGTTCCAGGCTCAGCCCACTAAAATAAGTGACCCAATTTGCAGAGGTGCTGGGCTCCGGTAGCTTCCCTCTGACCTGGTGGTACCAAATAAAATTGACTCAATTCCTTTTTTCACAGGAAGAGTTATTATCATCTGAAAGACTCACATGCTTTTTTCCCCCCTCTCAGACAAATATATATGTACAGAGAAAAAAAAGAGTGAATAATGGACAGTGTTAAAATAAAGATTTCTTTCGTCCCTGGGATTCAAATATCCTATTTTCTTCTATTCAGTAAGTTCCAGTGCACACCAAGTTACAAAGTGTTAAGAAATGTGTTTCTGTGGGACAAAAGCAAACCAAGATCCATCAACAGAGCCTCATACTAAATTCCACTTAATGCAAAGGTGACAAGAGGGTCGAGGGTGCCCGGAAGCACAATGTGTCCCCCAAAATAATTACACCTTCTGAGCAGTCCTTCAGCAAGACCCATCCAAGTGGGCTTCTGCACACTGAACTGTGAACTTAATTTCAAATTCACATATTCTGAACTTGTTAAACACTGTATTCAAAGTTTTCATCCCCAAGTCGCTGATATATGTTCATAGCATATTGTTGGATTTGCAATGAGGGCCCTTGAGGGATCCCTGTACCATCCCATCTTTGCATGTGTTAAAACCAGCTGTGAGCATTAGCACAGCCCATTGCACCTGCAGCACTGGCATAACCTTACAGCAAGCATTAAGCCCATTCCCAAATCACAGCTGCAGTGCCGAGCCAGAGATGCACTGTCCCTCCTGCCAGCATGTGGGGATTGGGATGGCAGGCAGAGCCCCCATGCCCCAACCACACCAAGCTCCTCATGCCCCAGTGCAGACTGGTGCTTGACCTGCTTTCTCCCAGGACCCAGAGACCACAGTCTCCTTGGAGAGCATCCTGCATGGATCTGTGCACCGCAGGCACCCAGCAGATAGCCATGGCCGTGACTGATTACGGCCTGATTAGTCTTAATGACTTCCTCTCTCTAAATGAGCATTCACAGCTAAAGAAGGAGTGGAAGATCCTCTCCTCCCATCACGGCATACAAAGCACCGAGGGGCTTACCCAAACGAGGCAACCCTCCAGGGACAATGACAGCTCTTCGCTTCTACCTCCCCCTCCTCTACATCCAGGGTACCCAGACAGGACCTCTGGTACGGCCATCCCCTGGGTTTCCTTCTCATGCAATGTCCCATGGGACCCTCCTACCTCGAGCACACCCTGAGGATGGCTGGCAGATCCCCACCGAATCCCCAGCACTGGTCAGGACAGGTCCCAGCCATGTGACACCCAAAATCATGGGGGAAGAGCCAGGTGGAAAGTGCAGCCATGGGGGCACTGAGAGCATCCCTCCAGCAGGGGTGAGGGCAAGTGCTGCTGTGGTAGAGGATGAAGGTCTTCCTGCCAGCCCCAGGTTCTTCATGAGGAGCCAACTCCTGCACATGGCTACATCCCTGCTGAAACCTGCCCGTGCTTGGCCCTGGCTGCCTCACCAATGCGCTCTCCTCCTCCTTCAGCAATGTGGCAGGGCCACATCGTCCCGTTTTTGGTGGGTACTTTCCTTTTCTTACACATGTTGCACTGATGGGGTCTCTCCCACCTATGTGGCTTCACACGCTGCCTTTACAGCAGCGGCTACTTCTCTACTACGGCCAGTTTGGACACCAGCTGCAGTGTGTCTCCCTGTGCTGCTCCCGGGGTCCCTCCGGCAGCTCAACACCCCAAAACCAGCAGCAGGGTGCAGCTCCAGGGCTGCGGTCCACACATCTGGGCTGGCTGGCAGGCAGCAGTTGGAAATCCGGCCAGAGAGGAGCTAAGCTCGGTCCTTCAACTCCCCTCTCCAATTCCAATGTTGTCCCTTACCGTATTAATGGGATGGGTCAGCAAGCACAAGCGCACAGCCCCTGTCTGAGGAATTCACATGCTCAAGGGAAGGGGGGAAAGTCTTACAGGTGAATAAAGAAAGCAAGGAGACAAAAGTCCTCAGCTGTCCACTCCTAAATGAACTTGAAATGTTTTGGGAAGGAGCACTAACAACATCTGACCCTCCTCAGCCTGGTCCAGGGGATGGGTGACAGCAGGACATGGGATGCCTCAGGGTGGGCAAGGGGAACTGGCTCACCCAGCATCTGGGTGTTAAGGCATAAGTTTCCCCAGGAGATGCACAGGGAGGAGAAATGACTTTATAAAGCATTAACTGGGCCTTGGTTCCAGCTGGCAGTAGGAAAGGAAGGTCAAGACCATCAGAAACATCGGCTGCCTCCCAGGTCCATGGGGCAAGGGGCCGAGGGCGGGTGTGAGGCTGGGTTTGGGGGAAGGAGAGCAGCTCAGTGCCTGGTTATAGCAACTCAACTGGGTGATGACGGCAGGATCACCAGACAGAGATGCCCAAGAAACAAGCTGAGAGGTGAAATCAGATGGAGGGAGATATATTAGGAACAGACATGCAGATTTACACATCGTGAGTGAGGAGGTGACAAACAGGTCTGTGGGATGGGAATCAAAATCTCACAACGAGGGTGTGGAGTGCGATGAGGAATGGTGGAGAGGGAAGACCCTCCCGGGACTCCGGCTGGCAGGACGACATGCTGGAAGAGATGCTGGAGGTGGAGGGAAGGCAGAGGGGCCACCAGTGACCAGAGAGCAGGGGCCAAGCAGATCAGGGACAGACAAACACCACGTTCAGCAACGGAGCCAGACACAAAGGGCAAGTTTCACTACAGTTGTATCTACATTTAGGTTGCCAAAAATACCTTTCACAGATTGGCTGCCTTTAATTAAAAGGATGTCTCCTGTGCTCCTGGCACGATGCAGAGCTCGCCCTGCTATGTGGGGCTCTGTGTGGACACTCTGCAGGGGGGGCTTTCCCATGGGGTGGCTTCTCTCTGCCCATGCCCTCCTGTGCCCTGCCAGCACTGGGCAGGTCAGGCAGCGGTGCTTCCCCCAAATGCCCCTCCACGGCACAGGCACAGAGGAAAGGAAGAAAACTTCATCCCCTTCCTGTTTTGGCTTCTCCTCTTCCCTCCAAACACAGAGAACGCCTTCCTCCTCTCTCCTCCTCCACCTTTCAGTGCAAAGATTTAGCTAATTTCTTCTATGAATAGCACAGAAGTAGCCATAGCAACATCACCCTGCCAACCTCACCACCTCCACTGCCTCTGTGTCCCCAGCACCCTGTTCCTCTCACCCTCCCTCGCACCTCCCCAGGGAACATCTGGGGCTTCAGCCATTTCCCACGAAGCAATCCGCGTTTGGCTTCCCACCTGCCCCATTGGCTTTCTCCCTCCTTCCTTCCAGCCATGCCTGCCTGTCGCTCAGAAACCCAGCCCGGACCCACCATGGCCTCCCCAAGCTCTTTCCTCCTCCCCGACCCCCCCACCCCAAGAGTCAGGAGCCCCAAATCCAGCAGCATCCAAAGGCTCGGCAAAGGCTGGTGCTTCCACCAAGGCATGCTGCCCTGTGTCCACCTACTCCAGGTAATTCCCTAGTGCACCGGAGGAACTATAACAAGCAATGTTTGTGAGTGAAATGCTCACTGCTGAAGACAGGCAGGGAGGACCTGTCCCCTTCTTCCACCTGCTTGGCCATGAAACACTTCTCCTGGTGGGGGAGAAGCATGCTCTGGGCACTTGCAGGTGGTCAGGGACTCATTGTGATGCTTGTCTAACCCTCCTCTGCATGCTCCTGACTCCCCAAAGGGGGCACAGGAAGGGAGGGACAGCAGGACAACACATTTCTGGCCAAGCAGAACCAGCCAACATGGGGCAGCCCCAGGGGTGAACCACATGCCTGGGAACCGCACTGCCCGCACTGCCTCTTCCCCAGCCATCCCAAATGCACATGAAAACGGTGGTGAGACCCTTGGGACCCTCATGGGGGGCCCCGCTCTGGGCACCGTGCCAGGCACCAGGGACCTCAGGGTGGACTAAGCCACAGGGCTAGACCTTCCCTGCGGGAGGGAAAGGTGCTGGCTGCTGCTGGATCCTCAGCGCAGGGAGCAGCGCTGGAGAAGGGGCTCAGGCATGGCCGGGCAGCTCAGCACTCCTCTCCTGAGAGCCCGTGGGCGTCACTGTGCAGGGGAGAGGAGGGGGTTGAGTGCTCTGCTCCTCTAGTGCTGCGCATCAGGGATGCTTCCCTGGATCATGCTGCCATTCCTCCCCCAAAGCCGGGAGTCCTCCTCTCACCCCAGTCTGGCAGGGGAGGACTCAAGTCCTCCACCAGCAAGCAATGGGGGACGAGGAGGGCGCAGGGCCAGCCGGAGTGACGGTGGTGGGAACAATGGAGGACAGAAGTGACAACAAGCGCAGGGAATGGGCAAAAACAGACAGGGAACATGGATAGATAAAGGAGAAGAAATGGAAGAGATCTCAAAAGGGAGAAGAAAAGCAAAGCAAAAAGAAATGAGAAACCCAGAACTCAGAGATTTCCTCCCTCCCTATGGTCTGGATTAGGGGTTCTCAGTTACTGGCATTGCCTGAGCAAGCTAATTTGTGTCCTAGAGAAGGGGATAGGCAAGAAAAGAGAATTGACAGGGCACCAGAGCTGGGAGGAGGTACAGATTGATGTTGGGACCATGCCATGTGTTGGGCAGCACGTGTGGGCATGTCTCACATGCCATGGAGCTGCACACAGGGTCTGTGAGTACGTGTGATGTCAGAGAACATACATCACCATATACAGCCGTGAGCACATTTCCGATGTCAAGAGCATCCACACATGGCAGCCACACCAGCACACACAGGTGGTGCATGTTCTCCTCTGCTTGTGTGAAGAAGCAAGGGGAATAAAAAGGCTTAAATAAGAGGTGGTGAAGCTCCTCAAGAGGTGAGCAGATCCCTGCTTTCCCAGGGAAGCCTCCTGGCCTGCACACCCCTTCCCACCTCTGCTGCTGGAAGTGCTTCCAGGGACAGGGAGCTCATTTAAAGGGGCAGCCCTGAAAAATGGCAGCCCTGCCTCTAGCCGAGGCTCTCGAAGACGCAGAGGCTGCCTCCTCAGCTCCTGCGAAGGAGACTAGCTTCACACCCACAGCATCCAGCCAAATCTACTCAAAGACCACCATCTCCCAGCCTCCCAGAGCCAAACCCATCTGCCTGGGCACAAGCCATGCCCAGCTGTTTCCATTATACCACCTTTTGTCCCTCTGCCCACCACTGGGCTGGGAAGAACATGGATTCCTGACAGTTCAGGCACTTTGCACCCTCAGATCAGAAGGGGAGCATTGCTGAGGTATTTGATGCAAAGCTTTACTCATTGCATACATTTGCTACACACCACGGAGCAATCCTGCCTGCTCTGATACAGGCAGTGCACATACCACACACGTCATATTCTACATGTGGACCCCGTTATGCTCACGTAGCCTTACACACTGGCATCCTCTGTTGCTTGCAATGCCACGAGAAGCTTTTAACCCCCCCCCCCCCCGCACCCCATCTTCAGAAAGGCTAAGGCTGAGCAGAGACTCCCAACGTGGACTTTCAGAGCAGCCCAAGCCCTGGGGCTTCATGGCAGCACCACAAAGACACAATGATTTCTCTTCCACCATTGTAAAAACGTAAAAGGCTCCCCTGCCCAGCCTGCCACGGCAGCAATGCAGCTGGCATCGCTTCCTTCCTTCCCAGCCTGCTTGCAATCGTCTTATCAGGAACCCTGGGCTGGACCTTTCATGCAAGTAGGAGTGGAAAGGAGGGAGCAGACATGCTTCAATTCCCTGCTCCTACCCAGCTCCCCGAACTTGCTGCTCTGAATGCAGGGAAGGAAAGAGATAGCAAAGGAAAGATGGGAGAATGCTTGCCAGGAATCAGCAGGCGAGAGAGAGCTGAGGCTGATTTTGATGCAAAGAGTGGCAGAGAAAGAGACAGAAAGCAGGACCAGGCTAATAGCAAGGTGGCTGGGTTTTTGGGTCCTTTCTATAAACATCATCTGAGCGTATCAGCTTTGAATCTAATTATTTCAACCAGAGCTACAGACTGAGACAGTAATGAAGAAAAAACGGGAAGGGAAGAAGAGGGTTGTGTTTTCTGAGGGGAAAGGAGGAGAGAATTCCCATTGATTCCCATGTGTCTGCCTGCTACAGTGCCTTGAAATAATAATTAGAAGGATCAATAAGAAATCATGTGAGGTTTGGAGATAATGAATGAAAGAGGCAGAAGAAGCAAATTGAAATGCCTTTCTCTAAAGCAGGGTAAATTGTTTTTCAGGCAGGGTCTAGCCTCCATTTTAATGCTTTGCAAACAGATCCAACCATTTTCTAAGCTGGCTTGTGGGTTCAAAACAAGACTGGTCTCTCCATTCAGGGGAGAAAGAGAGAGACAGCCCGAGAATGGGTCCTGGAGGAGAACACTAACAAAATGAATGTGTGTGGGAAGAAATGGAAGCAGTGAAATGGGGCAGAATGCACACAGCATGCCAGCGACCAGAGCAGGGTTACGTAATAATTTGGGGGAGCAGGGACGTAGCAGCAGAGCAAGGAAACCACAACTCAAGGGAGAGTGGGTGCCAGTTGGGGAACACTGGCAAGCGGCACCGCGAGCCCACGAGGCTGCCCGGCAGGCAGCATGCCCCACGCCTGCTGAACACAGTATGATGGGATGCCCTCAACACTGCTAGGGCTTCAGGCAACGGCATCGTAAGCGGCGAGGACCTCGGGTGGGGTGTCTGAAAAACATCACGCCTGACGCCCACCTCGTGTCGAGCGAGACCCAGCTGGCCCCGGGGAGGCTGCTCCGCTGCAGAGCTCCTGCCCTGGGCAAGACCACGGCACCCAGCCCTAGCGACGGCGATGCCAACCTGAGCGACGCCGACGGCCAGCCCGAGCGATGATGATGGCCAACCGCAACGACGCTGGCGTCCACCCCGGCCGCCCGCCCGCGACGCCCCAGGGGTGACGCTGCACCCTGCCACGACCCCGCCGCTCTCCCTGGGTTACCCCCCGTCAGCCACCCGCCCCATCCCGCACCGGGGAGCCGCTGCCCGGGGCTGGCCCGTACCTGCTCGTACCAGTCGCGGCTCGAACACGTGCACTCGGGCCACCAGCCCGGGCCGCTCCCGTTCACCTTGGGCGCGCTCTTCCCCGGCGGCGGCGGCTTCAACGCGGCGGGGTCGCGGGCGGGGGGCCCCAGCTTGGCCTTGCCGCGGGCAGCGGGCGCGGCCCCCCCAGACGCGGGCAGGGTCTGCGAGCCGTAGCCGCCGTAGCCGTACTGCTCGTGCTGCCACTCGCCGTAGGAGGGGGGCTCCATGCGCCGCAGGGCCGCCATCCGCGTCACCTCGTAGCACTCGGGGCACTTGCAGCAGTGGTGGTGCTTGTGCATCGCTGCCCTCACACCATAGAGCCGGCAGGGAGGGAGGGAAGGAGGGAGGCAGGGAGGGAGGCGGCGCGGAGGGAGGGAGGGATGCTCGGGGGGCAGCAGCAGCCCCCGCCCCGCGCAAGGCGCGCCTGCCGCCTCCTCGCCCGCTCGGCGCCCCCGGCCCCGCGGGCGGGAGCGGGAGGAGGAGGAGGAGGAGGAAGAAGGGGCGGCGGGGGGGGGGGGGGGGGGGGAGTTACAGCGCGGTAATCTCCGCGGGGGCGCACCACGGCATCGCCCGCAGGGCCGCTCAGTCCCGGGGCAGCGGCGTGGCGTGGCGTGGCTCGGCTCGGCTCCGCTGCACGGGGCGGCTGGGCTCGGCTCGGGAGCGCGGAGCGCGGCACCTGCGGCGGCGCGAAGCATCCCCCGCCCCCGCCGCCCCCCCTGCGGCCAATCCGCGCCGGCGGAACCTCCGCGCCCCGCCCCGCCCCGGCGAGGAGCGCGGGGGCGGGGGGGGGCACCGCTCGGCGAGCGCCGCGGCCGCGCTTACCCCCGCCGGCCGGGGCAGTTCCCGGGCGGGCGGTCCGCGAGCCGCCTGCCAGCAGCGGGCCCCGAGGAGCGCCCGCGCTGTCGCCGCCGCTCCCCGGCAGCCCCCGCTGGCGGCATCCAGAAGGAACAGAAATCCTCCGCTCGGCAGCCTCACGCATCACCTGCGGCTCCCCGCAGCCCGTCCCCATGCCCAGACGCACCAGGCGGCTCTTGTGCAGCTCCGTTCCTCTTAGCCTCTGCGCGGCGGTGGGCAGCCCTGCCGGCTTCGTGGTTGACACCAAGAGGGGTTCCCTTCGCATCGGCTGAGGTCCGCGCTGGAGCGTGAAATCATTTTTCCGGACCTGAACCGCGGTCACTAGCCCGGCACCAGCATCTCTGCTGCATCCCCACGTCAGCTCTCACCCTGCTTTGCCGGAGATGTTGCCACACGCTCCAGCACAGCACCCTGGGGATGCTGCCGTTGCCCAGTGAGCCACGGGTGCGCCGGGGGTGTAGAAACCCCAAGGGCCTTTGCTGGGCCTTCCACCTACTGCCATCGAGGGATGGTAAAAGCAGAGCTGAAACGCCTGCTGGTGCAGCAGGGCAAGGGCGCTGCTCCCAGTGCAGCTCAGGCAGCCCCTCACCTCTTGCACCGAAGTGCCAGACTGGAAGAAGTTCAGAAGAGAGTCACCCAGACAAATTGAAGGGTAGAAAGAAAAAACGTTACAAAACCCACATCTGACCAGTTAGAACCTGAAACCGGCCTCCTAATGTTTAAGGGCTGTAATAAACACCAGGGTGGATGAAGAATTATTTGAAGAAATGGTATATAAATATGTAGAAGAGCAATGAAAGGGGCATGACAGGGCTCCCGCAGGATATGGGTAAAGTAATGAGACAGAAGCGGGAGGGGGCCACAAGCTGAGCCACAAGATGGGGTGGTTCAACACCCCAATTCAGGCTGCAAGATCTGCAGGGTCCTACTGGCCTCATGCAGCCTGCGCAACAGGGGTCTGCTCACAAGCAGGGCTCTGGGAGCAAGAAGCGCATGACGGCTGGTCAGACAAATGCCCCTGTCCACTCACTCCTTGTTTCTTTCCCTCTTTAAATCACAATACAAAATTACTGCTACACTTGACCACCACAGGCAGAGGTGCTCCTGCAGTGTTTGCTCCAAAGTGGTCAAATCAAACAGTTGCTTCTGGGTGAAGGGGGGGAGGGGTTAGGGGGGCAGAAGACACCCTGTAATTGGGATCCACGTTGTCCCCAAGCCCTGTGGTCCCCACTGCAGGCTGCAGAGCCTGTCCTCTCCAGCACTGCCTGCGCTTCATTGCCTCTGGGCCACTCAGGTTTCCTCTGTCACAGGATGGATGCTACAATCATGTGCTGCTCTGTGCTTAATGCTATGCAGAGGTGTTGTGACTGAGATACATTACACTGAAGCTGCAAGCTTAGGACAGTCATAATGTTCCCAGATGAGCAAGTCTAGAAATCCTGTCCCCACCATACTGGCCTCAGGCAGCTGAGGAGAGCAGTGCTGCTGAGCCCTTGGAAACAGCTTCACAGGTCAGCCTCACCCTGCTGCTCTCAGGGGCTCTTGCTGATGAACAGTCAGTTATGGGATCTGGCTGCACTGTGGCACTGACCCAAAGACCCAGAAGTGCAGCAAGATGAAGCCAACGGCTGCATATAAGAAAGTGCGTCTACCCTGCAGAGCTCAGTGCCACTGGACACTGCAGACCCCAGGAGCTCACTAAGGCAAGGCAGGATTGGATGCCTCCATGCAAAGCGAGCTTGTTCAGAGTTATTTTAATCAATGAAAAACTGTGCTTGTGTGCATGGAAGGAAAGCATGCAGTGTTGGCATTAACAGAGAACTTTACACTTCAGGCTTTAAGAAATTAGGATCGTCTCCACATCTTCTGCTGCTCCTTGTGCCATCTCCCAGAGCACACTGTGCTGGCCCGGCAAGAGGATGCTGGGCTGACAAGCACTGTGCTCCGGGGAGATGCTGTACCTCCTCAACAGCCAGGGTGGACCAGGGGGCTGGGGGATGTCACCTGTGCAGAGAAGGCATCTTGCAGCAATGAGAGCAGAGGTGGGAATGAGGGGAGGGACTGGGGCAGGAATGAAGCTGAGGTAGGGGATTTCTGCACCAAAGCAGAGCAATAAGCCTTGTAGAAACAGACAGGTGGCCAGTGTCTCCTGCATGAGAGCAAACGGACATTTAACTCCATCTTGGCTACCCACCATCTCCCACACTGTGGCACCTCTGAGATCTGAGTCACTTCATCAACGAGAAGTGCCCAGAACTTGTAACATAACCATAACTAATTACTGCTCCAGCCCAGCTGCAAACTTCCCACCCCAGGATTGCACAGTTTGGCTGCAGGGACCATGCAGTGTGCAAGAGCTGCACTGACCACCCAGTGAGGACCCCTCCACCACCATGAGCCTCCTCCAAAGCCATCTTTGGGCCAAGAACGGGTGGGATACCAGTGTCTGGATGAGGCTGACTTGGGTGGGAGGAGAGCACATGCGGAGCTTGTAAATCCAACTGCTCACATGTGCTTGGCTCCCTCCTCCCTCTCCCCCTTCCACTCAGTCCTGTGGTGGGGGCAGGCAGGGACATGGGGATTCACTTAGGGGGGAAGTGCAAAAGCAAATGACAAGACCTGTTCAGGAAAAACACTTTAATGAGCTGAGTGAAAAATTAAGAGAAGCATTTGATTTCCACACTGCCCCCCCCCCCCCCCCCCCCCCCAGTGGCAGACGGGAGCGTGTCCTCCACAAGGAAGGTCTCTGGTCCTTTCCCTGTTTGGTCACTGGCAGTCCCACAGATGGGCAGCCACGCATGCAATGGGCATCCCCACACGGGAAACACCCTTGCCGCCAGCCCTGGTGTGCCAGCATTGCTGCATACACCGCACCCTGCTTGCCAGCTTGCAAACTCAGGGACAGCTCCATGATCTAAAACCTGCTGCTGCTTCCCCCAGCTCCCTTAGCTGTTAGTGCCTCATCGCCACCTGCAAATGGAGGTGCCTTGAGCCTCAGCTGCTGCAGCTGTGATGGAGCCCTTCCCTACCCACTTGCAGCTCCCCACTTGAAAACCCACATGTCCTGTTTTAGCTGCCCCAAGAGTTGTTTAATTCCTACTCATTTGTAGTGAACTGCATGTGCTGCCTGCTAGCCCCAATTAAAAGGGGGAAAAAAAAAAAAAAAATCCCTGGTTGCTGCTGCCTGCTTGCAATGCTCCCCAACGCTGCGTAGGGCTTGGGACACATTATCAAGCTCAAGAGGAGGCCAGGGGCATCTGCATCCTGCACTTCTCCAGCTTGCTTCAGTGAGTAGCAGCATTTTGGCTACTGTGAGTGGCATTGCCAGAGCCCAAACAGCGTGGACACCTGCATGGGGGTGCCCAGACCTGGGTCTGGCTGGGCAGGCACAGTGCCCAGTGCCTTCAGGCAGCTGTGGGCATCTTGCCCCAGTGATGTGGGCACTGAGCAGGGCTAAAGGAGCTGGGAGCTGACTTCCAGGCAGATGCCTTCATGGATGGAAGCGAGTCAAGGAAACCAAGAGCTCTCTCATCCCCTACCCTCTTCCTACCAGAAGCCTGCCCATCTTATTTAAATTCAGCTTTAGCAGCTGCTCTTTTTACAGGTGCTAATTTCAGTAAAGTGTTAAGAAATCCCTGGAGATGGAGCTATTTACATGGCATGAAGATATCAGGGAGCTAGGTTTTATGTGGTGTTGCTGGCATTTCAGCCCCTGTTGTCGCTTCCTTCCTCTCACATGAAGTCCTGCGGGAAGAGGAAGGCAAGTGTGAGGGACCAGGAGCTGGGGGCTTGTTGCACCTACGGCCTTTCTAGGAGCAGAAGATGGGGCAGGCTGAAGGCAGCCAACTCCTTGCAGAGACAACGGTCACACGATCACTGTCATGCTGCTCCTTGACTTTAGCCCAAGCGGGAGCTGGGTCCTGCTGGGCGAATCGAAGCCACGTGTTAGCTCTGAGCCTGGGTGCAGATGGGGAAGGTGTCTTCTTTGTAATGCTGGGGGAGGAGGTAGGGGACAGTCTTCCATGGGGGAGGTGCTTTTCTTGACCACAACCACCTGCAAAAAGCCACCCAATGTCGAAAGCCCAGGGGAGGCAGCAGGGTCTGCAGCCAACCAGCTGAGAACAGGGGGCAGGGAGCACCAGGAGGTAAATGTGTGTGTGGGATCAGGCCACGGGGAGATGGGCAGCAAAGGGAGGAACCAACTCAACTCAGCTCAGTCTGTCAGTCAGTTCCTTAGCACTACCACAGACCCCCATCCAGCAGGGATTTGCAATTTGCTGTGTCTGGGGCTTGTCAAATGAAACTTGAACAGGCGCTCTACAGAGCTGGCTGCACAGCTAGTGGGCAAACGGGGCCGGCGGTTCCTGTGAGCGTTGGAGGGTTTGCACAGTCATGGGTGAGTGGGAAGGGGCAGGATAACGAACATCTCATGCTGAGACTGTTCCTCCCTGCCACCAGCAGCGATTCACGCCAGGAAATGTGCAGCTGGGATAATAATAACCAGGCATACCAAGGGACCGATAGCTATAGCTCTCAGCGCTCTCGGGGCAGTTGCCAAAGAAATTATTCTCCTCCCCGGCAAAACCATTTTCATTCTATTAATGATCCCTGATACGTTGCCCAGTGCCACTACGCAGTTCCCGTATCCTCACTTGTGGCAGCAACAGCATGGGGGTCTTCAATAAACACCATTGGCTGCTTTCTGCAATTGAAATTACGGCCAACTAAATGTCTTCCATGGCTGTGCTGCTGGGGGAGAGGAGTGATGGAGACCTGTGGCAGGTCCCTGCAGCACAGCCCAGGCTCCCTTCCTGTAAAGGAGAGCCTGGAGGCTCTATTTAATAGCAAACAACTGCAGCAGGCTTTATGGATTTCCTGACAGCCTCACAACGCCCACAGCCACTCTCCCCATCACCCAGCAGAGAGGCTCCTGCCTTGTGTTGGAGCACTTGAAGCATGGGCTGGCCCTGGGCTGCCTTCCCATGGCACCTCCCTGGGCGCAAGGGGGGAGCCTTGCTGCTGTGTGGGCATGGCAATTACAGCACTAACATATCTTGCAGTCCGTGGGTGCCCCGTCCTTGTGTGTCCCTCATTTCCTTTAG
Organism: Astur gentilis; assembly: GCF_929443795.1. Classification (NCBI taxonomy): domain Eukaryota; kingdom Metazoa; phylum Chordata; class Aves; order Accipitriformes; family Accipitridae; genus Astur; species Astur gentilis. Next base: position 14,062,415 of record NC_064903.1, read on the forward strand.
AATAAAGCACATTTCTAGCCTGATGGGAGAGAGAAGGTTTGAAAATGTGGCCAGGGCACAACTTCACCACTCCAAGCCAGAGTCAGAGCAAGGTATATTGGAAGTCTCACATTTTAAGAGAATCGGTTGATATTTTTTTGGTCCTGTACCTTGATCTCCTGCCAGTTGGGACTAGTGTGACCCCACCAGTCATCCTGTTTCCCTGCATCTTTCACTAGTCCCAAGCTGTCCCTGGGTGTGCTTACACACTCAGACTTAGCAGCAGCCAAACACACCCCACTTGTGCTGTACAAGGCTGTTGGGGGTCTCGCGGCTGGCCCTGCCTAAGCTGATGTGACCTTGTGGCCACAAAGCCCCATGAGTCAGCTCTCGGGGCCTCCCACCAGGACCCATCCCTGCAGGAACCAGTCCCATCCTCAGAGTGGGTCAAGATGTAGCTCTGAAGTGCTGCAAGAGCTCAGCACTGCTCAGTTGATACCTGGGGCTGCCCTGGGCAGCACAGACCTGCCCAGAGGGACTTTTCCCCACATCCAGGGCCCAGGGATTCCCTTTCCTCTATTATTCCCACCCTGCGTGGGGGATGAGAAGGGGTGCTCTGTGGGCCCATGCTTTCTCTCTTTTGCCTGGCCAGCCCTGCTCCGATCCGCCCCTTCCAGATGGAGCAAAGCCCATTCGGCAGCTCCGGCTGCCCCCAGCCAGCAGCTCGCAGAGGTACTGGTGCCTTGTCCAGGCTGTGCTGCCCCAGAACACGCTTTCCAGCGTGGGAACCTGCCCAGCCTCGGGGAGAAAAATGAATGCTGGTGTCCCTGGGAGCCCCGGGCACCCGCGGTGGACCGGAGATGGTCCCGGCTGGCTCTGTCCCTCCCTGCCGCCACTGCCCTGTCCCCTTTAAGGCAGAAAGCACTGCTCAGAAATTTCTGAATGGCTGGCCCCGCCCCCGGCCCGCCTGCCGGCCGCTCGGCCAATCAGCGCGCGTGTCGCAGGGCCTCAGCCGGCTCACGGGCCTCTCTTAAAGGCGCGCTGTCGACAGCCGCCCGTCTCCTGCACGCCAGGATAAGACTCGACCGTTTCGGAGGCCCCGAAGTGACCTTCAAACCGGGTCCCAGCCGTGGGGTGAGGAGGTGTTCTCGAGGCACAGGCGCAGGCACACCCGTACACATGTGTTCCTCAGAGTGATAACACCAGCGACACAAGCCCTGGGGAGGGATGACGTCAAGGAATGACGTGCCACTTCCCTCACCCTGGCTTCAGGGCTTGGTTTGGACATGGGATGGTCAGGTCCCAGGGACTGGACATCCACAGGGGCCAGAGCACACAGCTGGGTTGAGTTTCACCCCAAAGGAAGCCAGGCCATGAGCTCTGCCACCGAGCCACAGTGTGGTGAGTGCAGGCAGCTGGGAGAGCGGTTTCATCACCACGCTCTTGTTCTTAACCAGAGCAGTAATGCGGGAGTGCTCCCACAGCGGCAGAGCCCCAAAGCTTACAAAATCTCCCTGCAGAACCCCCCGGTGAGATTCAGCTATGCAAAATCTATGACCGCACACAGGGGAAATAGCTGCGCCCTAAGTGCCAAGGGAGCGGGAATGAACAGTGTAGCAACGGGACTGCAACATGCTCGCCAAGCAGTGGGCACAGCTTGCCCCTGGCTTCAGCAACGCACCCAGCTCCAGGCCCAGCCTGGGTCTCCCCCTTGCACCGCAGAGCAGTACCCCTATGCTTGCTCTGCCACAGCTCCTCCCACCCTCTGCTGTAGCCTGGGTTGCAAAATGGTCTGGTCTACAAATACCCCTTAAAAGAGGGGCACAGCCTGGCAGGACATTGCCACGTTTCCTGGATATGTGCAGGTGGGAAGCTGGTTGTGATGCTGGGGAAGCGAGGCCGGCCAGGCATGATGCTCTTCATGCCAGTGCTTTGGGCACAGATGCTACTGTGCATAAGCTGTGCCAGCCCCGAGAGCTATCTAGGCCACAGACCGCAGGAGGCCTTTCCCTGAGCCTCGATACTTGGAAAAGTTTTTAGGTGCAGAGCCAGCAAGGCTCCTGCAAGGTGCTTTGTACCTGCAGGCTGCAGAGCTCCGGTGGGCGCTGCCCTGGAGCAAACCCTGGCTTCCTGCGGCAGGGCATGAGGTTGGCTTGAAATGCTTGCGCTGCTGCAGCCACACGTGGTGTAACCCCCCAGAGCAGGCAGAGCAAAGCAAGAGCAGGCAGCACACAGTAGAGAGCACCTTTCAAAGGGCTCACACTTGGATTCACAAGAGGGAAGATTCCCAAACCCACACTCATCCACTATCCTCCTTCCACTGCAATTTCCCTAGCTCCTACTAGTGCCGAGGATAATGGATCTCTCGCCGTAGCTTGATACTGAGCCTTCTAAAGACTAAAAACCTTCATGAGCAGTTATTGTGGCTGCTCTATTTATAACAGTGCCGGTATTGCCTCTGCCACCAGAATCCTGATTTCCGTCCAGCCCAATGCCATTAAGATGCAGTGACTTCCCCCAGCTCCAGGGCTCCAGATAAAAAGCAGCTGGCCTGCCAGGCTCTGCCTTCAAGCTTGGTTTGTTCCTTTAAAAAAAGGTGAGGAGAGCCTGTTTGTTTTGCAGAAGTGCACCCAGATTTGTCCTCAGCCTCCCGAGATGCTGGGGTAGCTGCGAGGGGGAGCAGAGCATGGATAGGTGGAAGTCAGGGTGCCACATCCTGTGCTGTGGGCATGGAGGTTCCGCACTTTGAGAGCCTGGGTTGGTTTGTGCGATGGGAGATGGGCTCCAACATTTCATTTCAGTTGCAGCAGGAATGTGGTCAGTCACCCAACAAGGCAAAGCAGGAAAGAAGGGACCTTGGGTGCTGCTGTGGGGACCCTGCTCCGAGGTTGCACCAGCTTGTTTTAGAAACTTGGTGAGCAAAGCAGACAGACCCAGCAAGGCCAGTATGGTGGCTCATGATGCTCCTGGCCAAGGCACTGATGGGTCTGGCCCCTGTTCAGTCTCCATCCCACTGAGGTTCCTGTGAATGGTCTCAATTCTTGCTTCCAGAGCTATGCCTGAAACCCATCAATGTGAATCTCAGTGTGTGAGTTGCCCCAGTAGCTGTGCTCCCCTGGGGGTGGGCAGACACGTGCACTAGACAGAGGCAAACAAAGCTAGAGCACGAATCCAGAGGGAGGATGGATGGACTCCAGACTTGTCTGGATGACTCTGGAGCGTGGCCATCTGCGGGAGACTCCCCAAAGCCTCCCCCTCACTGTCCCCTTTCCGCCACTGCACAGGGAGCACTGCACGCACTCACACCATCACGAAATAACTTCAAAACAGTGATGATGATGTGGATGAATGGACAGACCAACGGCCCTATGTCCAGCAAGGCTCTCCTATGCTGCACAGCCAGAAAAGCCTTGGGGTCTGCCAAGGATCTGCCTTTTGCTGCTGATTTTAGACAGAAAGTCCCCAAGTAGAGTAGGAAGAGGTGGCCTTTGGTTTGACAGCCTGGTGGCTCTACTGGCTTCTTCAACCTTTGTTGAAGCTGTACATTGAACTGGGAGAACTGAGGTCTGAGCATCTCCCTGTTTATCTCCACAGCAGGAATAGCAAGAGCCTCTAGTAAAGCTGAGGCCATTCAACCCCAAAATGTCCACTGAAGTGACAGCTTTTACTGACACAGCCTGTGCTGACCTCCCTTTGAGAAGCAGCATCCTTGGGACACAGACAGCCGGCTGCCCAGCCGGGTGTCCGTGCTGCGCAGGGCTGATGTATGGTTCAGTCTGAGCACGTTACTGCAGACAGACACCCTCTTGGCTTCGGCACTTTGGCTTTTGAGTCTGCAATGTCGGAACACAGAACTGCTGGGGAGTGTCTGAATGCAGAGCCCTCAAGCGACCTCCGGGCACAAAGAGGTTCAAAGTGACAGGGGGGCTGCAGCCGGAGCCTCTGGGCTGTGGGTTGCTGCTTTTCTTCTCTGCTTCTCCTAAAATTAAACATGCTCTCAAAGGTGCATGGGGATGCAATGGAGAGGGCATGTCCTTCTGGGAGCTGTTTGCTTCTCTGCTCCCATTGCTTGAGCGTTAGCCACTTCCCAGGATTTTGGGATCGCAGGGTGGATGCTGCCGGGCTCAAGCTGCGATAAAGCAGTGGCCAGTCTGGCCTGCAGCGATGTCTTCAGCTGCCTGCCCAGCCAGCCCACAGAGAGGACACGGGGTAGTGGGGACAGCAGGGCATGTGCAACCAAGCAACCTCACGGTGGCTTTTTGGGAGGGCTGCATTCATTGTCAGACATTCACCCTCATCAGGGACCTACTTAATTTCCCTGATGCTCCTTGCAATAGCGAACAGCTGCTTCGTGCTTCCACTCTCACACACCTTGCAGAGAAAATGAAGAGCGGTGGGGTTGCAGCCAGGGCAGGGGGGAGCTCGCATCAGGCGTTTCTGTAGCTGAAGCATCCACCACATGCCGGTCTCATCCCGACCTGCTGCAAGTGGCCAGAGCCCTGGAGCTGCTCCTGCCAGGCAAAGGGGCAGAGCATGGGAATGCCCTTCTCTTTGGCCAAAGGCAAATCAGGAAAGAGGAAAAAGCACTTGAGAGAAGGATGGGGAAAGCAGACAGCCGGTCGCCACGCTGGCGGCACAGCCTGCCTTTCTCTGCCAAATTCCCCGGGGAGCTCCACGAACCTTTTTGGCACTTGAGCTGTGGGTTATCGGGCAGACGGATGCATCTTCTTCAGCGGCAGGTGCAGCAGGGAGGGCTCCTAACAACCTGCCAGGTCATTTCTGCAGAGCTGGGCTATGTCCTCCCTGGGACGCAGGGAGGGAAGGGGACATTTCTGGCCTCAGCCCAGCAGGACTGAAGCACAGCCTGCACCTGGCACGCTGCGGGCACGCTCAGCGGCGTCCCACACACCCACAGCCTGTGGGAGCGGCAGCACGCCCTGCCAGTAAGGTTTCCTATTCACTGGTGATTTCAAAGGACGCGCAGAATGTCCGTCCTCTGAAGCAGTCTCACACTCTCTCTCCATCACGTTAAGACCTGCTGTATCTCAGTGTCAGCTGTTGGGCTAAGCAAGGACAGAGCTGCGGCGTTGGCGTCAGGCAGTGAAGCCTTGGCAGGCAGGAGGGAGAGAGGGAGGGATGCACGGGCAGGCGACCGTGGGAGGAGAGGCACGGCACCATCGCGATGACAGGGATGAAGTCAGAGAGGCTACAGAGCCGTGCTGGGAGGCAGGGGAGGGTGGCAGAGGAAGAGCAGCGCTTCCTCGCAGGCGCAGACTTTCTGCTCATCAGCGGCATTGTTCATCTTTCATTTATCTTTACAGCTGGCTGCTCTCTGCTCCCTGCACAGAGGATGAGAACATCATTTACTCAGGGAAGCAGCCTTCCTACCAGTCTGTGAGCGCAGGCAAGTGGCACCAGCCACGGGAGCATCCTCGTGGGTCTTCCCATTGCAGATGCACACAAGCCCTGAGCAGCCTTGCTAAGGCCACCACAGGGTTCAGGGAAAGCTTGAAATGGAGGATTCAGCAAATAAACCCCCACAAACCCCAGATCTCAGGCAGGATTTGGCCTCCGAGTGCCTCAATAGGGCATTTCAGCTGGCCGAGTCACTTTGCTCTTGCCCTGTTGAAGGCTGAACATCCACTTTCCCACAGAGGGCTGGTTTCAGCCCACTAAACCTCGCCATCAGGAAGCACATGTTGCTGCTGTATTTACTGGTCCCACTTCCTTTGCAGCAGTCATTTGCACACTGCAGGGCCACTCGAGTGCACACAAGTCCTTGCCAGCAGACAGAAAATTTCCTGTTCCTGGAAGCATTTGTGCGGAGAGACAATTTATTTCTCATGCATCTTCCTGGCTAAAGCAGGTTACGGTGGCTTTTGCTCTACTATCACTGCCAGGGAGAGCTGCAGGCAGGGAAGAGGACAAAGCCAGGACAACAGAAAACTTATTCACATTGATGGATGCAATAAGAGAATTGCACTTACTTCAGGCAGGACAAGCCAGTTCATCGTCTTGCCTTTTACCAGTGGCAGGGTGTCCGCTAGAGCTCTTGTTCCTGGGCTGATAGCACCAGGAGGGCAGCTGCTCTGCCCTGCAGCTGGTGCTGTCCTGCCCTAGCATTAAACATCACCCATTATAAGTGTTTCCCCAGTTCTTCCAAGTGCCATTTGCCATCTCAAGTGTTTTCCTGAAACCCACTTTGGAAATGTCAGTGGCAAAAAGCACGCACCGAAGGTTGGGAAGCAAGAAGTCACTGTGGAGGCGGGCAGGAGCTGGGTCTGTAGGTGTTATCCAGCCCCAATGCAGTCCTGCACACTGGGGATGTTGAGAACCAACACGGGAGGTGATGCTGGGCGGGAGCTGAGGTGTCCTCAGTGCCTTCATGCAGGAGCGAGGGATGCAAAGCAGGGCCTGTGCTGTGGTCCATTGGCACAGCTCACACCCAGGCACAGCCGATCCCATGTCATGGTCTGGATCACTGACATGGGGGAGTGCTGGAAATGCTCCCGCTCTGCCAGGGCAAGGCCTGTGCTCAGCGATGAAGATGACATCCCAGGGAACATGCTCACTGCCGTGTCAGAGGCCCCTGTATCCCAGCATGGGGGCTGCTGCAGAGGAGCAGTGCTTGAGCCTGCGAGTCTCCAGCACTGCTTGGGAAAGCTGCTGGGTCTCCACAGAAAGCTGAGTTTCATGCAGGACTACGGGCATGGCTAAGCCTAACACTGAACACTACCATCCTGATGTTTTTTCACCTCCAGGTCCCTGCTTTGCCTGTGACCAGGCTATGACGTGGCCATCCTCTGGGATGAAAGAGATGAGAGAGCCCTGCCAGAGCACAGACTTCCCAGAGCCCTGTCCTGCCCACCCGGGTCCCCATTGCCCCCTCCCTCTTGGGGCAGTGATACCCTGCTCCAGGCTGGCAGCTGTGGTCCCTGCAGATGTGTGACCCCAAAAGTGCCAGTGCTTGGCAATGAGGACTGGCTCCTGACCCATACAAACACAGGCTAGGAAAGGAGGAGGCTGAAAATAAAAAAAGCTTCAGAAAAGAATGACAGGAATTATTTCAGGGCTGGAACAACCTGCCTCACACTGAGTGAGTGAAGAAGCCAATCTGTTTAGTTTATCTAAGGGAAAGTTAAGAGGGAACTTAGACGCATCTATAAATACCTACATGTTGGGAACATTTCTGATTGCCATGGTCCTTTATGCTAGCAAACAAAGGCAGCAAAATTTCCTGGGGCTGGGAGCTAAAGCGAGAGAAATCCAGGCTCACAGCAAAGTACAGATTTTTAATGGGAAGGATAAATAACCATCAGGCCAGCCAGGCTATGGACACAGCAGATTCCCCGTTGCATGAAGTCTTAAAATCAAAGCTAGGTGGCTGCTGCTAAAGGAGACATTGCAACTCAGCCAGACATTTGGGGCTGGATGCAAGAGCTGCTGCACTCCACAGCCTGGGACAGTTAGGAGGAAAATCCCTTAAGATCTGACTGTTCCTGACTGATCATGCTCTCAGCCCTCCTGGGTTTTGCCCCATGACTCCCCCATCTGCAGTTGTGGTTCCCTCCCACTGGTGAATAGAGACCAGCAGCTGAGCTCATCCTCCTGTCGTGTTCAGAAAACCACCATCCCGCCCTTCCAAAACTGGTAAAGATTTGGTGAATGTTTGAAAATGTAGAGAGTAGCAAGAGGAAAAGGAGAAATTAAACAGTAAGGCAAAAAAATGGGGCATTACCCATTTTATTGCAGTCCAGAATAAGAAGGGAAACATTTAAAAAGGAGAGAAAAGAAGCAGTGCAATTTTCTTATTTAAAATATTTTGGAAGAAGACTTTGACTTAGTAAACAAGCATTATTTCAAACTATACCAAGGAAAACAACATTTTCATATCATTTTAAATCTGCGGTGAGCTCCATCCATCCTGGCCACTTCATCCCTCCCAAAAGTGCATTTTGCCCTTCGCTTGTCCCTAAAACTCCCCTCAAACATGTAGCCCAAACGATGCACTCGCACCAGGAGGAAGCTGAGATTTACGATGCACATCCAAATAAACGGCGTTTCCAAGTAAATAAGACAGCAGAGAAAAGCTCCCGGTAAGCTGAGGAATGGACCTGCCATTTAAGAGCTCAGAAAAAAGAATACGGAAATCTGCAACGTGGGAGTGTGCCAGCTCTGGGGGTGAGGGGGACAGGGCTGGGAGGATTTCCAACTCCATGCAGCCTCTTTATTTCTGCACCATATCCACCTGCCCTCCAAGCCCTGAGGGCTGACACCGGGCCATGGTAAAGGCTAACAAGAGGGAATGATTTTGGTGTTGTCCAGCCCCCGGCACAGGCGACTGCTAGATTTCCTAAGCCAGAGCATCACCAGAATAGCCATGAGGAAACACTGCCAGCCCCGGGGGAGGAAAACACCTCCCCAGCACCGTCCCCGCGGTGCTACGGGCACACGGCACCAGTGCTGTCCCCTCAGTGCCAGCTGCCGTCTGGGCTGGTAGGGTGGGACACGGCGTGGGGCGTACGGAGGCTCACCTGGGGCAGGGCGCTGCGAGAGCCAAGCACCAGGCTGCAGACACTGGCCGGTGCCTCCGTCCTCCGCGCCGTCACCCTCACCAGCCGTGGCGGCGTCCCCGGCGTGCTGTCCCCAGCCCCTGCGGGAAGCCTCCGCTCACTGTCCCGGGACGGATCCTGAAACAAGACAGGGGGTACATGCAGGTAGGGCAGGCCAGCTGCCTCGAGACCCCACCACCACTTCTGGATACGCCAAAATGAGCTTGCCCGCATGCAAGGGGCTCATACTGCCTTTGGTAAGCATCCCATTGCCCATGACAGCCTGCCCCAGCCCAGGCTCCATGGGCAGCAGGGTCACTGCAGGCAACGGTGGAGGCTTGCAGGCAGGGGACTCTGGGGCTGTGCTGCTGCTGGGTGGGGGCAGCTCCCTGTTGCATTTCATGTTTCAAAAGATGTCTCAAACACATTTTTTTGGAGAAAGGAGGAGAGATTTGGGCCTGGGCTGTGTTCGGTGCAGGGAAGCCCTGAGACCGGCTGCTTTGCTCATCCCCTCTGCGCGCGGGGCACTGCAGGGGGAGTAGAAGTGCACCTCATGCCAGCTGCACCAGGCCCACGGCTGCTTCCCCACTTGTTTCCACATTGATTTTTTAAATGGCCTTATTGACTGTCGCATCTACTTGGGGCCCCATGCACTGGCCTGGCCAAAAAGACCAGCAGCTGTTGCCAGCAGACCTCACCGGTGGGTGGATCAAGACTACAGGAGACCCCAAAAAAACCAAAGCAGGATTCCACTGCATATGGTGTAAGACCACTAAAAATTCGTTCATAAACACAGACCGGATCTGCAGGTTTACCTCTAACTAGAGGGACTGTCAATGTCACGGGGTCAAGAAAAAAATGGGACTAAAATGGTTCCTGAGTCAGAGGGACACAGATATTTCCTGCCCTGATTGTGGGCAGTTTTGTCCCCCTTCTTCTTGATGATCAAACTCCTTTAAAGTGTGCCTCCTTAGGAGACATCGTTCAGCTTCATCATCCCTGAGTGCCACTCAAATTTGGTGTCCCCACAGGTATATGATGGGAAGCCAATTCAGCCTGTGAGGCTGAAATACTGTGTTTATCTGATAGGATTATTTCAGTGAAAGGAGGAATCCCTGAATTTTTGCATTTCAGCACAAATGTTTCTGTATCCCCAGTTCAGGGGGATCCCACTGCATCCCTTGGCAGGGCACAAGACAGTGAGAGGGGGACGGGAAGAGGGTCTGCAAAGGTACCAGGCAATTTTATTTACCTTGGTGCCTTTGAGATAATTGAGACCCTACTGCTCAATTCCTCCCTACCTGGTGCTGTATCTTTTAAAAGGCTGTTGAAAATTCAAGAGAATGCAAGTAAGAAAGACAGAAGTTATCTGAGAGCTGGGAAAAAATCCTGAAAAGGGAAACTTGAAAGACTCAACCTACTTCACTTATCAAAAGCAGCCTGCGAGGAGGCTAGATCATCAGAGAGCTGAAACGCCTCCGTGGGAGACAGCGTCAGACGGGAGCAACTAATCCAGCTGCAACAGCAGAGCAGGAGCCAGAGTGGAGCTGAAGCTATTTGCATTAGGAGTAATTCAATTAACACTTGTGAACCAGAGAAGTTGCCTCATTAATGAGATGTGCCATGACAGGGGAGGTGTGGAAACATGCTGGGTGTGAGCTGGCTGGGCTGCAGTGGTCAGCAGCCTCCCATGCCGCCTGCCTCCCCCTCAGTGCAGGAGCGTGCAAGGTCTGGCCCCACAGCATCGTGCCGGAGCGACTCTTACCTCAGGAAGGTTTAGGGGCTCTCCGGGTGTGACTGCAGAGCTGGGCTCGCTGGCCCCATGCTGCTGCCTGGCTGTGCTGCAACATGTGTTCAGGCTGGGAGGCTGCAGGGGTGCAGAGCGCAGCGTGAAATCGTAGAATTCATGGATATCTGCAAAACAGCACGAGAAACATCCACAGGACCGGGGAGGCAGCCTGGTGCCAGCATCCTGCATGGGCGCAGCACATGTGCCCACCCATGCTGCCCCCAGAGCATCATAAGTCTGAGCCCTCTGTGAGAGGCTGGCAGCTGGGTGATGAGCTGGGACAGGGCTCTGCTGGCTCCCCACCCTTGCTGCGCTGCCCATGATGACCCTCTGCAAGACAAGAGCTATAGTGGGGTGCCTGGCTCAGTGTGCAGTGCCCCATGGCTCAGGAAGGCATGGGTATTTCCACGGAGCAATGACCACATGCTCCATGGGGACTAAGAGCAAACTGTGTTCAGCAGTGTCAATCTGAAACTCACCCCTTCCTGCTCTCCTCCAGGCTGTGCCAGCCCCATGTGTGGTCCCATGTCCCTTCTGCTCCGAGAAGCCTCCTGCGCCAGGCAGCCCCTGCCTACCTGCCTGCCCTGACGCTGCCAGGCTTTTCCCTCCCCATCACTGGTCGCCAGTGCCCCTGGCCTGTGGAGGGGCTCCCTCCCCATGGGGACAGGCAGGGAGAGCACAGGGCACTAGGAGAGCAGGCTCACGGTGTACAAGCTCTAAAGCTGATGACTACAGCTGTGTCCAGCTCCTTCCCCAATAAATTCCCTCTTCCCACCTGGCATGATACTACCTGTGCCTTGCCACAAGCAGATCCCGGGTATCCTCACTCTGGGCTCCAAGGACCTGAGTCTGCTGCTGTACATCATAGTGGCTCCAGAGAGAGGCATGAGAATGGGGTGTCCCAGCCCTCGCCGCTCCAGAGACAGTTACGGGCTGACAGCAGGACCTAATGCCAGCTGCTGCCCGGGTGTAGCTCCAGAGGGGCTGTGGGAGCCCAGACCCTCTCCTACCCCTACCAGGAGCATTTTACCCTCTCCCAGTCACAGATGGAGGATTGCAGGGAGCAGCAGGGCTGTAGTGGGCTTCGCTCCTCCCTAAGGAAGCCCTCACTGCTGCACACTCAGGTACCTGCTGGCCCCCAGCTCAACTCCAGAGCCAGGTCAGACATGGACCTCCAGATCCATTGCCTCCATAGGAGCAACAAAAGCCAATATACCCGTTGCAGAAGTTTTTACTTTCAGAAAGTGAACTACGTCGAAAGTGGGAAACATTTTTACGAAGAAACTGAAAGGGGTAACAAAGAGGGTAAAACATTTGTGGGAGGCACTGAGCCTATTTAGAGAGACCCCACTGGGATATCAGAGCAAATGCACAGTGCCTGGTTGGAGGATACTGTAAAGGCAAAAGGGAGGAAAGCAAGGCTGGACTGCAGGAAAAGGGAAGCTATTAAAAGTGAGAAGACATTCATCTAAACAGCTGAAGCTGTGTGCAAATGAGAAAACCAGAAAGGATGGTAAATACTGCCAGGTTAAAGGTAAAGCTCCAAAAGGTCAGCCAAAAAAGTTTTGTAAACGCCTTGCAAAATGCATAAAAAAAAGTAATAAATCCCTTCAAGCACCTGGGAAACAGGAAGCCTGGTGGAGTCAGCAGGGCCAAAAAGTCACAGCAGCATAAACAAACACTTGGAGTGGGGAAAGATACAGTGGGAACCTGAGTTCATTTTCTGTACCTGTGTCTGCTGCGGAGGAGGCTGGAGGGCCCCTCTTCTGTGACCAACCCCAAGGGCAAGCGGTGGGTCTCAGCTCGAGGGGGCTGTGGCCATTCCCCTGGCACTCCCTAGGAGCTCAGGGATGAAGTGGCTGCGCCAGCCCTTCAGTGTGCGATTTCTCACCTGAAACTGTGCCACACTGAGACATCACAGGGTATTAAATGCCCACTTTATTAAGATTTCCAGAGGAAACCTGGTGAGTACTGGACAGTGTAAGCAGGGACATTCTGAGTATTGCCTGAGGCTCTTTCCCAGGGAGGCTTTCACAAAGCAGGATTGCACCCCTAGACGCAAGTCCCCATTCTCTCCCTGTGCTTAACCATATGCCCATGCACCACAGCGGCACATCCATGTTGCACATGGAACAGGGAGCAGCATTGATCCCCATCATCCAGCTCCTAGGGGCTGCCTGGTGACCAACCAGCCGCAGGGAAAAAGCTGCTATAAATCTCGGCTGCGAGCAGAACGGCTTTGTGCCCACAAGGAGCACAGCCAGGCCATGTGGCTGCCGGGGAGCACCGTCCCACTCCCCAGTGTCGATGCCGCCTTTGGAGCTACTGCTTCACGCTGCATTGTTGCCAGGGTCTGTTCTGTGCCCTGGGAGAAATGGGGCAGCCAGCAACGATGGGAAGAGTGGGAGTCCCCAGATCCACCCACGGCACCTGGGGCATCCGCTCCACAGTGCCCCAGGTGCCGAGCGCACTGCTGGCAGCCCCCAAAGCTCTCCCAAATCAGACATGAGGTCACGGCAAGCCGTCATTGCACAGCCAGACAAACGGGACTTTGTTTTTGTGCAAAAACATCTCTCCCTCTGGTTATAAAAATAATCATTGCGTAACAGGATAGCAGGAGCTCCTGGCTGCATGGATTACACTTGGAACACACAAAACTTTGCAAAAATGAAAACAGGATTTGAACAGCCCTGTCATGGGGATGCACCACTGCCAGCGTCCCTGTTTGTCACCCATCTGCTGCAGGAACACAGCCTTGAGCAGCCAAGCTGGCAAGGCGCCTGCAGAGTGGGAAGCTTGACCTCCAAAGCAGCCGCTCTCCACCTCTGAAAGCCTCAGCCCATTTTAGATGCTTGCCAGGAGAGGGAATCACTGTTGGCACCATGCTCAGAGGAGTTTCAGGACTGTGGGATGTGGTTCAGGCAGTGAAGGGTGTGGCCATGACATTTTAGGAGACATGCATGTGGCATTAAAGGTAATTTAAATATATGCTCATTTCCTTCATTTCTTATGGGCATCACGAGTGGCACACAAGTCTGCCTCACCTGCACACTTTAAGAGCAGCACTACCCGAAAAGCCTCTGTAAGAAGACATTGTGGTAGCAAAAGATGATGCTGCATGTTCTGTCTTACAACCCAATTTCTGCTTGATGACAGTGTAAATCCACTCCGGATCTAATAAGGAAGAGTAACTCAAGATTTACAGAGATTAGAACTTGTCTATCAATTTTCTCCTGGGATCAATATGTCAAATAAATGTCATTAAATATTTCTATAGCACTAGCACCTGAGGGCTAACGCAGCACCCTTGTGCCAGCCAGCGCACTTCCAGAAAATGACATTTCTTCCCCAATGCATGCACCATCATCAGCTGCATCACCACAGATTTACCCCAAGCCTCGCACCAGCCTCCCAGCCATGGAGCTGTAGGGAGGATTCACACCTATGAAAACCACAGCAGATCTTTCAAGCAAGCTATGAATTTCCATCCTTGGCTATAGGCTAATTTGCAAGAGGAGGAGTCCTCAGGGCTGAGAATCCTACAGATTCCTCTAGTTTCCCACCCTGGCTCCTGCAGCCACCTGGTGGAGCCACAACCGCCATCCCCAGCAGTGCTGCTGGAGAGCTGAGGTCCTGGCTGGAGTTTTGCATCCAGGGAAGTACCAAAGGTCGGCAACAGCCTGCCTCTCCTCACGCCCCCGCAGCAGCAGGGCTCTCAGGGAGGAACCTTTTTTGGGGTAAGAGGAGCTGTAAGGGAGGGTTGGGGGCCCAAGCAACCGATAGGACCTCATTGGGGTCTGCATCAGCCACCGCTCAGGCACAGGAGAGGAGCCAAGCCCCAAAGGGCTTTTGGGAGGAGCGCTGCCCTTTGGGCTGCTGGCGGCCAGGGTGGCTGAGCGCACACAAACCCTGACTATCCACCCAGCTTCACCCACTGCAAAGGGCACAACGGGCCCTTTCAGCCCTGGTTCCGGGAAGGAAAGGTCAGGGAGCCGCTTCTGCGTGTGAGCCCCTTCCTCCCCGGCGACACGAGATGAGGCCAAACATCTCCCCAGGGGGCTCCGGGGAGCAGAGGGAAAGCAGGGCCATGATCACCCCAGCCCAGCCACAGCGTCCCTGAGCGCAGGCTCCTCGAGCGCCCTTTCGCGGGGCTGTTTCCCTGCAAATCACGCGCTTGGCTCCATGGCCTCAGACGCAGGGAGAGAGGGGCCAGGAGGAGGGAGCCAGCACAGCCTGTTTTCCCTCTGCGAAGCCAAGGAATTTCTTTTGTGCGGAGCAGGGGTTGGCGCATTCCAGCGCAGAGCAGCTCCCGCATCACTGCGCTGCGCTGAGCCAGCTGTTGTGGCACCCACTGGGGCAGGAACCGTCCTGGCAGAGTCAGCATGCCCCAGGGCATGGGCAGCTCCTGGGAGAGGGAGTTGAGTCTGGCACGGCGGTCACAAGGATTTAAGGGGCTGGGCTGTGCTCAGAGGAGTCTGGCAGAAAACGGTGCACGTGCAGAGCAACACTGGGCATGTTCACAGAGACAGATACATCCAGCCCTGGACACCACACAGGCTTTACCTGAACATCCCACAGATCATACCCTGGAGCTGGGAAAACTGAGGCTTCTGGGGTCCACAAAACAGCTTATTCTTAAAAAAAAGAGGCAGATGGGAAGCCATATCCCTGGCATTTTTCATGTGGACCAGCTTGGAAAACTCCATGATGTTTGGCACTTCTGGTATCTCTACTATGGCATTTATGCATTCTGGTGTTCAAACTCAAGCCGGCCAATGCCTTAAGAGAGCATTACCTGTAGGAGCATGCGATCTGAGGACAGGGATGTTCCATGCTCATGCATTTGTGTTCCCCAGGGGTTGAAAAAAAAGCAGGCCCATGGTGCTGAAAGGCTGCAAGAGGAGGCAACTCTGAAGGCTGAGACCCCTCTGGAGCCAGAAGGATCCGGCATGGCATGGGGCAGTGAGGTGGGAGCCTCTGCATGGGGAGGTGTACCCGCTGCTCTCCTACAAATCCTCTTCCCTCACATAAACTCTGAACCGACTCTGTGACTCCAAACAAACTTCAGACAGAGACACAGCAGCCCACTGGGAAAAGGCGGGGGGGGAGGGTGAAAAGCAAATAAAATAGAAATGCTCCACCACCCTCCCAGAGCTGACACCGTCATCCAGCAGGTCTGGACTATGGGCACCAAGTGACCCTAGTGCATGCCAGCTGTGTGCAGGCACAGCGAGCACACAGCCAGACACAGCATCACACGTGTCCATGCAGGGATGGAGGAATTCACAAACCCACATTCCAGGGGGGCGGAAGTAATTAATGCAAATTCCTAGTTAGGTAAACACATCTACAGAAAGCTCGCTCTGGCACGGGGAACTAATATCCTGTTAAACCACTTGAAAAGGTCACCAGCAATCAAGTGACACTCCCTTGTGCCAGTGTTGACAGGACACCAAGACAGACGGCTTAGAGCAGGGAGCTGGGAAGTCTGTGCAGCGTCCATGCGCCAGCGTGCAAATTGCAGCCAGCTCGGTGTGCATGCAGATGTGCTCTCTCTAGCCATACTCTCTCCGGAACACTTTTGCACTACCCTGGGCTTTGGGAAAGCTGCTTCACTGCCTTCACACAGCCCCAGGGAGGGCTGCGGGAGCACACAAAAGCAGCCAGAGGTATTGGGCTTGTGTCAGGTTTGCCAAGGCAATCACAGCCCTGCTGGGCACCACCACCTCCAGCGTGGGGCTAACTGTGAGCTGGGGACCATTTTTGAGAGCAGGTTGTATAAATGAAGAGGCAAGAAAGGAGATGCATGCTGGTTCCTTCGGCATGGGGGTCCACTCCCCCCAGAAGCCCTCCCTTGCCATGTGTCTCTGCTGCCAATGGCGCACACGTCCCAGTGCAGGCCCTGCACAAGGACACAGGCTGAAAGCCTCCAGGTGATGCTCCAACAGCAAGAACAAGGAAAGGAGAGAATATCTATCTCAGAACACACTGCTTATCGCATGGCTGTATTTCGTTTTCAAAGGATAACCTGAAGCACAGAGTTGCGGCTGGCAACTTGGGGCCCCGTGGGCACAGAAATGGGTCTCTGGCTGCAGAGGTGCGAAGAAAAGATGAAAGCTGCCAAAAGAGGAGAGCAACGGTGAGGGAGAGTGCCAGGGCTGAGATAGCCTTGGGTCAAAACTGAGAATGAGGCACAGACCATGCATGGAGCTCTGCATCCCGGGGCCCTGGTCCTCCTCTGGGATGCAGAGCTTCTGGGGTGCTTTCCCTCCCTTCCCAGCAGGGAAACTTGGCTTCTCTCCCAGGACACCCGGGAACAAAAACTGCCAAGGCTGCGCATGCTTCCCCAAGCCCCACAGCGAGTGGGACTTAAGGAGAGGAGCTGAGAGGGAGCTCCTGCCCCTCTCGGCACACTGCAGCTTCTGCAAATGGTTCTCTGGGATTACCTTCAAAATTAGTGCCCTAAGTGAACCTGCACAGCCAGGATCTGCTCTGCTCTGGCAGCAAACGGAGCTGAGCAACTTCAGAGTCCAAAACATCAAATTTTGTTTTTCTAAAAAAAATACTTTGCAAAGAAAGTGCATTTTCAAATGACCTTGTTCAGTGAGATAGCTGCGCATCTTGCACGGAGAAGCTGTGTAGTCCGGCAAGACTCCAGTTCTGTTTGCCTAAATCCACATACAGAACTTTACATTGTGCTCAAAATGGCCTTTTCTGGTGCCCAGCTCCAAGATGTGCCCCGCTGTCAAGTCCGTTTCTTGTGTGAAATGGAGCTGCTTGCACAGTGTGTTACTTGCAAGTGCTTGTGGATCTAAGCATAAGAAAGGCCAGGATACCCCAAAAGGAGCTGGGTATGCGTGGATTCTCTCTCAAAGATAGAAAAATTTAGTTTCCCTTCAGGTCGGCAGAAGGAATAGAAAATAGCAGGTTGTGATGAAGCTGAGGGGCTCAGGAAAGAGTGAGGCCCTGTGGTGGGGTGTCCTTGGTACAGCAGCAGAGCTGGAAACCGGCGGTGACTGCAGACACACCACGCCTGCACTGTGCAGAGGGCGCTCACAGCATTGCAGCACCCTTTAGTGGGTGCTGGATAGCTCTGGCATAGCCTGATGAAGAAGGCTTTATCCCTTGTTCACAATCACCCAACTGAGGAATCCTGTTCACGTCGCCAACACCCAGCAACTGCAGGCCCAACCCCCAGTATCTCCTGCCCAAGCCCTGCTCTCCTGCAGGATTAGGCCCCCAGGAGAGCCCGCTGACCACAAAGCCCCAAGGACCACAAGGCAGGGGCTTACCCAGCAGAGCCTGGAAGAGTTCACTTTGGAAGATGTGCGAGACTTTTCCAATGGAGGCTTTTAGCTCCTGCTCCTCCGGGGACCGCAGGGTGCTTTGATATCTGGTCAGAATTTCCACTGCCCGTTCAGTGTCTGCAGAGATGACACAGGAGTAACAAGGCATTAACACTGAAGGATGGACAGACATTGTCAGGGAAGGTGTGAGTGCAGCCTTGGAGTGGTGCAAAGGGTTCACCTGGATAATGCCTCAAGCTGCCTTCCAGCTCTGTTTTTTTTAAGAGTCAGACAGCCACAAAAGCAGCCTCCTTACACTAACCCTGCTGTGAGGTGCAGAGGGCCCATGGCAGAGATCCAGGCAGGGGCTGGAGGAGGGGTGGTTCTGCCTGCTGGCCCTCCTGAAGTGTGAAAATCAGGGGCTAAACCCAGGCTGACTCAGCTCTGAACCCCATGGCACTGGGCAGCCTGAGCACCTCTGCCAACTCCCAGGCAGAGAAGCCATTCAGGAGCTGGACACGTCCTGGTTGCACAGGGCTACGAGTACTACTGCAGGAGTTGCAGTCTCCTACGCGTGGCCAGATGGCTGCAGCAAAGCTGAGCGTAGCCTCACTCACGTAATGCAAGATATTGCAAACCGCAGCTATACGTATAGCAAAACTTGGGTTTCTGCAGGGTGAAGTATAAGAATTGCTTCACGCAACAAGCAGCCTTGGGTCAGCAGGCAACACAGTGGGAAAGGAACAGGATGTCGTGGGTTCAGGGAAGAAGGGGTGCTAAAGACTGCCAGGAAGCAATGCTTTGGTTAAAGACTGGGCTTACCACAGCTGTGAGACAACCTTGGACCTAAAAGAGTGTAGCTGTGATCTCTCTGTGCCAGGACACCTCCATGCTTCTCTGGGCAGATGTCCAGAGCTGCCTGTCCAGCTCCAGCCCCAGAAGGGACCCATCCCTCAGGCGGGTAGGGAGCTCCCATGGACCTTAAGCCCGTCCCAGCGCTATCAGTGAATATTTCCCTTTGTCACCCAGGCAGCCCACAGACAAAGAGTGTCTGTGTGAGGAGGCGGGGGAGCTGTCCCGCCACTGCTGGGGACTCGTCTTTTAACCCAGGAACTCATGCAGAAAGGATGACCCTGCTCATCCCAGGGCCCTCGGCAGGGAATTCAGGTCATGGAACAAGGAGGCCTGTGTCTGCTAGGGTGCATGCCACCTGCTGTACCCGCTCGCCCAGCCGGCTCCCCTCCTGGCTCCTCCTCGGCTGAAAAATGAAGGGGGGTCCTGCCTGTGTCACTGGTCCACACCGACTCATCATGGGAGCAGAACAGAGAAAGGAGCCTGGGGAGGCATGAATACCTCCTGCTCAGAGCTGG
Source organism: Astur gentilis (assembly GCF_929443795.1). NCBI lineage: Eukaryota > Metazoa > Chordata > Aves > Accipitriformes > Accipitridae > Astur > Astur gentilis. The sequence goes on from NC_064903.1 coordinate 14,081,391, forward strand.
GCTCCCTGCTGGCTCCAGGAAAAGCAGAGGATTCCCCAAGCTCCAGACTTATTTGGCTTCACGGTCATCCCAGCCCTGTGTTATCACTAAGGGCTTCCTTTTCTGCAGAATCAGACAGTGGCTTCAGACACTGCCCAGCATCCTGCGAGCGGGGTTGAGTCATCTCTGCCTGGTCATTCCTGACCTTAACAGCAGAAGCTAAAGGAAGCAGGTGGAGAACAGGGACCACCGCACCATGACACAAATAACTGTAAACCTGGTGCTAACATCCCACCCCAGTCCAGGCTGCACAGAAAGAGCGGCATGTGCCCTACGCTGACCCCTGTGCTCCTGGCCACCAGCACTGGGTGACAGCCAGCTGCAGCAGGGGAGCGCTGGCCCTGGACCACCAACCCCAGGGCCAACCTGTGCCCCCAGCACAGGGGAGAGACCAGAGGACCCTACCTGCAGCACCGAAGAGCACATGGTGTCCGGGGCCAATCTCGCCCTGCCTCAAGGTGCAAATCCCACTTACAGGAGATCCTTCCTCGCAGAGCCCACACCCCCACACCTGCCCTCCCCACGGCACCCAAGGGTGCTGCAAACAACAGCGTCCTACGGCCACCCGTTCGTTCCAAGCCACGGTGGCACGAGGACGTGTCCCACAGCCCGGGGAGGGCACGAAGCCAGGGCACCCCGTCCTCCCGTCTCAGCCCCGCGGGTGCGCCGGGCAGGGCCGCCCGGCCCATGGCGGGGAGAGCGGGAGGGAGGGCGCGAGCAGCCCGGCAGGAGCGCGGGGCACCGGGCGCCAATCCCGGTGCCGGTACCGGCAGGGCAGACACTTGTTGAGCGCGGTGGGCCGCGGTGCCCGGCGCCGCGGGCAGGGCAGGGCATGGCAGGGCGCTCCTTACCTTCCCGGCGGATCATCGCTCCGCCGTGGCCGGCGGCCGCTCCGGTCGGTGCCAGCCCGCGAGCGGCCGAGCCGCCGCCCGCCCCGCCCCGCGGGAACCGGCCGAGGAGCCGCCCCCGCCCGCCTCCCGCCGGCGCCGCCTCCGGGAGCGCCTCGGCACCCGGAGCGCGCCCGCGGCCGGGCGCACCCCGCGGCTCTACCCCGGGGCGCGGCTGCTCGGAGCCCGCCGGGGCTGCTCGGCGTGCGCACCCCGCCCCGGGAACCCCGGCGGGCACGCCCGGCGCGGCCCCCCCTCCCTCCCCGCTGCGGAGGGCCCGGCCCGGAGGAGCCGCTCGGCCCCCGGCACCGCTTCCCCGCGCTGCCACTAGATGGCACGGGCGCGCCGCGGATCGCCGCCTGCCCCGGGCCGGTACCGGCTGCGCTGCGCCCGCCCGGGGCCGGCAGCGGTCCAGACAGCGGGGACCCTGCGGGTAAAGGGAGGGGGTGCAGGGGAGCGGGAGAGGGGAAGGAAGCGCTTAGGCCCAAGTCACCCCTTCGGGGTCTGTCTACCGCTCCGCTGATTTATTGACATAAATAGGTAGGAACACGTAAAACCGACCCGACCCCCCTGTCCGAGTTCGAGGCCCTGCTGCAAAGTGACCGACGCCTCGTCCCACCGCTCCCCGCCCCCGCCCACCTCCGCAGCCTTGCAGCAGCAGGAGGAGCTTGACCGTGGTCCTGCCAACCCCAGACCCCCTCCACCCCCAGCCCCCTGCTCCCTTTCCCCACCAGAGCAACAGGCACTACCTGCTGCACGGGGTGCCAGCACCCTGGCCTGTAAGCATGAAGCCAACACCAGGGCAGGGGCAGGACTTGTGCCCAGCATGGGGGTGGGAAGAATTCAGCACCCCCTTCATCTTGTGAAAAGCCACCCCCCTTTACCCCCCTTCCTATTCCTCAAGCCGTAGGGCTGGGCAGCCCCCAGGGGAGCAGCACTTTAAACAAGGTTTCCCATCGCTAGCTGCAGAGCTGCTGACGACAGGCCGAGGCTGCCCTTCCCCTGCACCGAACAGCGGCTCGAGTCCCCACTAGTCACCAAAGCACAGGGCAGAGGCCTTGGCCCCAGCACCGCTGGATAAGTACTCAGCCCCCAGGCACAAGCCTGCCCCAGGAAAACCCTGCAAAGGCTCCAGTTCCTCCAGTGGGAACTAGGAACCGAGTTCCAGGTCTTTTCAGCTGAGGGCAGTTGTGCACCACACAAGGAGCCAGGGAAGGCTATGGGGGACAGGAGGCTAAGGAAGGAGTCTGCAAAGGAAAGGAGCCTCAAAGCTGGCCTAAGGAGCGCTCCCCACTTGCGCTGTGGCAGGGCTCTGGCTGCCCCATGGCTGATGCAGGCTGGAGAGGTCATTCTTGCATCAAGCTGTTGATCTTTGTGAGCAGCACATCCGTCTCAGACTCTGTGGAGATGGAGAATACAAACAGTCACCACAGGCAGCCACCATCCCACAGCAACAGGTGAAGCTGCCTGAAAAGCAGGTTTGAGGAGACCGGGGGAATGTGGGATTCCCCAGTGCTGTCCCACAGGGCTGTTTGCTAAGTGCAGGACAGGAACTCCCTGGGCAGGGATTCCCTTCCCTCCCCCAACCATCCCAAACCACTCTGTCATGTTCAGCTGGAGAAAGCTGACTGCCTGCCAGGGAGAGTCCCACGGGCGCAGCCTGGCTTTGAGGGTGGGGAGCTCACATCTGTGCACACTCACCTGCTGGCCGTCTTCTCTGGGAGCATTTCCTAGGAGATGGAATAGAACTGATGTTAGTATGTCAGTCTGGCCTCCCCCTTCCTTCCCCCGAGCTCCCAGCTGGAGAATGCGGGGCCCCACAGGACGCACAGTCCCACAGGGATCTACTCTCCGTGGTTGCAGCACTGGTAAAGGAGCAGGGCCAAGATCCCCCAGCCTCAGCCCACCAATCCCTGGGGTGCAGAATGAGCTAGTAAGTGTGAACTAAGGCATCCAGCAGCTCAAGGAAGGGTCAGGCCAGATTTTTAGCCTTAGTCTGGTGACAAAAGCTGCCTCCACACACTGCTGTTTCACTTAGCCAGACAGGAGAGGACCCCCCAGGATCTGAGTCCAGAGAGGGGTGGCAGCAGATACGACTGGGTTTGGGTATGTACCAGCCACCCAGGGCACACTCCAGCCTCCCCCACCAGACCTGCCCCAGGAGAGCAAAAGAGATCAAACGTACTTCAGCAAGAGGAAGGCCCAGAGGATGGCAAGGAAGGAAGTGCAGTCTACAACAATCCAGATCATGAGATACGTGCTGCTGGGCTGCAAGGCAACAAGACAAGCCATGAACACCAGCCAGGGGTGGCGTGGTGGTGGCACAGCCCAGCCTGCTGTGCCAGCAGTCCCTTCTGCAGGGTCACATGTTCCCATGCTAGTACAGCACTGGGCAAAAGCCACTCTCCAGGCAGCTGGCTGCCCAGGGCTGCTGCAGAAAGTGACCCACAAATGGCTGGGGCACAGGGCTGTGGGGCAGGGTGAAGGATGGAGGGGTCACTTACGAGCAGCCAGATGGGGTGTTTCATCTCCTTCAGCACCTGGCAGGCATTAGTGGTGACAGAGCTCACCCCAGAGCACCACAGCACAGAGAAGAGCCAAGGCTGGTTCACCACATACAAGTTGACAGAGATGTTGTCCTGGCGGTACTGCCTGCATAGGGACAGCCATGGTCAGAGCAGCAGACAGCAGGGTGTTGGCACACTTAGTGTACAGCCAGAGAGGACTGTATATCTGGGATGAGATCCAGCATTTGCAGCCACATGGAGCAACTGTCTGGAGAGCCAGACCCAGGGCAGATTTGCTGGCAAGGCAAAGGACTGCAGCCAGCTCCATCCCCTGCACCAGCCCTGCCTGATATGGCACACTTGTCCGCAAGGCTGTAGCACACACCCTGTCCTTCCCAGCAGTGCGCCAGCAACTCATTCTCAGCTGGCCCTCACTTCTGCTGGCCCCTGGGAGAGAGCTGAGACAGTGTCCAGGCCCCACAGCTGCCAGGCTCCTGGGCACAGGGCTCTCACCTGATCTCCTCAGAGCTCATGTCCTGGTAGGGCAGATTGACATGCAGCAGTGGGTCCTTCTCATTCTGGAGTCTCTTCCGGCCGTAAACTTGCTGAATGCCTGGGGCTTGCTGTTTGACCTGTTCCCTGAACCCATCCGGCAGCCAGAGGACCTAGGCAAGAGCCAGAGAGTACATGCAGAGGAGAAGTGCTCCAGAGAGCTTGCTCTCTTCTGGTATTTTCTTGCAGGTCCAGGCACACATGGCCTGCTCAGACAGCTGCTTCCTGTCCCCTTCTTCCATGCTTAGCTCCTCCATGAGGATGTCAGCCAGGACAGTCTCCTACGAGCTTGCCCCAGCCAAGAAGTAAGCACAACAGGCTCCACTGAGGGGAGAAAGCAGTTCCAGCCTCAGGAAGCTGCAGCAGTTGTGTCCTTTCTGGGTCCTTGAATGGATCAAGCAGTGCATCCTTTTGGCCCCAACTCTGCACCTTGTATCAGCACTACAAGTACAAGTCTTTGATGTGTCCCCTCGTGCTCTACATTCCCAAAAAGCCAAGAAGGGAAAGCGATTCATCCCCTCAGGGCAGCACGTGTTCTGTGCTGCAGAGGTTGGATGAAGTGCAAAGGCAACACAGGAGGTTGCAGCAGGAGGTGCACAGAGAGGTGTGGCGCAGTGTGGGCCTGAGCACTGTTTTCCTGCTCTTGCTAGCAATGTTGGTACCCTCCCTAGACTGAGTCACTGTTTACACACCAGGGTGGCCAGTGCTGGGGAACCAGAGTATTTGGAGCAGTCTGAAGCTGTAGGCATTAACCCCTAATTATTGGCAACTTCTCCCAGCTAGAGAACCCCATGCTTGGGCAGGGTTCCCCAGCAGGGATCACATATGGGGATGTGCTGTACGGGGTGGTAGGGATTCTCAGTGGGGTTGGTGAGGCACATCCCACCATGGCAGGGGTGTGACAGCAGCACGGTGGCCAGCTCACCTGCTGTAGTGGGATGCCTGACTGTAAGATCACTTCCAGGGTGGCATTGACGAAACTCTGGTAGTCACTGTGGTTCTCAGGCCGGAGGTCAAACATGATGGAGATATTGCTCTGCTTGGCTGCCTCTAGCGCCTGTTCCAGGGATGGGATCCTCTGTTCAGTCACCTGGTAGCGATCGCCAGCAGAAAGACTCTGCACAGTGGGAAACGGCCTCCGCTGCAGGGGTGCGAGAGAGTTAGTCATCAGAGGCAGACCCCCATAAGCTTCCACTTCGCAAACTGGTGCCTGTCTCTGGCTCTCAGTTTCCTACGCTGGCCTCTCCACATGCTCTCCAGTGCAGGCAGGCACCCAGATCATTCTCCTGCACATCCACAGGCCACCTCTACCCTTCTCCCCACTAACAGCACAGTTCAAGCAGCCCCAACACCTGCAGGCATTCACAGTAGCTCAGCAGTTGGTTAAGTCACCTTTTGGAAAGAGCCTTGCCACAGCTGCCTCCAAGCCCAGGCAGGCTGTGCAGCTCAGAGCAAACGCATGAGACATCTCCCCTCAAACCAGCCTCCTCCGTGACTCAGCTGAGGAGTCAGAACAAACCCCAGCTTGGGGCATAACCGCACCCAAGGGATTCGTGCAGGCATGGAAGTGCTTCTGTACCCTGTCCAGGTGTCTGCCAGGGACAGCACTCCAGAGGGAAACTCCCCCAGGGCAGCGCTCATACATTAGCCAGAAACACACCCATCCCTGACCAGCTACCCCAGGGGCATCCTGACCTCCAGGAACCAGCTGCCAGCATCCAACTGCTGGAGGTCTGTCCAGTTGAAGGCGGTGCTGTTCAGTGCAGCCCTCTCAGGGAACACAGCCTGCACGTTGGTAGTCCTGGTGAGTTCCTCGTCATGCATGAGGAATGGGACCCCATCAGCACTGGCAAAGGAGCAGAGAGGGAAGCTGTGTTGCAAGCTGTTTGTCTCCTATCCCTGCCCTGGCATTTCTATCCCCTCCCAGCTACCCTGCTAGGGTAACCACCACCCTTATGCGTACTTGTGGTCCTCTACACAAAAAGGTGAGTGTCCAGAAAGCACAGAGCACCTACAGACCGAGCCAAGAACCAAGTAGTTCCTTGCTCACTGCAACAGCTGTCCCCGTAGCAGGACTGCATGAGATGAACTAGAGCCAGGGTCTGTTTTCCAAGCAGTGCCCCTCCCCGATGGTGCCTCCCTCCTAATGCCCTGGAAGGCAACTTGCACAGGGAGGACAGAAACCCAATACCTCTCCCAGATCATTGTGACACCAAGCTGGAGCCAGTCCCATACTGGGAAGGTGGGAATGGCAGAGCCCTTTGAACAGGGCTGCCTCCAAATGCAGGCTACATCAGTCCTCCAGGTGTGTTCCAGAATGCCCCATGTGGGAAGCGATATCTCAGGATACACAGGCCCCTTCCTCCCTCCCAGTCCCTGCTGCCCCTTTACCTCACCATGACGTCTGTCTCAAAGACTTGCACATCACAGTCCACCGCTTTGTACAGTGACATGAGGGTGTTTTCAGGGGCCAGCTGGAAAAAGAATGGTGTTAGTGCAGAGGGCATGGGCAAGAAGGGGCTGGAGGCAGGCACTCACCCTGCCTAGCTGCACCCAGCATATTGGCTGGGCTCTATGGCAACCACGAGACTGGAATGACCCTGGTAGGATGGGGGATGGAAAAGGGGTGGGTGCAGACAGCCAGAGCCTGCCAAGTCCCTGCTTCCTAGCCCATACTACACAGCCAGGCTTTCTGCTGAGAGTCACCTGCTCCTGGTCCAGCAGCACTCAGCAAGCAGCTCTGCCCTGCGGCTGCTGCACCCACCCGCCTCACCCTGTGCTCACCACCCATCCTCCAGCCCTGTGCTGCCCTGGCTAGTGTGGGGACCTCTCTCTACTGGGCTGGCCACAGCTCATCCAGGCTTGCAGCAGCAAGTGTCTGATGTCAGTGCCCCACAGCCAGGCCCAGCCTGGCTTTTGCTGGCCAGAGCAGCCTGCCCCATCCACCCTGACCACTGTGCCAGGACGGTGCTGGTCACTCACCATGGGTGCTCCTCGGTGGCCAACCAGGGCTGGCTTGGGGGGCAGCTGGTTCTCCTCCATGATACAAGGGGAGGTGATTCCCAGGGGAGCCAGATACAGCGCAATCATCACTGTGCAGTACACAAGCAGCAGAAACACCTTGAGACCTGTACGTAGAGACAGAGAAGATAGAGGGGTGAGGTACAGAGGAAGTGTTTTGCAGGCCATTAGGAATAAGCCAAGGCTGCTTCACCTAGCATTAACTTATGGTTGCCCTAGGTCAGGATAGCATCCCCAGCCTCAGGAATACTGCAGATTTATTCTTGGCCCACTACATGTCCTTGCACCCCAACATAGCACTTCTGCAGGACTCGCTCCGCCATCTATAGCCCTCCTTCAGCTGCAAAGCAGCAAGGGCTGAAGCTGCACCAAGGGCCGGCCATGAGAAGGAGCGACCAAGAGCATGCGTCACTATCAGACTGAGTCCTGGGGACCTGTTCCTGCTGCACTGATACTCTCTGTGCACCACTCTGCCACCAGTGCTGCTCAGTTGGGTGGTAGGAAGCAGGGCACCAGCTAAGGAGGGAGGTGGAGACCTTGGAGGGGGCTTACCTGTGTTGTGGGTGCGGTAGATGAAGCTGGCCAGGGGCCAGCCAAGGAGCGTCATTCCCCCCACAATTCCAATGTGCAGGAAGGGACCTGTTGCCTGGGGAGGCAAAGGCAGGGTGTCAGCTGGCACCAGCCCAGCCCCTGTCCCCAAAACCCACATGCTCCAATGCCAGGGATCTGCCACTGCAGCCAGCACCGCTGTAAGAGCCACAGTGCCAAGGAGGGAATGACAGGCTCCTGGGGGGACTGAACGGACTCTTTGCTCTGGTCCAACCACTACTCACCACCCTGGACTGCAGCTGCTCCAGGCAGGACTGCAAGAGCAGGAGGAGCACCTTGACTGGCCAGGCAGCAGAAGTCAAGGGCAGGGAGCTAACCCTCATGGCATACAGCCATGATAGGGGCTCCAGTCACCACCCTTCAGTTCATCCCCACAGGCCAGGTACTGGGTACAGCGGGGGAGTCTCAGTGAGTCTCTGGTATCGAGGTGACTCACCTGCAGGGAGACACGTGCACTTCTCCACTCCTCCGCCCACTTTATTCCCAGCCCTATGAAGGCTGCAGCTACCACCAGGGCAGTTAAGATCAGCAGGGTCTGTGGAGCAGGGCACAGGGCAGTTAGGGGAGCACACAGCATCCTGCAGGCCAGCTGGACTCTGCCCTGGCAGGACAGGCAGAATCCTCCTCTACCCTTCCTTCTGAGCCCCTGCAAGGCCTGAGACCCCTCTTCCCCCATTTGTGTTTGCAGCTGAGCTCTGAACTGCATGCTTTGAGCAAGGGGAATATTCCCATCCCAGAGAAGTGTGGCTGGGGCACTAACAGCTGCAGCCCAGCTCAGCGGGGACACACAGCCACTCAGTGGTGTCACAGCAGCCATACGCAGCCCCAGTAGGCTGGTCACAGCTTCCCAAGGTGCAAGAGCAGCCAGGCCAGGCACCATCTCCCTGCACCACCAGTCTCTCACCTTGTGCAGCCAGTGTAGCTTCAAGGGCTGGCCGCAGAGCTGCAAGCACAAAGCAAGGACCTGTAAGAAGAACAAGGAGATGTCAGAGCTGGGCTGTACGCCACACCTCAGCCCTTTAAGGGCACAGGACTTAGCCACATGACCTCTGGCCCCCCAACACAGGCAGGGTCTCCGGCGATGCTCAGGCTGACACAGCTCCAGCAGGCTGAATGCTTGTGGGCTCCACCTGGCTCTGCACAGGGCACGGCAGCCAGCCTGTCCTCAGCACAGCTCCGTACCCCTACTAGACCAGGTAGGATCAGTGGGGCTTACCAGCAGCACAGCTGAGTAGGTGATCAGCACAGCCGTAGCTATGAGCAGGAGGAGGGACCAGTCTAGCCACAACTTCCTCTGCTTGAAGATGAACCTGCCAGCAAAGCAGATGGTCAGAGGGGCAGGGGGGACATGGGGAGCAAGTCTGGACATGGGATCTTACTCACTCATTGAAGTTGTGGAAATCATTGAGGATGATGATGGCAAAGTAGAGCCACACCAGTGTGAACAGGAAGACGCAGAAGAGGAAAAGGAACCAGCTGTAGTCGCACTGAAAGCCAGAGGTGACAGCTATGCACACACCTGCAGGGCACCTAGCCCCTGGCCAGGTTCCTGAGACCCCTGGGGAGCAGCCAGCCTGCAGCAGGGTGCATAGGGGTTCACAGGAGGCACCAGCCTCATGGGTCCAGGCACTGAGCTGCCCCATGGAGAGGGAACAGAGCTCCCCAGGAGAGGTCTTTTGGCTGGACCCAAGCTACAGGAAGACGGACCAGCATCTCCTACAACAAGCTAAAATGCTGCCTATGCCAGGCTGGGGAGGACAGCCCCTGTGGCAGAACTGCCTCCTTCCCATGCAGCAGCCCCTGGGAGCAAGCTGGGACTTTGGAGACAGGAAGGGGAGAAAGCCAGGTCCTGTTCCCTTCTAGTTAGGTGATCTGTAGGCTGGGTGGAGAGGGGTGCTGTGCCTCAGAGCTGCCATTGCAGCGGTGAGCCTGTAGACTGCTCCTGCCTGCCCAGCCAAAGCCAGGTCCAGCTTCAGGGTCTCCAGACCCAAGCCCCACCAATGCAGGGAGGTGAAGGTGCCACAGGTGCTGAGCAGGACACCTGGCAGCCCAGACCAGCTTGCGCATTCCAGGCAAGACAGGACAAGCAGCGGCACTGACACTCCCATGGGAGTTGGAGACCTCACAGAATCCCAGGGCCTCACCCCTCCCAAGTTACAAATTGCTGGGGACACCCCCTTCCAGTACCCCATCGGCAGGGGCCGCACCCAGCCCAGGAACCGTGCCTCCCACGTGCCTTGCCAGGCACTCAGCGCCCCAGGACCTGCCCGCCATGCTCAGCCCTCGGGGAGCCCAGCGCCCTGCTCCAGGCATGCGTGAGCCCGGCCACAGATGCATGATCAGCCGGGCAGGGGACAGACTCACTGCTGCCAGCGTGCTGCTCTACCCAGCGGGAACAGAGAGCTCACCCTCTCACTGCTCCAGGCTAGGGTAGTCCCTGGACAGAGAGGGTGCCAGGCAGCACCCTAGCTCTCCTGGGGCTCAGCCCTGGGGAGCAGGACCAGTGGCAAGGGGTCTAGGCTGAGCCCCCCAGCCAGAACCCTTCCGCACCCCAGTCACCACTCTGAGCCTCCCACACAGGGGCTGGCCAGGCCCGGCTCAGCATCACCCGTGGTATCACCTTGGTGGTTCTCAGGCCCTTCCTCTTCTCCTTCTTGGCGGTGATCCACTGGCAGCTGTAGAGGCAGAGCAGGCAGGTAGCACAGGAGCGGCAGCAGCCGGGGGGGTCTGCCATAGCACTGGGCTGTCCCAGGTCAAAGGTCAGGTGTCCTGGAGAAGGATGCACACAGCACGTCGGGATAGATCTCCCAATGCACACTGCCCCCCAGCCCTGTGGGGATGGGGCACTGCAGCATCCTGGGTCCAGGTACCCCAGCAAGTGGCTGCCCCAGAGCCCTGGGACATAGTGGGGCTGCTGGCCATGTCCCCAGGCAAGGCATGGTGCCAGGAAAAGCGGCAGCACGAGGTGCAGCTCAACAACCTGTTCAGCAGGCTGCCCTGGGACCCTTTGCTCAACGACCTTGAGCAAGCTGTGAGCTGGCAGGGAACAGGGCCTGCTCCCCAGGCCAGGGTTCAGTGCTCCACCTGGGAGCCAGGGGCACCCTGCAGGCTCCAGGGGCTGGCAGCCTCTCCAGCCAGCTTGACACAACTTTGCACCCAGGCTTCCCAGGAACAGCCCAGCTGCAAGGACCACGCAGCCCCAGACTGCAGCCCCAGGCTCCTGCTACGCAGTTGGGGGTAGGTGCGACAGCCTGGGAAGTCCCTGTCCTCCACCCAGGTCCTCGCTGGGGCAGCACCATACTGGCAGCCCTCCAGCTCAGCTTGCACAGCAAGGGGTCCCCAGAGGGGCTGGAGGAGCTGCAGCTGAGCAGGCACTGGATGGCTGTCAGTCTAAGCGCTATGGGAGGCAAGGGGGGGAGCAGCAGTTATGGGGGGGAAACCCATTGCTACATTCACGGACACCCAGGCTGGGTGCAGGGCTACCACTGGGTTCCCTACACACTAGGAAGGGGAGAGGGCCAGGACACTCTGTGGTTCCCAGATACCCGGTGCTTGGCTGGAGGAAGTAGGGAGCCCCAAAGAAGGTCTCTCTCTATCCACCCTGAGAAACCCCATATTTATTATGGCTTGTCCTGCTGTGGAGCTGCTCCCCCTCCTCATCCCAACCTCCCCAACAGGCCAGGCACCCCATGCAACACTATAACCCCACAGGTTAAGCCAGACTCTCATTTCACTGCAACCACTGAGCCAGGCTTGGGAGCCAGCCGACCACATCCTCCCAGCCACATCCTCTCCAATGTTGGGGGCAAGGGTGTGCCTAGCAGGGCCACGTCCCATCCCAGGCTGGGCCCTGGAGATGGGCAGCAGAGCTAGCCCAAGCCCTCCCAGCCCCAGCCAGCTACACTGGAGTGGTTCTGCTATGCCCCGGCTATGGCCAAGGTTAGCCTGGTCTCCCCCATGACACAGCAGCACCCCAGCATGGCACCTCGCTCCCAAATACCACCAGTATGTTGGTCTCCAGGGCTGGGGTGCAGTTTCCCCCAGGATCCACACAGGGCAGTGGCCACTGAGGCATGCACAGACAGGTACCAACCTGAGAGCAGGACTTCTAACCTGCCCTGCTGGCTTCTACAGGCTGGGGGAGGTCTGGGGGCTACCATCAGCAGGTCCAGCCAGCCAAGGTGCAGGGGACAGTGAGCAGCCCAGCAGCGCCCACATCTGCTGCACCCTCCATCTTCTAGGGACCAGATCAGCAGCTGTGATCTGCTTTGTGATCGCACCAAAGGAACCAGCCCTAACACAAGTGCAGGAAGCTATGGGACCAGACAGTTTCCCTCCGTGATGCCCACGGGCTCTGGCTGCAGGCTCATACCCCTGCTATCACCAGAAGCAGATGCACCACTTCCATCAGGGAGCAGTGGGCTCAGCCAGCATCCCCTGGGACTCACCCTGTGCCCCCCTCACTGCTCACACAGGCAGAGCACCGGTGACAGCAGCTGCTCAGGGAAACCCTGCCACCCACCCCCCCCCCCCCCCAGCTGGCTCCCACGCAGGGTACAAAGTACAGTAGGAGTGGCTGTGGGCACCAGCCAAACTTCAGCACTCAGCTGCTCAGAGAGGCTGTTCCTGCCAGGACTTGAGCTTGGCAGAGCCGTGGCACAGGAGTCGCCACAAATCTACACCACTAGTGCTGTCTGGAGGGTTCAGAGGAAAAATGGCACCCTGTTCCCCAGCTCAGAGCAGGACTGCAGCAGCGGCACCTGTAGTTATTGTGCAGCACCCCTGCACCAGGCTCAGGTTCCAAACACAGCTGGGCTGGGCATGCAGCAGACCCTGCCTGACTTCTGCTCTAGCTCCAAGGGGAGAGCTGCGCAGCAGGAGCTGGGGGTCCATCAGGGCTGGAAAGAGCCCTCCTTCAGCTCGACCAAACAACCCCCACTGCATACCACCGGCCCTAGTGTCGGGTACACCAGGGGCTTGAAGGGGTGACAAAGCCATTGCTACAGTCACAGACATGGCAGCATCTGCTTGCAGCCCTGCAGGGACCTTTGTGCCCCAGGGGTGCTGGCACAGGACAACCAGCTGGCCACGGGCAGGGCAAGATCCCCTTGCCGTCGCAGGGCCGAGCCAGCCCAGGCTGGCGCCCAGCTCTGCTGTCCCTTGACTTCACAGGAGGGAGGGCAGAGCTCCTGGTCAGCTTGGGGAACAGGGTGACCCCAAAACCGCAAGGGCAGCACAGCCTGGCCCAGACCCCCCACTCCCAGCCTCATGCCCCATATCTCTCTGCCATGCAGTCAGCTCTGGGCTCCCCATCCCCACTCTCCGGCGCATGGGAACAGCACGGACAGCCTCTTTCCTCCCCCCCCCCTCAGCCACACACAGGGCTAGGATGATCACCCTCCTGGCCACTCTGCAAGCCCTCCTGCAGCTCCCATGGCAGCACGGGACAGCATCCCCATGGCATGGGCTGCCACCCCGGGGCAGCGAGTCAAGAGGGCAAAATACCTGCTCCCTGCAAACGTTGGGTTCCCGCAGCTGGGACGCCGGCAGGCGAGGTGAGTGCTGGGGCTGGGCTCTCAGCTGGCTGTCCCTGCGCGGCGGAGCCCTGCCTGCTCTGCTCCTCCGCTGCCTGCTCACACCCTCCTGGGTGTGTTTGTGGCCCGGCAGAGCTGCCGATGCCGCCTGCAGGTCTCCACAGGCCGGCAGAGGCGGGCTGCCCGCAGCGGACTCGGCAGGCAAGGGCCGGGGGTCAGGGCGGGCCCCCGCCACCGGCTTTGTGCCCCACCGACCCCCGGCGCAGCCTCTGCTGCGTGGCCGCTGGGAAAGTGGAGAAGGGGCCCAGGGGGGCGTCACGCACCGCAGCACGGAGGAGTTTGCAGGCAGCCCACGCTCCAGACGGATTAAGGCTCCGGGGAGAGCTCTGAGAGCACGGAAGGCAGATGGAGGCATTGCTTCACGCATCGCCAGGCCTTTGAGCAAGGGGCTGTGGGAGCCCCTCTGTCAGAGGGAGACTTTTCCCTTCCTTGCAGAGGAAGCCTGGCACAGATGCAACCCAGGCCACCACAGCTGGCCTAGCTGACACTCACTGGGGCACTCTTCGAAGGCAGAAGCACAGAGCTAAAAGCGGTTTCTTGTCTTAAGCCCAGAGAAATGCTTCAGAGCCAACACATCCAAACTTTGCTAAAGCAGCAGATGAAAAGAGGCTCCAAGACAGGGGCCTGATGCCACCTGCAGATGGACAGGGGGATGCCCTCCATCTCCCAGGCTCCCGCCCTGTAACATGGCACAGCTGGATCCCCCCCCAGCTCTAGGGCGCAGCAGAGGCACAGCCCCTGGTAAGCCAGGATGCAGAATGGGTGCTTGGACCTTTCCATGTCAGTGACTTGCTCCATCACCGCCTGGGGTCTCAGGGGACCTCTGTGATCTCCTGCCACTCACAAAGGAGCTGAGAAAGCTGATTTACAGGCAGGTGTTGGCATCCTGCAGTGACACAGCAACTGCCAGGCTAGGCAGAAGCCTCAGCACTCACCCCCACAGCTGATCCTATTCCACACCATTATTAACAGCTTTGGCACAAAATCACTGGATAGCTCCATGAAATGTGCTGATCAAGTACATCTGCGAGTCCTTACCAGTTGAGGGTCTGGAGCACTGCAGGAAGGATTGTGTAATAACACCCATTGCTCTGCACCCAAAGGAGTAAGCTGAAAGCATTGCAATACCCAGGAATGCCCCTGGGATGAGCAAGCAGCCCTGCACCCCAGATTTTGTCAGCTGTGAGCAGCAAGGTTCACCTCCTGCATCTGCATGCTCTGCCAGCTCCAGCACAGGCCAACTGTGGTACCATGGGGCAGAGCAAACCTGTGGGTAGGGGTCTTCCCAGTGGGACTGTGCCTCAGGAGAGGCCCTGGGATGTAGAGAGCCTGTTTTACCAGATTAAAGATATTTAGTGTTGGGGATAGGGTTGCAGTTTATAAAGAGGTGAAGAAGCGAGCACCAGGCAGGGGCGAAGGGCCACTTAAGCCAAGAAACAGCTTAGGTGGTGGGGAAGGGAAAACCGAGCGTGAATAAAGAGACCGAGGTGGAAGAGGGGAGGTTGCAGCAGGGCTCCGGGAAACCCAGAAGCTGTGGATTTTAGGGATGCGAGTCAAAGCTGACGGGAGAGGTGCCCCTCAACCACAGGCAGGTGGAGCAGCGGGACTGGTGGCTCTCCCAGGGGCCTCCCTGGGTACTGGCCGCCGTCTGACCGCGCCGGGCAGGAGCGCCCTTCTCTCTTGAAGGACAAATGGTGACAACCCCGGCGCTACGGAGGGAGCGAGCCCTCCGGGGGCCGCAACGGGCCCTCGCCGGGGGAGCCCCGCGGGAGACGGGCGCGGAGCCCCGGCCGCCTCTGCCCACCAGAGGGCGCCGCCGCGCTGCCGCCGGCGCGGGGCCTCTGCCGCCCGGGAGTGCCGCCCCTCCTGCCGGCTGACGCCCGGCCCGGCGGCGCCCGGCGGCGGGCAGCTCCAGAGGAGGGGAGCGGCGGCAGGGCCGCTGTTCCCGTGAGACCCCGGCTTCAGCCCCGTGAGAAGCGGCAGCCATTTTTTGTCCCCGCCGCGGGACGGCCGGGACGGCAGGAGGCAGCCATGTTGAGCGAGGGCAGCGGCGTCATATCGGTGCCTGTAAGGGGCGGAAGCCATTTTGGGTATTGGCACGCGCGGCGGGCGATAGCGCCGCCCGGGGCCTGCCGCGGCTCAGTGCCGGCGGGCAGCCGCCGCGCTCGGCCCGGGCCTGCGCCCGCACCGTCGCCTCCGGAGCGGCCGCCCCTGCCAGCCGCTCCCTCAGAAGGGCCCGGCCTCCGGGAGCTGCGTGAGGGCTCTCAGGGCAGCTCGCCGCAGGCCGCGGCGGCCACGCTCCTGCTGGCAGCTCACCTTGGAGGTTCCTCGGGCTCTCCCTTCTGCAGAGGTGGGCCTAGACCGGGGTCTCGTACAGCTGCAGGCCCCCAGAGCGCAGCCCTCGCCGAGATCTGCCTGCTGCATCAGGTCGTTTTGATGTTGTAAAAGGCCAATGAAGGTGACATACAATGACATCTAGTTTGCTTCTGCCCGCGTGTTAGGTCATCCTGTAGTTGCTGTTCATGCAATGGGAGTCAGCAGCTCACCAAGCTGAACCACTGCTGCTTGGTGACGAGGAAGATCTGCCTTGTGCCACCTCCATTCAAAGTGAGCCTCACCAGAGGAGCAGGTCCTGACTGCCTGAGCCTGCTACAGCACAGGAGCACAGGTCAGGGTTTCACCAAAATGAAGGAGCCAAACTTAGGGATGCTTCATGGCCAAGTCCACCAGACTGCCATAAACAGGGGCATCCTAGGCATACGCTGCTCTGCCAGCTCAGATGCTTGTCCAATCTCTAGGAGCCAAGTCACAGCTGAACAGTTTAAAGCTAACAACCAGAATGCATAGTCAAGCTAGCTTAGCTCTGCAGCTGTCTCACCATGAAGTCAGAAGTGCCAGAATTAGTTGGGAAGGACACAGAAAATAATGTCCCTGTGAGCACAGGTGAATCAGCTCATGCACAACTTCAAGTGTTGCACTGCTATAAGTAGAGTCTGTGCCCTGCCTTCACTTGTGAACAGTCTCATCTGTAAGTGTTCCTTTAAATTCTAGTAAAGTTATAAAAACAAATGCACAGAGGAATGGTCTAGGTGAGCAGGGAAACTTACATTGATATATTATGGTTCAGCTGAAGTTATCTCCCTAGACTTTTAACTTGAGCAGAGAAGGTATATTCAACATATGGAAGTGACTTAATTGCTTTATGTTAGGCTCTTGTTTGTCAACTGAACTGGTCACAAACCAGTCTTTTCAGAAAAAGATGTAAGCCACTGTTTCAGTTACTTCTGTTTTTCACTATACTGCATGTAATCTACAAGAAATATGGCTTTTGACAGTTGTAGGGAATATTTTCCCTTATGTAATCTTCCATAGGACTCAAGACCTCAGATAAAGTGTAAGACAACTCAGGTCTCTGTAACCATTATTTCATACTCCTTCAGCTTGTAATGGACAACAAAAAATCAGTGTATCACCATTCCTCTGCTGTCAACGGTTTAAAAGCAAGTGATGCAGTCTGTGCTTCCACTCCAGCTAGTAGCTGACCTACATGAACTGATAGGCCAAGGCAAAGATCTCTCCATCATGAATCTAAAAATCCCTATGTGCTGCTAATCTGCAGTAATACAGAACTTGCTACATTTTGAAGCTATCTTGCATAGGCACATTAAGAAATTAAGTTGTTAGAAAGAGCTACTCAGAAGGTAAAATGCCTACTCAAGGGAGGGTATATAGATCATGGCACTAGTCTTAATGGTTAGGTTTACTTTTTCCTAAAGGCCAGAAGCTTATAAGGAATTAAAGTCAGTGATGAACAAACTTTGGATCAGAGATTATTTTTTTTTTCCCCCGGAAGTCAGCTAGTTAAGGAGATCAGGAATGCAGATTGTGAGAATATTGTTCAGCATGAGAAAAACCTCTGTGGAGAACTATATTTATTTCAGCTCTTACCACTGAGTTTGTATGATAGGAGGCAAATCACTTGACCCAAACTTTTCAGGGGTGGTCCTTATAGTTTTCATTTCCTGAGTACTTGAAAACAGCATGGGGCTGATTTTCAGGAGTCCTAATCATTCATTGTTGTAATTGAGATGAATGCTAGGAGCTCGGAGGATCAAATGCTAATGAGTGTCAAGAGTTCAAGCTGCACAGTACAGCAGATCTCAGATTGGGCACTGTACTGGTGCAGCATTTAGCCCCACTGTTTTCATAGGAATCTAGCACCCCTCAAGTGTTTATGGAGATACATTTAATAAATGTACAGAAAACAGACTTTACAAGAGCACAGTAGAAAAGCAGAAGGTAATCTCTTCAGTAAGCACTATACTGTATACATACAGTTAGGAAATTATTTTTTAGGCACAGTGTCATGGCAATCTAAAGTTGATAATAAGGCAAAGACAACTTTTCTGGGGCTCCCTGAAAAAAAGAGGAACTCAAACAGACAAGTTTTGCTTTCATTTAATAGAATTTAGTTACCAGATTCTGATATTTCTGTCAGAGATCTGTCCTGTAAGATTTACATGCCGTACTTCATTGGTGATTTCAAGGACTGAAGTAATTGGTTTTGTTCAGATGTAACTTTTTCTTTTTGGAACTTGAACCAGTTTAGAATTTGAAGATGTTTATCTTTTGCCATTTCCTAATTGCCTTATCATTGCATACTTAACTGAAGCTACACAATAACAAACCAAAGACAAGTCTTAAATATTAAAGATGATAGAAGTGATGCTCACAGAGTATACTCACATGCAGTTTTGCATCTTAAACTACATATTTTTGGGTTTTGTATCATCTACAAAGGAAGCTGACTGATTTAATTATAGCAGAACTGTTTTTCTAGTTAGTCTGTTTCCTTTATAGGGATAGTTAGCTTTTCTGAAAATTAAATTGTAGGCATAACTTACTGAATGGGGTAACACTGATATTCAGCAGATCTGGTTCTACTTGCTCTGCATTGAAAAACATACTTGAGCAGTATCAGTGGTTTATGTTATTTTTCTGACCAATATTTGTGTTTTTTCCAGAAAACATGTAACTGTTCCCTTGTTAGTAAGTATAAAACGTCTTGTCTGCCACTTAACTTCCATTGTTCTCCTACAGAAACTTTTGTATTTAGCTTTTTTGTTGTTGTTGTTTACTAACTTTTAAGACATACCATTATTTTTGCACCTAGATAAGCCTTTGCTCCCAACACATCTCTAGTTTCTGTTCAGAGGTATAGTTACTGTAGAACACCATTCCCCCCCCTTTCAGGATATAAAAGCAACTTCAAGATCACTATGTTAAGGCATGCTATGGAACACAAAATCTGTTTGTTGCTTAAGCTGCCTTTCTTTTCTAATTGTTTCAGAAGCCTTCCATGAAGTCATTACTGGTCACTGATGTTACTGTTAAGCTACATACTTTGTTACAGCATTCCTGAGGAGCTAACAGCAGTCTAGATAGCATAAGACTCTGAATCAGCATTCATGTCAAAAACAAGCATAAGTACTTGACAAAGGAAACCTTAACTCTAAAACTATAATAAACACCTATTAGGTTACAGCGCAAGCTCCCAAGCACCTAACTTGTAACTGCTTGCTTTGCATTCAAGTATCAACACAGATAGCAGTTCAGGTCAGTCCTTGCTCAAGGAATATGACTTCTGGTCCCCTATTACCCTTATCACTCATGGCATTCTATCTTCTCTACTCTATAAATCTAGGTAGAGAGAACAAAGCCTTCTTGCATGTCTATTTTACTATCATTTCCTTATTCTGAGATATTTATCCTCAAATAACCTAACACTTTTGAGAGTCATGATGTGCTGCAGCCAGTAATACTCCTATTGTACTTATGGTACTACTACATTTTTCCTCCTAATACCTACAAACTGTTGTTATCAGATAGCTTCGCAGAACTATTGGAACCTTTTAGGTTGTCTTAAGGGAGACAATTCATTTACATTAGACACTTTTATAGAAGCAACTTTCCCACACATGTAACTTATCTGCATCTTGTGTTTTACAATTGCTATAAGCTATTAGTTTAAAAACTAAAACAAACAACCCCCCCCATAAAAGGCTCCAAACTAGCACACTTACCAGACAGAAGCAGCTTCTTGTTTCAAACTCTCTAGTATATATAAGCAGCTGCTCTTTGCTATTGCCAAATTTATAGGACCAGCCTCCAGAGCACTGTGCTGGGGGTGGGGGGGGTGAGTAGGTTTATATAAAGGGCTCTTGCTAAGGAGAAGTAAGTAATCTGGTGGGGAGGTGGTGTTTGTGTGTCCTTAGGTGGCTGGGGAGATAGTTGTGTTGTGAAGCCAGTATGTAGAATTTTTAACAGAGAAGTAGTTTTTATTTAAAAAGATAATGCTTTAGGTCTAGAATAGTTAGTTTAACTCTTTTTGTTCCCTGTAAATATAATTTTCTGTCTATGTTCATTTATGGTTTATTTTCTTGTACTTATATAAGGCATTTTTTTAGGTATAAATATTTCTGGGTAAAGGTTCTACTGAATTGTTTAGTGTAGCTAAAATATTATAGTAGTTAAGGAAAAGAAGCTTTAGTGCTGTTTACCGTCTGTTTTCTTGGCTGTTATAGCTAGATCCCTACTGTGAGTATCTATAAGGGCTCTGTTTTCGTAACTTCTATGTGAATTTTCTTCTGAGCCTTTAACTAGAGTAAAGGGTTGTGGGGGATTTCAAGCTAATGGTCTGGACTTGTATTTTTTCTCTGTATCTTCTCAGACCTACTATGTAATCAGTATCTCTGGGGCTTGGTGTCTAGCTGCTTGTGGTTTCTCATGGACAAAATGCTTATGTTGGGGGGGAAAAAGTGCCTCTCAGACTGCAGAAGCTGTTTATACAGTTGTGAAGATAACATTTTCTTGACATGATGTGTTGGTTGGGGAAAAAGAAGGCTTTTTTTGTATGAAAGTTAAGAAAGTGCAAGTTTAACTTTTTTTGCCTTGCCTCCTGTGAGACCTTCTCTGGAACCTGGGCTGCAAGAGACACTTGCTACTTTTTTAGTTGGAGTAGTTGACAGTATGGAGAGGCTTGACATCATGGCTGAGTTGACCTGCTGAAGAGTTGCTACTAGAAAGCGTAGCAGAAAGCTGTTTGGTTTTTTGTTGTTAGTTTTTTGACAATGGAAAACTGAATTTCCTGTGGTGTTGGAGAGGCTCAGCTGTAAGGCAGAACTTCAAAATGTAAAAACCTTTGGCTGCCCAAGCCCCTTCTGCAACAGTGCTTTGGCTTCTGACTGGTTCTGGAAAATTAGGGCTAGGTCTTGTAGCTTGTGCAGGCAAATAATTATCTGGAATCAGTGTTTGCTGTCAGCTTGAAGTGGCTGTGCCTGTTTGAATCTTTAGAATAGCTCAATACCCTTTCCAATGAGCAAAGAGAATGTACTGTGGGAATGTATCAATGGCTTAAATGACTTGTACTGTAGTATCTTGAATCTGTGTATGTATGGGAAGTGATTTTCAAGTAGGCATGTATGTGATCCTGTCTTCTAAGCTTATGAGCTCCCAGCTTATCTGGAAGCCCACCAGCTTTTTCCTGCTAAGTTTTAATTGATGATTGGAAATAATACTAGAAAAGAAAAAGTCATACTTCTAGGTTGTTGTGCTTTTGAGTCAGTAAAAGCACCACAGATTCAGATGTTACTAAGACCAGATAAATAGTAACTTTAGAGGTAGTGGTACTTAAACCAGCATGTGTGTATCTTTGGGACTTAGTGGATTCAGGTGGGTAGGATATATAGGCAGGAATATGACACTAATGCCTACCTATAATGAACTTTATGCTTGCTTATTTTTTTCTTGCTTACTACTCCAACAGATTGGAGTATTATAAGCAATTAATTTTCCATTTGCATATCTCTTCGAGGTATTCTTTGGGCTTTCTGAAGTATCACTAGCTTTTCCTTGTGTATTGACTAGCTAGCTGTCTGTTTATTAGGTGGTCATTTGCCTAATTGGTTTTGCTTTCTTTTGTTAGTGTTAATTGATGGCTTACCATGGATTAACTTGCATCCAGGCATGGATTTGAAGAACTTCTGGGGGATTTCCAAACAATTAGTCATTGTTCTGCCCTTGTATCTCTTGAATGACAGTTGTTACTTTGCCTGGTCCTTTTTTCCCCAGCCTGCTTATATTTCACTCAAATGCAAAGCGCACGTAGTTAACTAGCTTGTGCAGTTAAAAAAAACATGTCAATTGCTTCCCCCCCAGTGTAGTTTATGATAAAATCCTAATTCACTTTTATGCCTTTTGTTAAGTTATTCCTGGGTTTTGCTGTTAAATTAAGTATTTGATCCTGTGTCCAGAACAGAATGTAATTTGCATTAGGAAATGAAAACATCTCCTATGTGCAGCAGACATGCACTAATACTCACTAAGAGCTTCTAGGCATCCCTGTGAAGCGCTCACTAGATAAGATACTTTTACAGAGATCTAACGTCTATTCACAGAACTTACCTTTATTTTAAGATGGTGCTTGAGTACTCAGAAGTGGTTCTGTTCTTGTTTGGCAGAACTGGGCTGGTTCATGACTTAAAAGTGCACGATGGGTTTAGAATTTGTGAAGCTCATGAAGAGGGTGCTCTGCCTTCTTGATCATTGTAGGGTGATGCTGATGTGGGAGGATTTGTTGCCTGAAGTCCTTATCTCCATCACTGTGAAGAAAAGAAGCCCACCTGGAAAAAAGTCTTAAGAGCAAGTCCTGAGAGGACCTTCAGTGGTTGAAATGGATATTGAGAAGAAAAATGCCACACTCCAAGTTTGCGCTTGTCATACCTGGAGCTACCATCACAGATTGTACCTCATTGCCTTAGATATTATACAGCTATAGGATGAAGGTGATTGTTGCTGCAGATACTTGCGCTTGCCCTGTCAGGTACAGTTACAGACAGATGGTTATGAGGAACTGAGAATATGCATAGCTCAGCATGAAGGGCATTTGTCTTGGCACTCTAGCTGTTTTGTCACTGTCAAGATTTGTTTCTAGGTTCTGCAGAATTATATGGAAGCTGAAAGAATACTGCATGTATCTGAGAGAGTCCCCATGTGTGAAGGCTAGCATGGGAGGAAACAAAACATGCTTGTTTGCAAAACAAAAGTGGTGAGGAGAGTACAGGAGGATGCATTCAGGGTGAGTATGAATGAAACAAGCCCAAAATAGGGATGCAGCAGTGACGTAAGCTTAAGCTGAGAGTTCTAGTTGTGTGATAAAATGTTAGGAATAAAACTGCAAAATGTAGAGGGATATTGCTGAGGCCTTGTATCCAGACTGACTTGTGTGTGACACTGGCATTCTGCTCCTGAATGCTGTTGGTAATCAGTGGTTTGAAAAAATAGTGGAAAGCTTGCAGAAAGCTTTTGGGATACTTTACAGTCCTGGGGCTTTTTTGAAACCCAGGATTAGATGCAGCCATGATCTAGCCTGTGGGTAGCAGAGGCTACTGTGTTGTTCCCACTACAGTGTAGTCCAAACTGTCCCTCCCATGCTTTGTGGTGCTACAGGGGTGCTTGCTAGGGTTCTCCTTATCATCTTCATTCACTTTTGTGATCATGAATTGCTATGTTTGAACTGGACAGCTGAATAAATGTTGGGGAGTGTTAGACAGATTAGGCTAAGAGTCACTTAAATAGTGCTAACTGCAAGCTCTGATTTATTCCTGTTCTGCTCTGTTGTGCAAATACTTGTGCTAATTTGCACTGTTTTGACCGTCACTTCTGCCATATATAAACTAATCTTTTAGACGCCTAATTAAATATTACAAGTATCCTGACTAGAAATGCTTTAATCTAATAAGAATACTACTTGACATTACTGCTACCAGACATGTATTTTGTTGAGTTATTCAATAACTCTAGTCTAATGACATCAACAGTTGGACTGCTAAATGCTGTTAATGAAACCTTTTTTCTAACTACAAGCATGTTACCACATCAGTCCTACTCTAAATATTGAGAAACACAGACTTTCCAAAAAACAGTAGCAGGTGAGAAATTCTACCCATGCTGAATTCTAATAGACATTACCAAAACTCAGTAGCATTATTTGAGAGAATGGGTTTTGCCACAAAAGCACAAATCAAAGTATTTAATGATGAAAAATGAAGGACAGAAGAGGCTTTTCAAAAGAGCATTGCCTGGCACAAGAACAGTCAATTCACTGGAACAAAAAGGTCATAGGGGTGAGTGGAAGTGATCAATGTCTCATTGCCCAGACTGTAAGTATCATTTCTTTGGGAAGCAGTACTGTCATGTCCTGGCCGGTGGTGGGGAAAGCTACTCTTTATCTGATTATAGAGCCTTGGAGTATCATTATGGAGGATGTAAGTCTTAACCTTGATTTAACTGGCTGGCATAAATGGCTATGCTGTCTAAAGAAAAATTCCTAGGATCTTGCACTTAGGAGGGGTAAATGATGTAGATATTAGCTATGTATGGCAGTGTGAAATGAGAATTGCAGAATTCTTGGAGGAAGTCATTTGGGTTCTCTCGTTAGATTATGGCTAGCTGTACACAGCAGCAGATTTAGCAGGTTAAACAAGCAAGGTCAGCAGATCAGGAAGTGGCTAGAGGCCTGTCCAGTAATCCACACATGGAGTGAGGGTATAAGTAACTTCAGAAGTAAGAACACCACTACAATTTACAATGATAACTTGGAAACAAAAAAGGCAGTAACAAAACCAATGAAGGCTGTACTAAAGAAGCAGGGATAAGAGCATTGGACTTGTCTGAGCTGCTGTAAGAAAGGAACCTCAGTGTCCATGATCCAGTGGGTAATCCATTCCTGGGTGACTGTGGGCTGTTTGTCAATAGGCTGACTTGAGTAACTGATCTTGGTTGTCCTAATCCCATGCTTGTTTTATTCAGTTATTTGCTTTGACAGATAGCTGATAGTTGGGTCTCTATTCCAGCTGAAAGCGTTGTGCCTAATCTCCCAGTGGAGCATAGCAAGGCTGCTGTGTACTTGGGGAAAACTATATAAAGATTTTCTCTAAATTATCTGGTTAGATTTGTAGTGCTTCAAAGTGAAGCTTTTCATATGTTCTAGAGCAATGAATAAATTTTGGTTTTAATGCCCATCTGTGCAACTCACCTGTCCTACCTTTGCTGTCACTGAAATTGCCAAATGTATTGGTGAAAAGTCCTGAAGAGCAGACAAATTCCATTGCTAATATTAGAAATAAATAACTACAAGTGCTCTAACAACTGCTAGGCTGTACTAAGCTTCACCACACAAATAACTGTCCCAGTTGCATCTTTCTTGTTTCTCTAATAAGTTTAAGTGGTAATTAAAAAAAGATTCCACTAAGAATGCCAGATCTCTCATCCTCTGTGTGTATGTATACACACACATATAGGGAAGGAAGAAACTGCTTGAAACAAAGCCCTTTCTGCAGTAAATATTTGGTTTGCCTGAGAGAGTTTACCTTGAAGGGCTGCCCAGACCGATGGGCTATGCAGCAATGTGATGTTTTTTGCATGTCCTATTCTTTGTTTTAAGATTATTTGTCACATTTGCTTAAATAAAGCCAAAAATGGCAGTCCCATCCCATCTGGCATGATGCATTAATTTTCATGGGTTATATGCAGGTTTCCTTGTACCTCTCTTGTGCTTTGGGAGAGCATGTTGAGTATGAAAATGAGTTAGACTGAATAGTACCCAGCTGAGAGCATCTGTAGAGTGTCCAAAAGCTGATATTGACTGATGCAGGATGTTGTAGTGGAAGTGAATTGCACAGACTTTAACCTGAGTGTTTCCTCACCCTACAAAGCTGTGCATGCACAGAGGTGATGCCACTAGGTTTTGCTCTTACCCCTAAGACACAAAATAGAGGACCGCAAACCAGCATTCTTGGGTTCTCTTCCTTGCTCTGCTTTCCAGCAGAGGATGTCTAGTTTAGTTTCTCAGTGACCTCTGTGGGAAATGGATTTTATATGGCCTAAGTACTCGCCTTCAAACATGTCCAAGCCACTTGGAAAGTGGTTTTGACTGGATAAGGAATAAAGCTAAAAAAAGTATTGTTCTTCATCTCATGGACTCCATCAAACTAAAAAATATCTTTCTCAGCAGAAATTCCTGCAGTGTGTGAATCCAGCCCTGTACTTTTGAAGTCCATGCTGCAAGATGTTTTGCATTAAAATATTCCGCTGCTACAGTGGTGTCTTACTACAGCTGAAAATCTGTGCATTGTTTTATGGAAGGAGGAGTCTTGACAGGCTTCTTTCATTGGGTTGTTCTTACTATATATGATGTTTCTTATACCTATGAAGTAGTTTATAGTGCTGCCTAAAATTATTTATTATTGTAGCTTTTATGCCCCAAAAGCAAAAATGTGCCAGAATTCTCTAAATAGGTTTGATTCTACTATGTTGATGAATACAGTGTGTCTTGTCAATGTATTGTTTACCTTCCCACATCATGCTGGAAGCCTGAAATGTTATTTAGTAGGGAATAGTCTCACATGACCTAATGAAAAAGTAGCAATGTAATGTTTACAGTAAAAGATTCCAACATGTTTTTCCAAACTGTGTAGAAAAAAACCTATAGCGTCTCTTTAATGCTAAAGTATGTTTCATCTGGAGAGGAAAGTAGTTATTGCCTTGGTTTGAAAGTGTCTATATTTAGAGCAGGAAAGAGTCCAATATGCAAATTCTCCCAGAACCTACTATCAACAAGGTGAAATTCCACTTCTTGTTTTAGTGTTGCCATTTGGCTTGTACTCGGGGCATTACAGTGTGAAAGCTTTGTGGCTAGAAATGATGGATGGTTGTGCAGTTGGATAAATCATTTTCTTTTGAATGAAATAAAATGTGGTGCTTGTTAATCTAAACAGGTAATACCTGTATGCTAAATAGAATTCTGTCCCTTCTCTACCTTCTCTTTCCTGATGGCAAACGTTGTGGAAAAATTAAATGATATGGTCAATTTAGGCAGGCAGAGATACAGCAGGTTTTTAGGTTAACCTCATCTTTAGCGGATTTTTCTGTCTTTCAGTGTAGTAATAAAATCCTTCAGAACTGGCCAATCTGAACAGTGAATCCAGTGGTATGGAGGCACATCTGGCACTGATAAATGTAGCTACATCAGCATGAAGAGGTAAGTTCCTGTCCCACAGCTGGGGAAGATAGTCATCTATTAACTCAAACACAGCAGTAATATCAGTTTGGGCATTCAGGCTCTGTGCACTGATGCTATTTATTCTTTTATTCTCTTCCTTTGTTCTAATCTCTGATCTGAAGTTTGAATTAGTTGATGTTGACATAACTGGTAAAGAAATTACTAACATTGAACTAGGACTTCAGTGTTAAGGGTAACATTGGAATAGTGGAAGTAGAAAAATATTCTATACATATTTGCTTATGAAATCTTACCTTAGAAAACTGAAATGAAGACCTGTGAATGATTCAATGCCTTATGTCAGCAGTGATTGTGTAGATTAATTCAAGTGATTGAGATAGTTGATTGAAGGCAGAGGAGGAGCTTAAGAACTGAAATTCTTGTAAAAGTGTGTGGTGTTCAGCCTCTTCCAATATTTGAAAAAACCCCCTCTGTTTTGTCATTTGAGGCAACTTGGTAAACCTTTGATTGAAATACCTCTGCCAGAGCCAGTGTGTTAATGGTGTGCATGATCTAGGACCCATGGTTGTATCTCACAGGAAAAGCAGCTTCTTGATGTGGCTAGAGAGAGTATGATGGTTCTTGGATGCTAGGAGGTAAATACATACGCTATGGAATTACTTTGCATTTCTAATGTCCCTGGAGTAAAGGTAACGCTCAACATGAATCTGTTCAGCTGTTCAGTTACAGGATTTAAAGTACATGCAAATGTCAGTGTTTAGCAATTACTGTAGTCAGTAAATTACCTTAATTGAAGAGGTGTATAAAATGATCAAAGAGGCTATTTCTGCCTTGACTCCTTTAAGGATAGGAGACATTATGTAGGAGGTGAAGATATGGAAGCTGGCTAGGGCCCTCTTAATTCCGGAGACCAGAGATTACAGATCATGCTTGATCTTTGAGTTGGGCTGTGGAGTTTTGCTCATCTGTAATGTTCTGTAGATTGGCATGTTCAAGGAGTTAAAGATCATAAGTATTTAGGTACTGTGACTTATGGGCAATGCTATTTATTTTGAATAAATACTCTTTATGGTATGCCTTACATAAAGTGCTTTGAAAGTTCACTTAAAATTTATCCAAATTTGAAATAAAGGATTAGATTCCAACTGAGGCAAACTGTTGGAAATTCAGCTCTGTGTTGGTTATTGCCAGCCAAGAAAAGAAGATATTGTGGGACAGTCTTGAATACAGTTGCCCGCAATTGAGGATGTCAGTCTGTTCCTTTCTCTTTGTCTACTCTAGAAATAAAAGGACTGAAAATAATTAAAAAAAAAAAAATAAAAAAAATCTATCCTTCCCTATCCATTTTGCTTTTGGAGTGCCTTACATTTCTGAAATGGAAGAGCTAATTGCAGATATACAAAGGAGTCTGCTGAATCCAGCAAAATGCTGTGTTTTAGTGTTGGGGGTGTTTGCCAGGGAACACTTTAACTTCTCAGATTGAGACTCTTGGCTAATGCACATATTTTTAGCTGTTTAGGGGGATTTAATTAAGTAATAATGTATGTTTAACTACTTTGTGTGCATTAAGTAGGTGTTACATATTATGTTAAACTCTGAACGAGCCTCCCAGGATGTTAGTCACTTAGTTAACAGAGCTAGTTAAAGTTAACATGACCTTTAATTTTGTGAAATATTCTAATGACTTGTTTTTGAAGGTTTTTTCCTTTGTGTGAGGCCTAGATAATTGTGTTGCACTTTGTTTCTGTAAAAAAAAAAAAAAACCAAACAAAACAAAACCTCTCCGGGTGCATGTTGTTAATAGGAATGAGTATATCTTACATTTCAGTATTCTAATAGGTATGCTTTTGAGATAAGCAGATGGGAGATGTGTGTTGTGAAGAAGTAGGGTATAACCAGAGTTATTTCAAAATGCATGCTGAGCTTTTGTTTAATCTTATAGCATTGCTGCCAATGAAAGATGGTTAATGTTGATTTATATTGCTGATTTGCTCTAATGTTAATACATCAAAACAATAAACTGGGGTCATTGTAGCCTCTTATTCATATGAAACCATTTATAATCAGCAATCCATTTTTCTTGCAGGAAGAGCAAGGCTTCTGTGAGCATATTATGTCTGTACATGTATGTGGGAAAGAAAATAAAAAAAGCAAAAACTTGGAGTATTCCTACCATAGGGTCTTGATCTAAATCTTTTGTGACTTTTGCAAATGCTACATCAGGTGATATTTTTGTTTGTTTTTTTGTTTCAAGAACATAGTTGCATTCAGTCACAGAGGGATGAAGCATTTGGAGTAGCTTCCTAAATGGCAGGGGACTGGTAACCCAGATGTTTTTTTCTGGCTCTTTGTTAATACAAGACACTGGAGTAGGAAACGAAGTACCAGAGTTGTCCTTTCCTGTTCCCTTTGGAGAAGGGCCTGGCTATCCCTTTTACAAACCTCGAAGGGAATCCTATACGGAGTGCAAAGGGGATCGTTGAGAACAGGGGTGCCTTTTTTGTATGAGTGTAGGCTGTTCTTGGTGGTGTTCCAAGTCAAGGGAGTGTTTTTGCCAACCTGTGTTGGCAGTGAATGCATTAATTTTCCCTTGCTGCCCCTTGAAGGGTGTGGTATGGATCCTGCTTGTGCACCAGGCACCTTGAATCTGTTAGGCAGTTGATTTGTACCTATGTGTATAAAGTTGTGTGCATGCTTGAAGGCCAGGGTCCTGAAAAGCAATGACATCTGCATGCTAAATTTCAATCTGCTTGAACACATTGGAAGCAACTCACCTGAAATTAAATGGAATGCGAAATAATGTTTAGCTGGGAAATAATGGATTTACTGCTGGTGATCAGAATGAAAACAGTTTCTGCTAATAAAAATAAAGCATCATGTTGAAGAAACTTAAACAGATACTTAGTGATGCTTCTGTATACAATGTGATACGTGCAAATGAAGTTGCCAGATGGCATGAGACAAACTTGCATAGATCCCAGCAAAATAAATGACACTTCCTGCAGTGAAAGTCAACAACAAGCAGAAATGCTTATAATGCATTCTTTTACAGTAATAGAATATTCATAAACAAATAATAGATTCCAGGCTAATCTATCACTGCCAGAGGGAGGTGCCAACATGTCAAGTCGTGATAAAACTTTTGTCCTTGGTTATTTAATTTTTCAGTTCATCATTAAACAACAAGAATAATAACTCAAGCCTTTATTTGAAGGAAGTTGTAACTCTAGTCTACTCTACGTGAACAGAAGCCCTCTAAGCAAACATGGATAGAAAATTTCAGACATACATAACTAGAAAGAAGTAAAGTAATTTTGGAAAGCTGCCAGGGCCTTAAAGAAATTAAAGACCTAAGAGACTGAGATACTTATTCTCTAGGTGTTCATACAGCACCAAAAGGCAGATTATATTGATTCTTCTGACTTTGAGAAAACATTTGCTCTTAATGATGAAATGAATTTTTTTATTCAAAGGTTCTGTACTTCAAGAAGCAGCATGCATTATTGCTTGCATCATTGCTTACATTATCACTTGATTGCACTTGCCTGGAAATTAACAGGATGAAACAATTTAAAATTATACATACTAAGGAGGATACTTGCTTAGCTCAGTTATTAATCTCTGAAGAAATAGAGTATTTTGTATTAAAAAATCCTGTATCAAATTAATATTTTTTTCACACAGTATGTTGATAGGCTGGCAAATTCAATTTGTATTGGTGTGGCCTTTTTGAAAGAAATGAGTAATTGCAGTGGTATTTGGTAGTCTCCTCACACAATTAAAATCTTCCAACACCTTCCTGCCCCATCCCTGCATGTGGATGTGTTGCCCCACTGGAGTTGGCAGGTTGGCCCTGGTGGAAAGCAGTGCTGTACAGAGATACATGTGGGTCTCCCAATGCTGCTGGAGAAGCAGAAGTTGGGAGAGACTGAAACAGTTCTCCAAAAGGCTGGAGTGGCTTTCAGGCAGGAAGGAGCAGCCTCCTTGGGAGAAGTGTAACGAAGATGATTTGGCTGACACACCAGGGCCAGGGAGGCAGGAGCTCTGAGCCAGATTCAGAACAGAGGAGAGCTGTAGGCTCAGATGGATTCTTCTTCGGTCAACCTCTAGCTGGCCTTGATACTCCTATGTACACTGAGTACTTCTTCTTAGCAACTTTGTGAGATGCAACCTCTTCAGACTCATGGAACATCATCATTGAGGATCTAACTCTCATACTTCCTGAAAATATTCATGGCAGTGAATGCACCTTAAGACCCTTAAATGTGAATAATTTTAATGGAAGGACCCCCAAACTGGAAATAGATTTTGTAGTAGGGAGCTGCTGCATTGCCTCATCAGGCAATTTTTCTATTTGAGTCTGTTGTCTTAACACCAATTCAGTGTGTGGTCTTTACTGAAAGCAGATAGCTACCTTTTTCATGTGATAAGCAAGTATCTATGCATAAAGACTTCAGGTGAGATAAACCTCAGCAACATGTAATTAAACAAGTGTGCAGGCAGTCTAGAGGATCTTTGACAGCAGAGACCTCATTGGGAGTACAAGCTACTGCTGGTAGTATGTCCATATGGGAACTGCAGTGTCAGGGGGTGGCTTTTGGGAAGGATACTACTAGCAGGTGCAACCAAGTGTCCTGCTGCAATGGGCAGATGGTGGTGATGCACTTCATGGCTCAAAGTAACTGTTAGGGATGCAGGCATTATCTGGGATTTATGTGCCAGCAAATGACCAAGCATCTTATCTCTAAATCTGTTTAAATAACTAAAGATCAAGTCTCTCTAATGGGATTTTTAAAAAGCACTCAAGAACAGTGTGAATTTCTTAGTCACTGAAACCAATGAGACCAGTACCTTTTGGTATCTTAGTCTAGTCACTAGGCTGTGCTTTTAGCACAGGACTGTGCTCATTTCCATTGATTACTCTTTGAAACAAAGTGGTGCCTCTTGATGTTGTTCTCCTTGTCAGGGGTTGTCATTCTTTTTCCCACCAGAATGGTGTGAGCATGGAAACTCAGAGAGCCAGAATGATGGTACCAACTGAATGTTGCGCTAGTGCCAATCTAGCTACCTAGCATTACAGCATCTCTGAAAGTACTAGTGCAGCTTAGCAGTTTGCAGCCTTCTCTTCTGTATGTGCTGTGACAGGCAAAGCCATAGAATGATGAGGCTTGATTGGGCTTTTGCATCAGAGCTCTTCCATATGCATGGAAGTGTTTCTCCACTGAATACCTCTATCCACACTACCTAGGATCTAGCCCCTCCTGTGGAAACTCATCCTGAGATAGCAAAAGACTGAAGCTGTTTTGCACTGTTTCTGGGGAAATGTGAAGAGACAGGGCCAGAAATGGAAGCTGAAGGGTATGCCACCTGGAGGGTGGCTGAGTTTTTGTATTTTGCTCCATTTCTCTTCTTAGTGGTCTCTCTTCCACTTTCCTGGTTCCTGTACGTAGCATGGTCCCAGAAGCATGCCCCTAGGAATAGGGCTCTGTAGCTGTGTTCTTTTTTTTTGGGTGAGTAAAGGTCCTTAAGATCATCCATATCATCATCCACTAGAGTGGAGATAGCTGCCAGCACTATATAGTTGCTTTCACACTAAAAGAGCACCTTTCTAATGCATGTATATCTTACACACCAAGTAGCATTGCTTTCTGTATAGATGTGACAGTGTTGAGGGTAAGAATACCTCTCGTCTCCTAAAGTTCCCTGTATATCCCTGTTGCTTGAGTGTACATAGTAGGCAAACCACCTACACATAAGTTTTCCTGCAACATGGGCCCCATTTCTGGAACATGTAGTCCACCTATCATTAGGAGAATGACATAAGTGGATTCTTAATGACATAAACTACTTTGAAAGTAGCTGAGCCCTGAACCCAGTGCAACAGTTGCTATATTACACAGTAGGGTCATTGTGCTGGTTTTGGCTGAGGTAGTTAATTTTCTTCATAGTAGCTAACAGGGGGCTATATTTTGGATTTGTGCTGAAAACAGTGTTGATAATACAGGGATGTTTTAGTTACTGCTGAGCAGTGCTTACACAGAGCCAAGGCCTTTTCTGCTTCTCACCCCACCTCACCAGCAAGTAGGCTGGGGGAGCACAAGAAGTTGGGAGGGGACACAGCTGGGACAGCTGACCCAAACTGACCAAAGGGATATTCCAGACCAGAGGATGTCATGCTCAGCCTATAAAGCTGGGGGAAGAAGAAGGAGGCAAGGGGACATTCAGAGTGACGGTGTTTGTCTTCTCAAGTAACCACTATGCATGATGGAGCCCTGCTTTCCTGGAGATGGCTGAACACCTGCCTGCTGATGGGAAGTGGTGAATGAATTCCTTGTTTTGCTTTGCTTGTGTGCATGGCTTTTGCTTTATCTGTTAAACTGTCTTTATTTCAACCCATGAGTCTTCCCTTTTTTTTTTTTTCCTAATTCTCTTGGAAAGTGAGTGAGCGGCTGTGTGGTGCTTAGTTGCTGGCTGGGGTTAAACCACAACAGGTCAGAACATAGTGGTGAAATACACTGTGTATTAATGTGATGACAGTATAAAGGCTAAAAGTACCTGCAATGTACTAAACCTCATAAGGAGGCAGCAGAGGAAAAGTAATAAACAGTAAAAGGAGCAGGCCCTACTTGTTCCTCTCCTTGGATTTGCTGTCAGGGTTGTGATGAAGCACCAGGGCTGGTACTTACAGTTTTGCCAGACATCAGGCCCATCCGAGATCCCCACTGTTTCATTTTCTTTTCTTTTGGCTTTTAGTTGATTTGCCTCTTAACCTTACACATTACACCTGCTATTTTGCACTGTTGCTAACAATTTACCTCATTTTCTGCAAAATGTTTTGAATTATGTTGAAATTGTTCAGCAAAACCCCTGTGTTTTTTCTTAGCATTTCAGCAGTGCAAGCTGCTCTCTGGTTTGCAGGGGGGAGCCAGATTCAGGGCAGTATTGATATGTTTTTCCATGTTTGCAAGGCAGGGAAGACACAGCCAGGGATTTTAACCACTGTTCTATTAAGCCATTGTGAAATATCAATAGACATTCTTCAAAGACCACTGGTGAGAGTGTCTTAGGGCTTTCTGAATGTATTGTTGTCACAGGAGTCTCTTGAGTAAATTGTTGAATAAATTGCATTCTTGCACTGCGCTGCTGGACTACTGAATGAAAAAGCATAACTATGTGTTACTTTGATATTTTTATTAGGATTTAGCAGGAGATTTGGGAGCATTTACTTATTTGTCCTTCTTTGTACTTTATTGTATGTTTGTACTGCACCATACTGTGCTAATTCAAAAATCCCAAAGTGAGTAAAAATTAATGTACTACTTTTGCTAGAAGAGTCATTGCATTAGGTACTGGACTGCTCCCACCTGAGATGGTGAGTGGCTCTGTGTCATGAAATGATAATGGAAATTTGATGAAAGGTGCTGAATTTACAGAACTAGTTACACAGTGTTTATAACACTGTAATATACAAGCCAGGCTTTTTTCCTCTTAGAATGTATGATAACAAATGGAGAGGTTTTCTTCAGCTCTTCCAACAACCAGTGATTAAATTTACAGAACTGCTTTTAAATTTCTCAGCTCTAGCTGCTATAATAAAACATTTTATCACTGACTAGGTGGTCCCCTGTGGTACTGAGCTGTATGACAGTTTTGAGCATCAGGGCAGCTGTTGTTTTTATTTCAGACTGAGTATTCCAAAGGTGAGTAGTATGTAAAATTAACAGTTTCCTGTCAGGAAATTTTGGAAAGTTGCATAGGTTTTTATTTTAGTCTTAGGGCGATATATAACTTGGAGTAGCTAGCCTGAGAACTTAGTGATGGGCTATCATGATTGATCATAGGTCTGCATCAAGAAGTCTAACAGTTGGTAGAGAATGTCCATACCCAAAAGACATGCTACTATGTGCCATTAGATTGGATAAGGAGGAATTTCAAGTGTGCATTTTATTTGTATTTGAAGTGATGCTCTTCACAGTTTGCTGTCACTAGGAGGCATCTTCCAGAGGCTCAAGATATCCCTCAGGATAAACAAATTCTGTCCTATTAATCTTTTTCTTTTTTTTATCTAAATAAATTCTGTTAATGAAAACTTCCTTCACCTCATTGTCACATGCAAAAGATAGAGCTTCTGATGTAAGTGTCTAGAAGCTGGTGATAGTGGAGTATAACATAGCATTGTGTGTAGCATAACATGTTCTCATGCTGCAAGTGTGTGGATTCTTGAGGGGCTGTCTGAGTGAGTAGCTGCTCACACAATGCTGTAGCAAAATGGCACTTCCTGGATAGTGCAGGGGGGGCGGTCATTCTTACACTTGTTTATTCTAGCTTTTTCACTTGTATAAATTCTATTTAATGAAGAAGCTGGGGTGAAGTGTGGCTGTAGGAGGAGATTGAAGCAAGGGCAGTTGTGGCCTGTCTAGCAACCTCTGTAAGCAATTAGCCTATGCTCTGCTTCTTCCACTGCTTTGCTTTAACCTGTAAGCAGTGCTTCCGGTGCCTGGGCTGTACCAGGACACCTGAGATCTGGTATGCCCCATCATGTTGTACGGATATAGTCATGACTGTAGGCTAGAGCTGCTCTCCCTTGAATCCTTGCAGGCACTACCAAACAAGTTCTGTTTTTTACAAGGTGAAATACCAGTGGTCAACTATCAAGCAATATCCTGCCTCTGGCTTACCGCTCCATCTGGATGCGAACTCAGCAGAAACTTTGTGTCTCAGAGGATCCTGTCTGTGTGAGAAGTGGCTTCTTGCTGTACACGTCTGCTTGGTTCCCTGCCTAGAGAAACTGAGCAGGTACCTATTTCTGTAAGAAGTGTCTGTAAACAAAGAATTCCCACAGTCTTTGCAGAGGGTCGAGAAAGGTGAACAGGATTATAAGAAACTACAAACTTTGAGCAAAGCTTTGGTCCTGAAAAAGAAGAACCAGAAACTTCTTGGGACTGAGATCATCTTTCAGTTACTTTATTTGGTGCACAATGTCTTTCTCTCTTGCTAACCTAAGGCACCAAGTTCTATAACCAGCTTATAAAAATCCTTCTTCCAAACACAAAAGGAAAAAAAAAAAATAACTAAACCCCAATAAACAACAAAAACCCTCTGCTGCCCTGTAAGGCATAAGTGCCCTTATGTCACCCTGAGGTAGTCTGCATTGCCCAATAGGAATCGGGCTGTAGCCAGTCCTTGTGATGTCTCCTTACTGCTCTTTCTGTCCTCTTGGCTGCTGGAGTGGGCTAGGAGTTGGACATCTGGCTGCTCCCTTCCCCCTCTGCATTGCTATATTGCAGAGCATGGCGGATTCTCTGCCAGCTCCTTTGAGGGTCCCTAAGCCCCTCTACACACCTGGGGAATCGAGAGTAGAGTGAGGAACAGAATAGCCTCCCGAGGAACATAACATTAGTCAAGTCAAAGTGTAGTCCTTGTAATAACTGCATTGGGTTATCCTAGTAGACATGCCTTCTCTGTGTGAAAGATGCATGCCATGTCCAGGAGCCTGTTTAGGCATAACCTTGCTGTTATGCACCATGTGGGGGAAAAGTGGAAAAGTTAAGTCAGTCCAGGTGTGTCTATCTAGAGGGTGATGACAGCTTTCTGTTGATTAGTCTGGGTTGAAAAGTGCAATTTCTCACCCACATTAACTGGGGTCTGAAAAAAAAAAAAAGGCTAAGGCCAGGGGGGAGAAGCAGTTAGCTATTCTATGACTTCAGTGGGAAGTTAGGGGAAAACTTAAGAGTTTGGGCATTTTTCCAGGTAGATTCAGTGCAGACAAACAAATGTTCTCTTTCTTTCTGTAGCAAAGGTTAATCTTTCAACAGAAGACATCTCTCACAAAAGGTAATGTATCTATCTTGTATAATCAGCAGTTTTGCCAATTATAGCTTGAAACACTTTTCTCCTTGGGGACCCAATTCTCTCTATGAAACTTTTTGTATTGCATATCACCTGAAAGATGAATTCTTTTACAATTTCTCATGCAAAGCTTGTAAATTGGACAAGCCAGAGAAAAAAAAAATGCAGATCCCATTCAGGAAATTAAAAGAAAAATACAAATGACCCACATCAATCTCTAGGGAAAATGCTCTGACCCAGTGGGCCAGCTGCTAGTGGATGTGTCAGCTGAGCTTACATGTGTACTGAGGTTGCAACTTGAAGGATGTTAAGGTGCCAGGAATAAACATACATCCATATTTGTTAGAATGGCAGAAGAGAGCTGGGTCTGCATAGATAGGAAATCTCTCAATGTCACTTTGCAGTTTCTTCTTTGTTGTAGTACTTTTGCTAGGCCCAGTTCATAGAGTGGTTTGGGTTGGAAGGGATCATCTAGTTCCAACCCCCTTGCCATGGACAGGGACACCTTCCAGTAGACTAGGTTGAGCAAAGCCTGGCCTTGAAGACTTCCAGGGATGGGGCAACCATAGCCTCTCTGGGCAACCTGTTCCAGTGTTTCACCACCCTCACAGTAAAGAACTTCTTCCTTACATCTCATCTAAATCTACCCTCTTTCAGTTGAAAGCCATTACCCCTTGTCCTATCACTACATGCCCTTGTAAAAAGTCCCTCTCTGTCTTTCTTGTAGGCTCCCTTTAGGTACTGGAAGGCTGCTGTAAGGCCTCCCCAGAGCTGCCTTTTCTCCAGGCTGAATAACCCCAACTCCCTCAGCCTGTCCTCACAGGGGAGGTGCTCCAGCCCCCTGATCGTCTTTGTGGCCCTCCTCTAGACCTGCTTCAAGCAGCTCTATCTCTTTCTTATGTTGGGGCCTCCAGAGCTGAACGCAATACTCCAGGTGGGGTGTCATGAGAGCAGAGTAGAGAGGGAGAATCACCTCCCTTGACCTGCTGGTCACACTTCTTTCGATGCAGCCCAGGATACAGTTAGCTTTCTGGGCTGCAAGCACGTGTTGCTGGGTCATGTTGAACTTCTCACCAACCAACACCCCCAAGTCCTTCTCCACAGGGCTGCTCTCAATCCACTCATCGCCCAGCCTGTATTTGTGCTTGGGGTTGCCCCAAGCCAGGTGCAGGACCTTGGACTTGACCTTGTTGAACTCCAAGAGGTTTGCATGGGCCCACCTCTCAAGCCTCAAGACCTGTCAAGGTCCCTCTGGATGGCATCCCTGCCCTCCAGTGTGTCGACCACACCACACAGCTTGGTGTCATTGGCAAACTTGCTGAGGGTGCACTCAATCCCACTGTCCATGTTGCTGACAAAGATGTTAAACTGCACCGGTCCCAATACCAACCTCTTGGGAATGCCACTTGTCACTAGTCTCCACTTGGACATCTAGCTGTTGACTGCAACTCTTTGAGTGTGACCATCCAGCCAATTCCTTATCCACCAAGTGGTCCATCCATCAAATCCATGTCTCTCCAATTTACAGACAAGGATGTCATGCCGGATATGCCTTGACATTTGAATTTGTCAAATTCTTTGGACAAGTCCAGGTAAATGACAGCAGTTGTTCTTCCCTTGTCCATCAATGTTGTGACCCCATCACAGAAGGCCACCCAATTTGTCAGGCACAATTTGCCCTTAGTGAAGCCATGTTGGCTGTCAACAACCACCTCCTTATTTTCCATGCGCCTTAGCATAGTTTGCAGGAGGTTCTGCTCCATGATCTTGCCAGGCACAGAGGAAAGACAGGCTGGCCTGTGGTTCCCTGGGTCTTCCTTTTTTCTGTTTTTACAAATGGGGGTTATGTTTCCCCTTTTCCAGTCAGTGGGACTGCCACGACTTCTCAAATATGATGGATAGTGACTTAGCCCCTTCATCTGCCAGTTCCCTCAGGACCAGCGGATGCATCTCATCAGGTCCCATGGACTTGTGCACTTTCAGGTTCCTTAGATGGTCTTGAACCTGATCTTCTCCTACCATGGGCAGTTCTTCATTTTCCCAGTCCTTGCCTTTGCCTTCTGTGGCTTGGGCAGTGTGGCTGGAGGACTTGCTGGTGAAGACTGAGGCAAAGAAGCTGTTGAGTACCTCAACCTCCTCATATCCTGGGTAACCAGGTGTCCCGTTTCCTTTTGAGAGGGCCCACATTTTCCTTAGTCTTCCTTTTATCACCGACATAGCTATAGAAGCTTCTCTTATTGCCCTTGATGTCCCTGGCCAGATTTAATTCTATCAGGGCTTTAGCTTTCCTAATCTGATCCCTGGCTGCTTGGACAATTTTTCTGTATTCCTCCCAGGCTACCTGTCCTTGCTTCCACCCTCTGTAGGCTTCCTTTTTGTGTTTGAGTTAGTCATGGAGCTCCTTGTTCATCCATGCAGGCCTCCTGGTGGTTTTGCCTGACTTCCTCTTCGTTGGGATGCCTTGCTTCTGAGCTTGGAGGAGGTGATCCTTGAATATTAACCAGCTTTCTTAGGCCCCTCTTCCCTCCAGGGTTTTATCCCATGGTACTCTACGAAGCAGATCCCTGAAGAGGCCAAAGTCTGCTCTCCTGAAGTCCAGGGTAGTGAGCTTGCTGTGTGCCCTCCTCACTGCCCTAAGATCTTGAACTCCACCATTTCATGGTCACTGCAGCCAAGGCTGCCCTTGAGCTTCACATTCCCCACCAGTTCCTCCTTGTTGGTGAGAACAAGGTCCAGCATAGCACTGCTCCTCATTGGCTTCTCCATCACTTGGAGAAGGAAGTTATCATCAACATATTCCAGGAGCCTCCTGGATTGCTTATGCCCTGCTGTGTTGTCCCTTGAATGGATACTGGGGTGGTTGAACTCCCGCATGAGGACCAGGGCTTGTGAATTTGAGGCTGCTCCTATCTGTCTATAGAGGGCCTCATCTGCTCGGTCTTTCTGGTCAGGTGGCCTGTAGCAGACCCCCACTATAACATCAGGATTAAAGGGAGGGCAGGGACAGCTGACCCATAAGTTCTCTGTCAGCTTCTCCTTGTCTCCCCTGCCTGCCTTTCCTAAGAATCCTGTATCCTTCCATTCCAGCACTCCAGTCATAGGAGCCATCTCACCACATCTCTGTGATGCCAGTAACATCATAGCCCTGCAGGCACGCACCCGTCTCTAACTCCTCTTGTTTATTCCCCATGCTACGGTGCATTTGCATAGAGGCATTTAAGTTGGGCTCCTTTGTGGTGTTCTTCAGGTGCTCTCCTGCTGACCTGTGATCGCTCTCCAGGCTCTGGACATCTATTGCTGGCATTGGCATCAAACTAGTAGGAATGGGATGGATTGAGGTTCCCCTCCCCCAGCAACTTTAGTTTAAAGCCCTCTTCAGCAGCTTGGCAAGCCTATGACTGAAAATTATAGTGTCCCTTTTCATCTTCCTTTTTTCCTTTTCTTTTTAAAGCAGCCCGCCCCGCCTCGCCCCACCAAGTTTTTCAGGTTCATTCTAAATTTTCTTCCTCTGCTTGTCTTCTTGATTCCTACCTCTTGACTTTCTGTGCCACTTTGAGGTTAATTGTTCAGGTGAAGCCAAACATAGCTCCTCTTAGCAGTGTTGGTTATTCAGGTTGGCCTTTTCTGATCCTGAAATGTGTGGTGAATCTGCAGCTCTGCTTTGATTTGGTCATACATCTTCTACTTAGAAAAGCTTCATGACTAACACTTCTCAAGCTGTGTTTTAAAATTTGTATTTTTAAAAACATGAAATCACAGTGTATAGTGAACTGG
The DNA here is from genome assembly GCF_929443795.1 of Astur gentilis. Classification (NCBI taxonomy): domain Eukaryota; kingdom Metazoa; phylum Chordata; class Aves; order Accipitriformes; family Accipitridae; genus Astur; species Astur gentilis. The sequence continues at coordinate 14,121,304 of NC_064903.1, forward strand.
GTAACGTGGCTAGGTCACAACGAAACCCTCCCATATCACCAAACGAGAATCCGTCTTATCACTGAATATAAAATGCAAATCCTATAATCTGCACAAAGTGTCTCTTACAGGACTTAGAGAGGAGGTCTGTATGGATGTTCAAACTCAGTGTGGTGAATAACAATAGTGGGTTTTCTAATAACAAAAGTGGGTTTTCTAATAATCCTACTACTTATCATAATTCCAAGCAACAGAATTTCTGTTAGCTGATGGGCACATGAGTGGTTTTTCCTTATATTTAATTGCTTTATAGCGTGTTTAATTCCTTAGGTAACCTGCATATGTCATTGAACAAAGGGCTGAATAAAGGCTTGGGTACATATTTTGTCCCTGCAAGAGGAAAATTTTACTACTTTGGGCCTAGAATTTCATACTAAGAATACAGAGGAGAGAGGAAATTGTTTGGAAGGCTTTTCAGGTCTCTATAAAAACAGTAGGATAGCCAAAACTTCAGACAGAAGCTACCTGATATTACATGATTGAGAAGATTTGAGACACCTTTCTTATCTGTGTCCATCGATCAATGTTGCTACTTTCCTATCATTTTGAAGTAGAAGAATTTTTTTCATTTCCCACAGTGAATTCTCAGTTGTATATTTTCCTAAAGTTCATGCTAATAGTTTTTGTTGTCCAGGAATGTGGGTGGGCAAGTTCACTGTAAAAGTGAAAATCTTGCCCTTACTGATGTCAGTGAAGAAACTCATAGCACAGTAAATGCACCCTGCATTCTACCTGAATACTTGTATACCTCTGTTAAAACACCTCTGTAGTCTGTCTTCAGCCTGCATTTCTACATGAACTTTTTGTGAGATAAATACTCAATAGTTGAACAGTTTTGTTGAGATGCAGAAATCACTTGGCACGTTTTTGTACTCTTGTTCAAACCAATGCTAGGCTCAGAAATGAATTCCCACGTGATTTCATGTAGTTAAATATGAACATAGCATTCTGTGACTCACTGTAACAGCAAATATGGTGGAGCAACATTGCGGCTGGCTAACTTGCTCGTTAAACATTCACCAAACATATTAGGCTATAGTCAATGATAGAGCTGGTGTCAATTTTCATTTGTAATTAAAATATGGTTGTGAACATGCTTACTCAGTGGTTAAGTTAATAGCAGCAATCATGTTGGCTGTGACTCACAGTGAGAGCTTCAGGGGCAGATCTTTTGCTTGCTTGAAACCTGTTGTAAAATTAGGGACATGTTGATTAAAGTTCTTATTCCTCAAAGCACTTAAGCATGTGCCTTGCACTAGCCATGTGCATAACTCCATTCTTATTTAGTGTGATATGTGCCCAAGGGAGACATCTCAAAAGCAGAGAGCGCAGGCTGCTTAACTGCCCCTTAAACCTATGGAAATTCCTCAAGTGATGTCCTGAACGAGATAGTGAGGTCTGGGTGCATTTATCAAGACCAAGGTTTCTTTACTTAACATGAAGTGGCTATGTAAGTAGGCAGCTGCAGTCCATCAGGTGAGGTATTTCCACTACACTGTACACAAGGATGATAAACTCTAAACTTTAACAGGTACAGAGAAGGATGACCAAGGGAATGGATTGCCTGTTTCATAAGTGACTGGAAAAGCTTGGCCTCTAAAACTTATCAAAAAGAAAGGTGAGGAATATAGTTGCTTTCTTTGGAGTTAAGTACCAGAGAAAGAAAAATGTCAAATTAGAAGACAGCATTTCCACAAGTACAGGTGGGTACAAATAAATACGGCATGATTAAATCTTCTTCCCCTAATAATCAGCCTAAAAATAGATTAGGCCAAGAAGGTCTGGAAAAGACTTGTGCTAATGGCAGTGAGAACACAAATTTTAACTGCTTTTGAGATTGTATTTGGATAGTCCACAAAAAGGAGGGTATGATATGGTGCCTGCAATAGCGGGGGCTGATTGTGAAGGTCTGGGAAATTCTGCAGCTCTTTACTGTGACAGCCAGTATCTGTTGGGGATCCGTAAGCTAAATGCTCTCTCTCTTATTTCTTGATCTTTGGATCACAGCTGAACTAAACTCTTCAGCTGGGGGCTGGGAGGAAGATGTGAAGATTTAAGTGCCTTGCAAATGCTTCAGTTACTATTACATGTAAAAGAGGCAGTAAAAGATTGTCAACCACATCTGGCCACAGCAACTGTGGGAGATGCTAATATCTTTCTCATTCCCAATGTTTTTTGAAATGCCAACGCAGAATAACACTACTTGGAGCTGCATTATTCCTCCCTCACTACGCACAGCTGGAACCAGCTGAAGACTTGCTTTGAAGCCAATCAGGCTTGCTGTGTGATGGCCCTTTCTGAAGTTTTGGCAGAAGAGATACAGATTCTGATGTGCTCCCCAGGCTCACACGTGCCCTTTGAGCATCTGACACCAGCACTGTGTGGGCTGTGAGGGCGAAGGGGAACATGGTGACTTGGCCAAGTGTGTTTACTGCAGCCTGGGGGCAACCATGCTGTCATTGACTGTTCAGGGGCTGTGATGTTGAAGTTGGCCTATGAGTGAGAGATTGCCCCCAAAAGTTTATGGTCAGATGTTGAAATGATCATGAGAAAAGCATTGGCCCTAGTGCATGCAGCAAAGGGAGGCCAGGAGTCCGAGGGAAGAAGTATTCATAGGCTTCATGTATGCTAGTTAGAAATTGGTTCAGCATGCACAGAAGCAAAGGGAAATGGCCCAAGTGCCAACAGCTCTGGATTACAAATGGCTAATTCTGGATTGGCTATGGCTAGTAATGTTTTCTCAGAGCAGTGTGTTAAGGGTAAAAGTTTCAACAGCTTCTGATCACATAGTTGTGCTCTCCAAGGACACGGCTTTCTGCACGGAGAGCTGAAATGTTGAAAATTTTAGCTTTCGTCAGCCAGGATGAGGAAACCATGCTTCCTTAAAAGTGGTTTTGGGTGCTCCCTACCCACCCATCTGTGCGTGGCTTTGGACAAATAAGCACTGACAGGGAGTGTCCTTCGTGTGGATTTCCTGGTTGGCTCCACAGCAATCATGTTTTGGTCATGTTTGCCACTGTTTAATTAGATGGTTCTTCAGAAGACAAAGATTCTTGCTCCTAGCCCAGATGTCTGAATTTCCTTATGTAACAAAAATCAAGCATGGGCAGAGTTGATTGAAGATATCAAGCAGGAAGTAATTTAAAAGTGAAAGGAAAGTATTGATCTACAAGCTAGCAAACCTTATACCGGATCCTTCTTGCTAATGACAAAACCCATTTGGCCTGATCCCATGGTCTTAAGTGGAGAAGCAGCTTCGTCGTAAAGTGACTTGCTGTGCTTGAGTTCAGTTTAGTCTGTAGCTATACTGACACCTGCAATGTTGATGGGAAGGAAGCAGGATTATTGGAAGATTGCTGTGGTGTGCAGCACAGGACCATGATTTTTCAGCAGAAGTTGGCTAGGAGGTGCCAGTGCTTAACGCACTTCCCAGTTACTCTGACAAAAACACAAATACAAAGACTTTGGTTAGTTTAGGTTCCTAAGTAAAAAGCAGGAGTTTTACAGTGGGAAGAGATATTATCAATATAAAAAGCTAAAAAGCATTCCTATGGTCCAAGCAGTGACTTCTGCACAGAGTGGGTACCTAAAACATGGCTATGCTGAATGTGCTGCATGGTCTTAGAGGACTTAGCGACACTTAGCGACTTTTGGCCCTGTCGATTTTAGGAGCTGAATTATTTATTTGTTATTGAAGGACTTTGTCATGTTTTAAATCTGCTTACAGGCTTATTTTTGATTCAGTGACTTAATTCTACACAATTAGTGATTACATGAAGTCATACCTGTCCTTCAAGGCCATGTGTGACATGAAATTTCTGGGGTTTGTAGCTCAATTGCATCTTAGCCATTAGCTGCATTAAAATTGCATTTAAATATTTAAAGACTTCAGATCCTACTTTACTAGTGAAATGTTTTTGCTGTCTGCAAACACGCAGGTTCTCTGATTACAATGATCAGTCTTGTCTTCAAGAGTAGAAGCTGCTGTTTAAAAAAAATAAAAAATTGAATATACATATGTATATTCATACATCTCCCCCATTTCACCATCAGACCACCATCATGAAACCTGTTCAGACAACCACAGAGGGAATAAGGATAATATATAGATAAGTAAAATTTTGCTAACTTAAAATTTCAGGCTCATCCACACAAGGTAATTTCTTAATGTATAATATCTGTGCTTATCCCATAAAACAGCGTGCTTGCTGGTTCTCCGTGAAGGGTTGTTGCTTTTTTTCTCACAGCAGGTTTTTTCAGGTACTTCCAAAGGGCCCCAAGCTCCCGGGATCTGGCAAGCTGCCCAGTAGTGATGTCTTTTCTATTCTATTGAATAAAAAGATATATATTTACTGTTAGTGGCTTTTGCTTCTCATACTACGGCAGTATCAGTAAAGATACTTCATGTAACAGGAATGTTGTTTCACTCAAACTATTTGGGCTCACACACTCCTCTCTTGGCAGGTACACCACTCGTGTTAAGAACACTTCAAAATACTTTGCCAGGATTTGTGTACAATGCCAAGGACGTGAGCTTTCATTTCTTCTTAAAACAATTTTTATTTTTGAATGTGGCTAACATTTTTCTAATAGAAGTGTGTTCGTATTGAATTTTGTGCTAAAGAAATCACAGTTTGAAAGCTACAGTGTATTTTTGTGCATTCTAACAACTCTGGCTTTCTCACTGAGAATAAAATAATTAGTAGTCAGCAGTGGGAGTCTAACATTATAATTCTCCAGCTGTTGTGCAAAATAACTTCATACATATCTGGTAGAAACAATTAGTGAAATAACAAGGAATAAAAATTATGCACCACAATTGCAGAATTTGTGAACAGAACAGTAGGTGGAAATTGATGGATTCTTTTGGTTTGTTGCTACTCATGTAAATGAAAATCTGAAAAACGTGTCAATGAAAGAATTGTGATTATTAGCCTGGAAGTTGTGACAGGCTAAGTATAATAAGAGAGCTAGCTGCTCAAATGTAAGCAGAAAGAACATTTTCATGGGGTTTGTACGAGGTAGGCTGTTTTAGAAGCTTTAAGCCATTTCACAAAGGGCTGGATTCTTTTTGGTTGAATAGATCCTAATTCTTTGAGCTGCCAGGTATGTGCTGTAGAAATCCCACTGTGATATGGTGCTCTGTCATAGCTCCTAGTAATGATACACCCCTTGGGCAGCGGATGGTTCTTTTTCCAACTCTTATTGGGTATCTTTTGATTTAGTAAAACAGCTTCAGTGGTGCAGCATAATGTGGTGCTTTTTGATTAGTGTACTAGAGGGTTGTTATTGCTTAAATAGATTAAGATACTGTACTACAGGGCTCCTAAAAACAGCAGTTCTCTCTTAACTCTAAGCTTGCATGTATTGCAGACCTCTATCTAGTACTCTAGCTTCATGGGAACACAGCTGAAACTCTATTTCAACATAGCTGGTAGTAGTAAAAACCATTGCATGTGTCAAAGGAAATGGGATCAACAAATGAAGTGAAAAATATGTCATTTGTAAACAGAATTGTGAAAAACAGCTTGCCTTCTACCTCGTCTGGATTGTGCTATGTGGGACCATATGTCATTTGACCTTTATTTCTTTGGCTAAATAGGTTCAGTTATGATGAAAACAAGTTCAGAAAGTGGATTGGATTGCAACACAGCTTTGGTTAGAAAAATCAACAAACTTTTTGGTTATTCTCTGAAAGACTCTTGTAATTGTATTTGTGCTTTTTGCAATACCTTCTCTTCTGTGACTACATGTTTCTGCTTCACACGCATGGAAATTTGAGGTTATAGGTGCATATTGGGCTACTCTGTTAAGTAACTTAGGTTTTGTGTGGGCAAAGTGGTCAAGCAGCACCCCATGGTTAGAATACATGTATTTAGTACTTGGATTATTAAAGATATTTCTACTATGGGATTTTATGATTCGAACATATAGTCATGGAGATGGGGAGCAGCTCATTTTTTTATGGAAACGTTGGTTAAAACACATAATCTGTGATGTGGCTTGTGAGAGCTCACTGAAAACCATGCAAAATTCCTAGTGTGCCCTTGACAGTTTTGCCTATGGGTAATGAACTGTGTGACATCTTGGCCGGGGTGTGCCCTGATGTGTGTTCTGTTCTTTGTGCATCTGTGTGGGGATCATTCAGTTGTGCTCCTGACAGTTCCTTAATTGAATGCATAAGTTGCTGACTGCCCAAAGGAACAAGGGTGAAATGTGATGAAGCTGTGGCTTATCTCCTGAATTGTAAGAATAGTAGAAAAATAGGCAAACTTTCCTGGGTTTTACTGTTGCTTTTTTTTTTTTAACAAAAACGCTTATCTTCTGTCTCTATGTTTTTAATGCTGCTTCATTCCACTTTGTTATCAAAGCAATGCTTGTCATAAGAAAACCTGATGCTGTATTAATGCAATTTAATTCTCCCAAAAGGGACTGCATAATTCTGAGTTCCTAACTAGGCAGCTAAGTCCTAATCAGTGTTGCCTAGTAGGAGAAAAAGTCTTCCCCAGAAGAGAAATCTTGTGGTTTTCAGTCAGGGAAAGTACTGTATAAGATCCTTCCTGTCTATTTGTATGAAGCTGCTGTGGGATTTCTCACAGTTCCTTGAAGTACTGTTGAGTGCAGAGGAATTGCACAGATTCTGGAGGGTCAAGTCCATCTCTGATATGCTGTGCATGAGTGTCATTACCTGTCATTAACATCCTACTGATTCAGCACTGAATGGCTGTGTCTGTATAATTATCTTCATGGGACAGAAGCTGTCACCAGTCATAAATACCTGGTGTTTTGGTGAAATAGATAATGTAGGTTCTTATGCAAGAACAGCTTAAAGCTGTGTCTGATGCTTCTGGGTTGCTTCTTAACTGCTGGGAAGCAATTGAAGTGTCAGCAGAACTATAGGTAGCCGTGCTGCCTTGACTCAGGATTTGTGAGGCTGGTACATAAGAAGATGAGACTCATTTGTTGTCTGCCTTGCTGAAAACTTAGTGCCTTTCGAAAAGTAAACAAAATAGTTTCCAATGCAGGCTGAACTGCTTGTCTGAAAGAGTTGTGATGAGAAGCAGAAAGTCCAGCCGGAGGCCAGTTACTAGTGTTGTACCCCAGGGGCCAATAATGGGGCCAGTAGAGTTTAGTATCTTCATTAATGACCTGGATGATAAGACAGCGTGCACCCTGAGCAAATTTGCAAATGATACAAAATTGAGAGAAGTGGCTGGTACACCAGATGGTTGCTCTGCTATTTAGAGCGATTGCAACAGGCTGGAGAAATGGGCTGACAGAAATCTCATGAAATTAAAGGGAAATGCAAAGTCCTGCACCTGGGCAGGAATAACCCCATGTACCAGTACCGTCTGGAAAGCAGCTTTGCAGATAGAAGACCTAGGGCTCCTGGTGGACACCAAGTTGACCATGAGCAAGCAATATGCCTTTGTGGGAAAGAAGGTTAACAGCCTCCTGCGTTGGGAAGAACGTTGCCAGCAGACCAAGGGAGGTGATCCTTGTGAGGCCACATCTAGAGCATTGTGTCCAGGACTGGGCTCCCCAGTACAAGAGAGACATGGACATACTGCAGCATCTGACCTACAGGGAGAGGCTGAGAGAGCTGGGACTATTCAGCCTGGAAAAGAGAAGGCTCAGAGGGATTTTATCCATGTGCATAATGAATGCCTGATGGGGGCAGGCGGGGGAAGTCAAGATGATGGAGGCAGGCTCTTCTCAGTGGTGCCCAGTGGAAGGACAAGAGGCCGTAAATGCAAATTGAAATACAGGAAATTATGTCTAAGCATAAGATTTTTTCTTTCTTTTTTTCCTGTGAGGGTAATTGAACACTGGAGCTGGTTGCCCCAAGAGGCTGTGGAGTCTCCATTCTTGGAGATATTCAAAACCCACCTGGACAAAGTCATGAGCCACCTGCTCTGGTTGACCCTGCTCTGTGCAGAGGGTCCAGTGGCGCCCCAGCCATTCTATGCTTCTGTGATCTTGTCTGACTGGATACAGCCATATGCCTAAACTCTCCTGCAAAAGGCAGCATTGAGTAGGTGCACTAACAGCTCTAATAATCCTGTGTTACAGTGAGTAATCATCTCCACTTGGATTTGTGGCCCTTTATGTTCCTGAGTGACATTAGCCTGTTATCCTATTGCTATTCATTTCCACTTGGTAGGAAGCTATGAAACTTATTAATTGGTTACCAGTTAATAAGCATTGCAATTAGAACATTTCTAGCAGAAGGGAGCATAACTTCATTATATATGATTGCAGTGAGCATGTGAAATAAGAATTTCTTGAGATAGGCGTGGCATGGAGGGAACTGTAGCTGAAACCTGACCCCTTTGAATTACTGTGTTAATAAATCCTGGAATTGCATTTATTGTTCTTGCTTTCTTTTGGAATAAAGTAATAAGATATTAAACTTATACTTACACAAGCCCCTTTACTTTTTTTTATTAGTAATCACACATTTTTCTGTGCTAGTGAAGAATTTTTCAAGGGCTTTGTGCATGATGAGGAAGGAACTACCACATGTTCCTGGTCCTCTGGTTGGAATTGTAATTGCCTGTGTGGGAGTGTAGACTCTTGGAGCAGGCTGGACTTGTGCACTAATAGGTTATTTCTTATTAAATTAGGCTCAAGTGTTGCAGGAGCACTAGACTAGGTGAGATCTCTTGGATGACTTAGTTAAAGCTTCTGCAGTAGTCAGCACCTGTGCTGCCAAGCTGCCTTGTAGAATATGTGTGTTGCTACTGTGAAGCTCTTTGGTCTGCTGGTACCTCAGCTGCAGATGTCTGGGGAACTCCACAACTTTTAGGCTAAATTTGGTTAGTTTGTGTTTGCATAGTTGTCTTCTGTGCCGTTCATTAGCAGAACACTGCTCAACCACTACATTTCCTTTCCTTGTGCTTATCTCATACTAAATTTAGAGAGGAAAGTGTATTGGGTTTTTGCTAGACTGAACAGATTGGTGTTCGCTGTTCCAGAAGAGGTTTTGTGGGGGATCTGTACAAAGGTTACCTTTAATCCCTCTTCCATTTTCTTAATTTCTTCCATTTCTTAATTTCTCCTATAATTTAGTATGTTACTGCAGCTGGACTAGTGCCCCTATAATTTCTCCCATTGTACCTGTAGGTGGACCCACTGTTCAGATCCATTAGCATGAGATTTTAACACTTCTGTATTCTCCTCTGCCTTCATCTTTGGAGTTGTGGTGCAGGGATGATCTGGTCCCAGAGCTTGCAGGATTTTGAGCTCTGCTTACATGATGGATACAGTTGTTCTCCCTTCAGCATTTGTCTGTAGCCTTTTCCCTTGTGTGTATGTATTGTCCTCTCCTGAAAATAGGACAGGACACAACTCCTAGGTGTTTGTGTGGGTACATGTGTGTGCACACATATTATCAAGCTGTGACGATGATTTTCAGTGCAGTTGTGAGCTGCTGTGGATGATAATGGCTCTGGTGCCTTTTGCAGTTCTGGGATTTTAACTGAACATTTAAGGCAAAAAATAAGCCTTTGTTCTTAAAGATCATACTCATTTCCACTGTGCCTTTCCAGTTGTTTTGTTTTTGTTTTTTTAATTGCAAATCTATGTTGTTATTGTATCTTTTCTTTTTAAAAATGATTTATGCATAGTGTATTGGAAGTGAAAAGTGATTGCTAATCTTGAAATTATTACTCTAGCTTTTCCATATATTTGCATTAACATTATAACTGTTTTCCTTGGCTCAGGAGCTATTTGTCTGTCTACTTTCAGCACTGGATTTGTGGAAGATCTGATAATTGCATCTTATGGATTTACTCAGCAGTGTGAAGTAACTTAAAATTCTGGGTTCCCTGTTCATTTGTTGACCTCTGATCTTTATTTTAAATGAGTCAAGAGTACAAAAAAAAAATCTTCCTAGTCTTAAATGCCAGGTTTGAATACAATAATTCATATTTAGTATTTAAATGTGTTAAATGGAGACTTTGTCATCTGTTGTTCTCTAAATTATCTAGAAATGACATGGAAGTAAACCATCTGACTCTCCAATCATTACTCAGGCATTCACAGTCATCTCTGAATTATTAATTTCAGCAGGAAATTGCCTCCTCAATAGAGGTTTTTAAGTAATGCTAATGAAATTGTTTTTGCTGTGTGCTAAATATCATTACAGATTTGAAGCTTGGGCCTGAACTTTCTTTTTTTTTTTCCCCATTAAAAGGGACCTTTTCATCTCTCTCAAATGAGGTACATTGCCACCATCCAAATTACATCGGCTTTTAAAAATTCTTTTTTAATATAGTGGCTGGATGAAAAGGGTGTTTTACTGCATGTAATAAACAATCAGGAAATACATCAGATGCACATTTTAAGTGTGTTCAGAAGTTTTCACAGAGTCTGTAAGATTACATAGTTTGTGTATTGTAAGTAAATACATATGCTCACCTTTTCTGGCAGAATTGATTTTAACTCACCTTTTTAATGACTCTTTACTGCTATTCTTAGCAAAGACTCAAATAATTGAAAAGGCAGTGAACTTTAGTTAGTGGAAAAAGTCTGCTAAATGCCTCAAAAAGAGAAGAAACCTCCCATCCAACCTAGAAAGTTCCAGTTAATGGTGATATGAGAGAAGACTCTTAACATTGAAAAACGTAATGGTAAGCTTATCTAATTAATAACTTCCAAAAAAGTTTTGAATTTGTTTTTAAAAACTTCCAACAAAGAGGCATTTAACTATTTTAACTGTGTGGCAAATCTTAAACCTAGATTCCTTAGGCAGAATTTGGTGTGTAGCTGAGTGATGCATCATCTACTACTGTACTTTGTCATGCTGGAGGAAAATTAGGAAATGAGCTTGGTGAAGAAACGTATATCACATCATCTTCATGCTCCTTTGTTTCTGTGCAGGTGCCAGACTTGGGCATTGCTCTGCTACAGTTCATCTGAGTTGTCTGAGTGATCACCCAGGTGTTAAAATAACCACAAGCACATTCACTGGGCGAGGATTTAGGGATGAATTAACATGCTCACAAGATAACTACCACCCCTCCTCACTGCCTTGGATAATTAGCCTCAGCAAGCCAGAGTTAATGCGGGATGTGGAGATCTTCCTTCTAACCAGGGATGTAACCTGGTACCGTCAGATCAAGAAACACAGCAGGAAAGCCTGGTTTTGGTCCCTTCTTCGGTTGGGATACAGATCTTGTCCTATGTTAACAAGACGTGGTTGGCTATCTGTTCACAGCTGTGTGTGATCTTTGCTTCCAAATTAGGCTTCACAGTATTTCTTTTAGTATCCACTGAAGCACAAGGAGATAAGATAGAGAACACATCAGAGAGTAGCCCAAATCTGGAAACCAAAGTGAGGCAGGGAAAGGGAAAGTTCTCCAGCAAGCAGGGAATGGCACTTTCCACTTAGCTGAGTCGTGTTTGGAACTGAGGCTCTTGCTATGCTTTTCTACAGCTGGGTGGCAGCATTTCTGCAGCGATTCATGTGTGTGGTTAAGTTAATTGCTCAAAGATTTTTTTTTTTGAGGGATCAGATGTGTTATGTGCTTATTTCTCTCAGCTGTGATTATCCTTTTTAGAGCAACAAAAAACTCACCAAATCTTTGTTACGTGTCTGTAGTAGTGAGTCCTAACAATGCTACTGCAAGTATTGGTAGGTGCAAGATTTTACAAAATGAGCAGGAGTTTATAAAACCGTAGTACAGAGACTTGTCTACTGTCCATCCTCTGTCTCGTGGCGTTTGCTGTCTTCCCTTACATTTACAGTCTGTGTTCAGGATTACAGAACTCAAACACCAGCTTGCTTCATTTACACACATCTGTGAAGATGAATTCAAATGAACTGACTGCCTCAAAGGTCTGAACTGATATAGTTGTCTCCGCTGCATTTCCCATTTATCTATGCCACTGTTCACCTGCTGCATTAGCAATTTACATCTTAACTTCAAGGCTGAATTTTGCAAGCTTAAATTTGTTATTATTTGCATTGGAAGGAAAAATTCCTCACCATTTTATTTACTTCATTGTGAAATTATCATAGGGTAATCACACATACTTTTTATATCTCTTAGGCTTTTTTTGCCCCTCAGCATGAAATTTTCTTTTCTGGGTAATTTTTATATCTGTCCTTTGAACTCATTCCTGTGTTCCTCTCTCCTTTGTGTAACTCATTTTTTGAATGGATGTGGTTTTCTAGCAACATTTTACTAGTGCTGTATATGTAATCGCTGTCGTTACCCAGCTTTTAATGGTTATTTTCCATTTTATGAAGGGTGCTCCAGACATACCCTGAGATCAGGCTGATCCAGTTACTGTGTCTGTGCACTGTAATCCTGCCACCATTACCTGGTGCTTGGCTGTGTTAAAACAGATTTGGTTGGACTGTGACTATTCAGTAAGCAATTCAGATGGTCCTGTATCAGTGACCTGTCTTCATTTATTATCCTGCTGAACTTTGTGTCAACTGCAAACTTTATCAGCGAAGATTTTATATCACTTGTAACAATATTGAACAGCACTTGATCAAGCACTGATCTCTGGGGCAACCACTAGGGATATTCACGTTAACTGAATTTTTCCTGTTAGCAGCTCAAAGACCTGATACTAAGTCAATTTTTAACCTATTTTATATAATCTTTTAGTACTAGTTGGTATCTTTGAAAAAAAAAATCAAACCCCCAAAACCTTGCATTAGGTGGAATTAAATCTAGCAGATTGAAGAAATTCAAATATAGTATGTCAAAATAGCTACCTTGATCTACCAGATGAGTAATCTTGTCAGCTGCAACAGTTTTTTTGCGAAGACTTAGAAAAGCTTAGAAAGACTATGAAACCATATTGACTGTCATTAATTGCATTTTAGCTTGGAATTCTTTTCTGTTATGAGACTCACAGTAACTGTTTTGTGGGAGTAATATCATGTTATCCAGACTGTAACTCCCTGGGTGTCCATCTCGCCATTTTTACATCTTGAAACTACACAGGGAGTCCTTCAAGACTTGTGAAATTCCTCAGTTTATAGGATTTATTAAACATATGAGTTTAGAAGGCTTCTCTGTTCATCTAAGTGGTGCTTTACAGATTCATAGATGCAAATCTTTCAGATGTGCTGATTTGAAAATGCATAGCTAAGTGGGTTCTTCCTATTACAGACAGTAATCTTTGTATTGCGTGTGTGATAGGCAGGATACACATGTCTGTTTAAAAAAAACCCCAAAATAGTTCATAGGTATCTGCTCTACTTAGTCTATATCCCTGTTTAGGATTTTATCAACTGCATTTAGCAATAAGCTGTGTCTGACTTGAGATTCCTTTTGTTCTCACTGTATTTTAAAATGCTTCATTTCCCTTAACTGCACCAGTTTCATTTTCTAACCATATTGGCTATTGACATCTTATTGGTTTGCCTTTATTTCCCATATTGGTTACATATGTTTGAACTCATAACTTTTATTTGGCACTGTTAGCTTTCCCATTCCACTGTACTTAATGTGTTTTTATGTTTCCTTTGCCTTTTTAACATATTCCGTCATCAGAAAGACTGAGTTGCTAGTTTCTCTCTTTTTAAATTGGTGTTTTCATGGCTTTCTGACCCACCTTCTATTTTGGGGTGTCCTTTTAAGGCAAATAAATGACTATTAATGCACTGCAGAAAAATACTGAATATCCACAACAAAACTGCTCAGCTGTCCTAAAAAAAATTATTTCTCTTGCACGTGGACATACGATTTATTTTTTCTTTTACTAAACCAGCAGGCTAGGATTGTGCTTTCAATTAAAATGGCTTAGCTGAAGTAATTAGGATTTGTTGCAATCAGCAAGGATAAACTTGATAAAGAAGGAGACTAAATGATTTCATAGGGTTTTGTCTTGACCATGTTTTTGTTAGCATATCTAGCTAAATAGCTTGGAGCCATCATGCTGAAAAGCCAGTTAGCGGCTTCATCAAGTTACAGCTGAATACTGGCACTGTTTGTACAATATTTAATATGCCATAAAACAGTCTTCTCTGTGATACACTGGTGATCCCACAGCCTGTGGCTCAATACAGGATACTTTGAATAATTATTGAATTAAATATATGTTTTAGAGTGAACCTTTCACTCTGTTCCCAGGCTGTGAATATGATTCTTTCTGTCTTGGCAAGCTCAAATTTCTGTTGCTTTTTCCTCCTTCACACTGGCTGCTTAGGAATGCCCTCTGCTCCAGCTGCTTTCCAGTCATTCCACCACAGAGCAGCTTTTCCTCTGTGAAATGGCTAACTCGTTTAACTCTTCTAGGCTCTCACCTTTAACTGCAGCAAGGTGCTGTGTATTCACCATCTGCAGGGTTTGCTGTATCCATAAATGCACCCAGCTCCGTGAGCATGGTGGAACTCCACCACGGCTGTGCAGTGGCGGCTGTGGGTTTCCCTGGGTGGGCTGTGTGGTGCTACTGGGCGGCATACATAATCATGGCATTGCGGGCCATCAAGAAGATGCCTGGCACAGACTTGAAAAGGTCTGTGTGAGCTGCCGGTGATGGCTTCTGTGGACTTCTGGGTGCATAGCGGTTGGCGTGCTACAGAATGGGCAGCAGAGTCCTATGGGAGCACTGGGCATAGCGGCTAGTCTGTATTTGCAGGCCAGTGGGAACAGATACGCAGTGTGAAACGGCTACTGCTCAGTCCTTGATGTCCATGCTATATGCATTCAGGTTGGGTTTGTGGGTTTTTTTTAACTTCAGATTAGCTCTAGCCTCGGTTTGTGTTGCAGCTGGAGTGGATTTTTAGGCTATGTTCATCTGAAAGGGAGTCAGTTTGCGTGTTCTGAGATGCCACAGTGTGACTCAGAGCATTCTAAGTGGGGATGTTTGTGAGGTTCAGTTCAAAAGTGCACTCCTGAGTCAAACGAAGCACAAAGGTATGCTCAGTAAAGTTCTTTGGCACTGCTGCAGTGTGAATGATTACTGGGACTAATTTCTCAGGCTATAAAAGATATCTCTAGTACCCCTGTGTGGCAGTTATGGTGCAGCACTGAGACTGCTCTGAAGGTTTTTCTGCCAGGGCCAAGTTAAATTGGAGTTTGTATCTGGTTGTTATTGTTTGAGTTCATAAAATCAAATTGCAGGAATGTAAGTATTTGGGTGTTGGGTGGAAGTTCCTCCAGTTTATAATAATATTCTAAACCCATGACAATTAATCTGCTTAAAAACATATTTGCTTCATAGAGATCTCCTATATATATTATTCTCAGTCCTGCTCCTATAGAGCATCATATCTAATGCTCTCCTTTTATAGTATACCTTAGGTCGCAGCCATGTACACTAAGTAATGCATTATTCACAGGTAGAATAATTGTATAAGAGTATATAATTGAGGATGTGATGGATCCTTTACACAAATGTTATTTCTTGTATCCTTCTCTGTCATAAATGAGTCCTTGCCTTCAAGAATGTGGGAGAACTGCAAGATGCAGGCAGTGGTAATTGTGCAATAAATTGGAGAATAATAGAGGCCTGAATTCAAGACTGGCTCAGCCCTATGCTTCATTGTCAGAACTGCCATCCTGCTATAAACATACCATGAGGCCTGGGTTATGATGGTGTGGTGGATTAACCTTGGCTGGGTGCCAGACACTCACCCAGCCACTCTCTCACTCACCCTCCTCAACAGGGCAGGGGAAGGAAATAAGATGAAGAAGCTTATGGGTCAAGATAAGGACGGGGAGATCACTTGCCAGTTACTGCCACAGGTAAAACGGACCTGACTTGGGGAAAATTAATTTAATTTATTGCTAATTAAATACTGAGTAAGATAGTGAGAAACAAATACAAAACTAAAAACACCTTCCCTTGTTCCGCACATCCTCCGAGGCTCGCCTTCACTCCTTCATTCCTGACTCTTCTACCTCCTCCCAACCCGAGTTGCACAGCGGGATGGGAAGGAGGGTTGCGATCAGTTCATAAACGCTTCATCTCTGCTGCTTCTTCCTCCTCATGCCATTCCCCTGCTCCAGCATGGGATCCCTCCCATGGGATATAGTCCTTCACAAACTTCTCCATGTAGGTCCTTCCCATGGGCTGCAATTCTTCAACAACTTCTCCAGCATGGGTCCTTCCCACGGGGTGCAGTCCTTTCAGGAACAGACTGCTCCAGCGTGGGTCCCCCACGGGCCACAGGTTCTGCCAGAAAGCCTGCGCCTGCGTGGGCTCCTCTCCACGGGCTGCAGGTCCTGCCAGGAGCCTGCTCCAGCGGGGGGTCTCCATGGCTGCAGCTTCCTTCAGGGCACTTCCACCTGCTCCAGCATGGTGGGACTGCAGGGTGGATGTCTGCTCAGACGTGGTCCTCTGAGGGCTGCAAGGGGGACAAGCTGTGTCACCATGGTCTCCTCCATGGGCTGCAGGGGAATCTCTGCTCTGGTGCCTAGAGCACCTCCTGCCCTCCTTCTTCACTGACTTGGGGGTCTGCAGAGCTCACTCTTTCTCACATTTTTCTTCTCACTCTGCTCTCTCACAGCTGCTGCACAGTGTTTTTTACCCTTTCATGAATACATTAACGCAGAGGTGCCACCAGCTTTGCTGATGGGCTCAGCTTTGGCCAGTGGTGGGTCTGTCTTGGAGCCGACTGGAACTGTGTCTGACTTGGGGGCAGCCCCTGGTCTCTACTCACAGAAGCCACCCCTGCATCCCCCTGCTACCAAAACCTTGCCACATAAACTCAATACAGATGAGAAATATCTGTCGTCATTGGAGAAACCGCTTGAGGAAAAGAGCATCTTGCACTTCTGTTGATGCAGCGTTTACCATTCTAATCACATATACATAATCTGACTAAACCCATATGCTCTTTGTTTTAGTTTTAACAGTGCTTGAACCCCTCCCCTCAATAACATGCCCACATGGACCTGCCTAAATCTACATACAAATACTCCTTAAATGAGGCCATGTTTCTCTCTCTCCTGACTCCTTGCAGGGCTTTGTTTGTGAATTCCTAAATCTGATGGGTGGATGAGAAGAATACTGTTTTGTGTTTAATTTACTTTTAATCAGCTGAGGATTAGTGATGCTTACTTGTGGTGTTATCTCTCCATGCTCGTAAAGAAAGGATGTCCCTTCTGGGAATTCCTGGTCACTAACACACTGCAGAAGGGAGGATTTGATTTAGTTTAAGTTGATAGCTTGGCATGGTACTAAGTGGTTTTTGGGGTTTTTGGTCCTCTCCTCTCCTCATTTTTGGAAATATTGTTTTTGTGACTATTTTTCAAAAGAATGTGGTAGCCTTAGTACAAAGCCCATCTTCAATATTAATCTCCTGCTTACCTAATTCTTCAGCTGGATGTGACAGTTGCTTCACTTTTGGCTAAAGTTATTGTGTAGTGTTACTGGGGTGTTAAATACCCATTTTTACCCCAAAGATGGCTGGGTTTCAATGTTAGGATCTCTGTAACAGGATGTTTTGTTTCTGAAATATTTTGCTTTAATGGTGCTTATGCACCTAAGTCGTTGTGTTAAATAAAAATATAGCAGGCAAGTTGTAATAGAATTAACTTTAGTGATAAAAAAAGTTATCTGTACTTTGATGGGAGGTGATATCTAGTCCCTTCCCTCTTTAATGTCTGTAAAATATAAAACTACCCTGGCTGGCTAGGGAACTGGTTAACAAGGAAAGATTTATGGAATGCAAGTGCTGATAGAATTATCCCACTTCGCTAACTTTTAAGAGTCAGTTTAGTTTCTGTAGGAGTGTTAGCTTTGTCAAAATGTTACATCAAGAATTGATACATCTTTTTTGAATGAGATTTAATAAAAAATGAAATGAAATTCCAGTTTTCTGCAGTTTGTTTCAGAAGTTGGATTGTACCATAGATAGCTTTAAACTCCTATGGATTTTATAGGGAGAACAGAAAAACCTCCTTTGCTAGAGAAGACTAAATTCAATATCTCTGCCAGCATCCTAACTTATTTTCAGGTGTTGTGATATCTTCAATATTAAAAAAATATAACCAGCACATTGCTATAGTCATCCCAGACAAGCTTACTTTTTAAGAATCAAACAAATGTGCAGTTGGTGTAGCCTGAGCAACATAATTATGTCGCAAATTTATAAGGCAAAAAAAATATATAATGAAAGAGAAATGCAAAAGAAACAATTGAGGTCAGTGACAGCAAAATTAGGACAGGGAGAAAATAGCTCTACTAAATTATAACATGGATTAAAATAATAAAACCTAAGATCAGTTGCTACCTATTTAAATAAAAAATAGGTGTATGGTGCAAATCTTTGTGATTATATTGGATAGGATGCTCGACAAGTTGTTGAAATACTCATTCCCATTGATTGCAAAACGAGCAATGAAAACAAAAGTAATGAAGTAAGGTCTCTCCTACTGGTAAGGGTCTAAAATTTTTTGTTTAATCTGAGAGGTATTTCTGCTTCTTCATTGATGGAAGTGATGGAATAGATATAGATTATTTTGTTGAAGAATTGGATGCTGAACCTATCAACATTTCTCAAGCATTCTCTCTCAAACATGGTTTGCAAATGTTTTAAATTAACTACATCACCTAATCCTAACCCAAATATGAAAAATCCAAAGTCCTTTATCCAATATAAATAACAGGGCAGATTCTTCTTTCCCGAAAATGTCCAATAGCTTGACTCTTGTGTACTTTTAAGTCGGGTTTCTTATCATGCTGGTACTTTTTGTCCTATTTTTGATCATGCAGCTTTTACTGTTGTTACAGGCTATTTATCTACTGTCTTCTGTTATGAGATATCTCATAGTGAAGGCTTAGATTTGTCACTGAGCAATACCAATTCTTGAACTGACCCTTTCAGCTTAATGGGAGATGCACTTTAACTCATTGACTTTCCAAACTTGTCTCAAGTTTCAGACAGCTACAGGATATTCTTGCATCGGCATATAATTAGGATTCATTTCACAGAAGTGAAAGTATGTAGGAGTTCCTCTTGCTGACAATTTAAAAATCAGAGCGGTAAATTTTATTCTAGTGAAGTGGTTACAAAACTGGAATAAATTTACAGGGGAAAAAAAAGCATTAAATAAAAGCAGCAGTTTTGCAGAGTATATGCCTGGTATTAAGCTGTTATCTCACATTGTGTTTCTCTGTAGTATCTTTTGGCAATATCTCAGTCTTCTGCCTCTGTGGCTCTGTCTTTAAAAATGTATTCTGTTCAGGTACCCCTCTCTAATTGCACTTGAACGTTATCAGGATGCTGTTGAGCACTAATGAGCCTTCAAAGCAGTATGTAGGGACTTCCACTTCCCTTTTGTTCATGCTAATTAAGTTAGGGAAATTTTGTATTGTGCCTTGATTAATTCTGGGAATTTGTAAGAATGCAAATGAAACACTGTTTATGTGGGGCTGAGTTATCTTTTGACACGCAAACACACTTTGATATGCTGATTTTCATTACCACTATTACCTTCCTCTTTGGGAAGGCAGTTGAATTATTCCATCTGACTCCTCCCTGCACAGAAGATGTGACTTCTGTTGCTCACATTTCATAATTGTATACAAATGCCATGTTGTAGCAGTTATCTGAACAATGTTCCTGTTAGTCTAGCAACATCAGGAATTTTTCTTATTTTTATAAGTCTATCTATGATGTATATTCATAAAACAGATGACCAACATAGTCCTGGATTCTTTTAAATGCAGAGTATGGTTACATAACTGAGAAGTTAACTGCTTAATTATACTATGTATTCTTTGCTTATAGTAATATTACTTCTTGGACACCTTTGAGACTAAGGTAACTATGTTCTGCCATGTTCTACAGTGTTCTGAAACAGTAATGAATTATTAAATTAACAAAGTAGAAATGTGGGGAAGAATTCAATATACAATAATTTTTTTCAAGTTTATACCTCTGAGGGACATCTCTCCTGGAACAGCGGTTTGCGCTTTGCTGGCTGTCTGGACAGTTATTTTTTATGCAGTTTTCTGCACCTCCGAGGGAGCATGCCTCAAACCATGGCACTAAGTTCAGAGTATTTTTATTTCTTCCACGCTCATGGTTGTGTGTGGCTCATGCTTTTATTTACAGACTTACTGGAATCCTGATCTGAATTTTTATTATGACCTCAGGAAACAGTACTTGAAGATGTCATGATAGGTTTTACCTGCACTGATTTTAACTGCAATTCTGCTTAATCAGTGTGGTAGGGTTTCTTCCTAATGGTGACTCTTTTCATTCATTAAAATACTGCTGTGCTATTTTTGGCCCAATATCCATCTTGCTGCTGTTACACGAATATGTCTCCTTCCTTTTTTGAAGTCTCTTGCATTTCTTCCTGTACCTTGAACTGTGCTCTGGTTCACTGCTCTGGTGACAGACATGGCTAATGGGGACACAGATTTTCACACTGCCCTTGGGGTACTCATACCTATTATATGAGTCTCCCATTCAGCACTCAAGGCAAAGCCAGTTGTTAAACATCCATGTTTTGCTCTGGAGCCAGAAACTGCTGGCTGAGGCCAGCACTGGTGCAGCAGAGAAGTGCCTGGCACTGACAGCGATTTGAGTTTGTCTGTGGAAGTCTGCAAGCCTGAAGAAGTGAAAGCTCTCATAAAATGAAATGAGAAAGGATGCTTCTCAAGTGGCCCCTCAGGCTGTGTATCTGTGAATTGGAGCCTCGAGCAATTTCTTCTGCTGCTGCACCGTGTTGCAATGGTGGCTTGAGTGTTGGTGCACTTCCTTCAGCTGCCTAATTGGGTAAAAAGTAAGTACATGCCTTTAATACAAATGTATGGATGTGCCCTTAGGTCTTGGCATAGCAGGACAGTAATGTATAGGTTTGTTTAGAAAACATTTTTTTAAATTTTCTGCAGAGCATCTGCTAATGTCAAACCTGAGTATTTTCTTTCAGGTACTTGCCCTCCCATTCCTCCTACACAGCTATCATGGTCCCAGGATACATAAAGAGGATCTGCATTCTGCAGGCCTTCATCTTGACTGGTTCGGCTCAATTATGCTAAAGTCTTAACTCATTTTCTATGGGAGTCTTTGAGTAAAGTACTAAATATAGCTGTATTTAGTGAATAAACAGTTTTATAAATGCTTTATTTAGCCTATATGTGTTTATTTTCATGAGCAAGATGCTGTTCAGAGTTCCTAAGGGAACTGTTTAATATTTTTTCTAAACAGATAAGACAGAATTTATGTATGAAAAATATGCACTCATTTGGTTTCTTTGTAGCTGACTTGCTTTTGCATGGTGCTTCTCACTGGAAACACATATGGAGAACTGTTCATGATGCTATTTTAATTCTTGGTTTGTCTTTCAGTATATGTTGAGTGTTCTGTTGTAGGGTACAGAGCTAGATAATGTGTTCAGTGTTGTGGATATAATAAAGAAGGATCTTGTAAAGCTTTTGCTTTCTAATTATATTCTATCCTAGCCCACAATGTGTCCATACATCTCTTCCTTATCCTGAAAGACACCCTAAACACTAGAAAGTGCCAAGACAAATTAGAGCACCCCGTCTAAGTAAACAACCACATGGTAGAGTCCATATGTTCTAAAATTAGGCTTATCTATGTTTATAACAGTATATTACTTCTGCATCTAGAAAGGGAAATCAAACCAATTCCTTTGTGTGGAAAGAATCCCATTGCATTTTGAATGACTATTAGCATATTAATCACTTCCTGTGATATTTTTCAGTTTAGTCTTTTGAAGTCACCCCTGGAAGAGGATTTGCTCTAAAATAATGGTATCAAAGACTTTAAATGCATACTGCTTTCAGTCACACTGGTGTACCTTTTAAACTGGCTCTTAAGTTAATGCACTGCCCCAGAATGAACTCTGCATTTTATATGAGAAACTGGGATCCAAGCTTTGCGTGCTTTATGGAGGTGACCTGCTACACAGTATGCTTTGCGACATGATTGATTCCCCATACGTTCCTCTCTGTTGCCCTTCAGTCCTGCTGTGCTGTCATTGCTGGCCCCAGACAGGGTTTTGTGCATTTACAGGGGACAAAACTGATGACCAAGAGACCTAAGGCAGAGGTTGATTCTCCTTGTGTCTCTGGGGTTTTGTGACAAGGCACACAAAATGATGTCACTGTGTGTTCTGAGGAATACACTGCATCTTTGAAGGGTCAGGGATTAGTTAGATCTGAGACATGGACATTTCCCAGATGGTGAATCTGTGCCAAACCTCACTGATTGCTTCTGTAATCTTTCTCTGTGGAGTTAAGAACCCCAATTGCTGTACTAGTGCTATATTGGTATTAGCAGAAGAAAGCAAAGTTGATGTTATACAGGTGGGACTGATGGATGTACATTGGTTTGGAGTCTAGAAGAACAAAAGTGAACAGTGCTGAGAATTTTAGTATTCCTCCTTGGATGCCAAGGACTTGTGTGCACCTGGACTGATAGTAGTTAAATGTGGTAGGGTAGAAAACTCAAGGCAATGAGAAGTATGAACTTGGCTAATTATTTTGACCAATTTTGGGGTTAGAAAGGCTGTTATATTTGGATTTAGTTTGCTTATTTTAATTTTTCTAGGAAAGCAATTTTCTGGCTGTAGGACAGATTAATCCACTGAAGAGCATGACAAGTTTGGTCAGAACAGCTGATGCCAGTGAACAAGTTGAGCATTCTGGGATTTGTAGAGATCTGCCCAATACACTTAAAAAATCTAAACATGTACCTGCCTGTAAGCCTTAGAAAAATGTAAGGAAAAATCATTTGTGACTACTTTCATTTTTTGACCAGTTCTATTGCTGTGACTTCAATGAACAGCATCTACCTTTCATAAGCAGGCTTTTTGGTGCACTGGTGCCCCTTGTCCTGTCTCGCATTATATTCAAATTTTAGGTAGCAAAAGTCTTGAAAGGTTTCAGTTTTTCAAAACACATATACCCTTGAATTGAAATACCATAAATATCTACTTGGCTGTCTCAATGAAAAGTGTTCTCATCCTGAACCACGACTCTGTTGTCACATTGCTGGCCAAGGTCAGAGAGTAATAATTATAGTGCCAAGGTCTTCCCTCTGGTAGCTTTTAGTTTCAGTAGCAAGTCTGACATTCTGGGCAGATACAGCTGCTGGGCAGAAACCTAATTAGCGGGGCAGTGTTTTATGCTGGGAAAATAGGATTCAGAGAAGTGGTTAACTAAAGTCTCCACTTGGAAATGGGAAAGGTATTGCAGTTTTGTCTTCTGATGGCACTTAAAAAGCCAGACTGAAAGCTCTGCTCCTTGTTCTGAGCTGCTTGTATATTTGCTTAAAACTTGTTTTCTCTGAGAAATGTTTACATAATGGGTAAGAAAGTGTTACTTTGTGGGACTCCTGCTGTTCTCTGTGCATGGCAGTAGTCCCAGTAGGAGTGTGTTATAAAAGCCTTTAATATCCTAATAATTATTTTTTCTTTAGACTGGAGAATTTGGTTCTGGAAATGTAGAGAAAGGTAAATAAAGCTTGCAGGTCCTAGGTGACAACTTTTGCATTTGTATGAATTACAGTTTCTTAGCAGTTAGTGTCTCAGGTGCACACTTAAGCTTTTCAATAAAAAAGTGTTAAGGGTGATGTCTTGGTTCTCCCATTTTTTCCATACTCTGTGTATTAATTCAGGGCAAGTGAGGAATAACCCACTGGTGGGTTATTGAGTCTTACTTCTGTGAGTAACTCCTGCCTTGCCAAGTCTTTGGAAAGGAATTGAGAGCCCTGTGCTTGGCAGGAGGCAAACAGGAAAACGACATCTGCTCTGCGCTCTCAAATAGGTGATGCCATCATGCAAAATGCCATTACAGGAAGACTGTCTTGGTCACACTCTGACACAGCTTCCTTCAGTAGTATCTAAGTTTCTAAGATGATGACTCACAAAGTGCTACATGTTTGAACTTCAAGTATATCTTCTAAAAATCAATTGTTTCTGCAAACAAAGTCCTTCTTAAAATGTTGTTAAGATGTCATCTGTAAACTGATACATGTACACTGAGATGGCAACTGAGGGTCACTGAGAGAGCAGCGCAGATGCACTCCAGCATACAAGTTGCACCCAGTCACCGATGTAAAATACAAAAGAATCACTTGAAATAATGTGGAGCTCTTATTAAAAAAGCAATTCATCCTACAACCAAATACCTCTCAAAATGTTCTTTTGCAAAGCAATAACATGATACAAAGAAAGAAAGACTCACTAAAAGTTAGTGAGGTTATTTTGAGCATGCATTTCAGCTTATGCTTGAATATGTCTAAAATGAGAGATTGTTTACTTCTATTTGACATACTATATTTTTCATTTTAAGTTTGCATTGTAGCACAATGTTGTAAATGCAATGAATGACTCGGTCAATCTATACCTGCAAAAAGCTTTTTAGCATATTTAATCTCTGTCTGTTTGGACGTAGCTTAATTTATGTGCTAAAATGCTTGTGTTGTGATAGGAATTATGCTAAGAGGAAAAGGACAGTGGTTGTAGCAATCAGACTAAAACTTGGTCTGTGTAATGAGTGCTCTGTAGAAAGTAAAAAACTGTTTGTTTGTTGAATATTTATGTGATCAGATCAAGATGATTCTTTCCCTTCTTGTTGAGGGCAGCCAGCAGTACATTTGACTTCATTATTGATGAGATGATTTTCCAAGTGCCCAACAGAGATGATAAAACCTGAAATCTAGCTACATTTTTGCCACCTCATTCTTCCTGTGTATTTTGTTTCCTAGTTAAAAGGAAGGCAAGGTATAGGAACTGTCGGTGCTAGTGACAACAGTTGGACTTGCCACTTAAAGCCAGACAGGCAGAACTGATTTTCCAAGCTTGAGCAGTAGGTGAGTAAAGTACACAGAGATGCTTCTGGCTCCACTGCTGCTCTGGCAAGAGGGAGTTACTCTGACCACTCTTTTTCTTCCCCATAAAGCTGCTGCAGCAAAGTAAACACACAGTTACTATGTGAGTAAAATCCCCAGTGGACTGGGTTCTCTTGCCTTGTGTCTCTGTTCTCTCCTGTAAAATGTGCCAGGCAATTGGAGTTTAATCTAAGATTTCTCTTGTGTCTTCATCTACTCATTCCTTAATTGGTCTAGCCTGCCAACTGGATACTCATCCACACTGGCAGCTTGTGTGACATGCATGATTATCCACCAAGAACTAGGTAGAAATTGCCAAATCATTTCATAGAGTTTGCTGATTAGCCACCTGCTTAACATGGCTTTCCTCACAATTGAAATGACTGTGGTGCTGGTGGTAGTATAAAAACTTCTGTGGAATAGTGGAGAACACTGCCAGGACTGCTTAGATTTGATCTGCTGAGCTGTAGTTACAGCACTGAACTAAAAAATATTTGCTTGATGAATAGCACATATATGTTTTTTGCCACATAATGTTTGCCACTTGTTTATCTTCATCTGAAAGATGTCAGCAAAATTTGAAGTGGAGACAAAGAAATGTTTTAATTCAGCTCCAGTTCTAAAGCCAGTGTAGGTGCTTCTGGGTTTGAATGAGTAATCCCTCTTGATTGGCAAGAATTTATGTAGTTATGGAAGAAAAAGCATGTTCATAGTCAAACACAGTGTTATAGTGAGCAATGCTCCAACCTCATTTTCTTCTAGTTTGTCTACATCGCAAGACAATCCTTGAGTATAATCATCCAAAAGTGTTTGTACACAGTCTATTTACAAAAACATAAAATTGTTATGTCTGCAGTGAGTAAAGAAACAAAGAGATTCTATTTCATATTAAGTGCAAGAAAGTGAAGTGAAATACTTGGTTGTAGTAGTAAGTATACCAAATTATGCCATTTTAAAAAATGTTGTGATGATTTGAGAAGCAGATCAGCAATACTACTTAGGCATTTATATCAGGGAATGCAGGTGAGGTGAAGATTTGCTAGGTGAGGTGAAGATTTATTAGAACTGGCAGGCTGTAATGGACACAAGGAATATAACACCTGATTGTATGACATCACACACCCATTGAGTAAAGCATGGGATAGACGTGTTTGTTCATTCCTTCTCTAATGGAAGCCTGCTGATGGGGTGCACTGGTGTTTGGCATGGGATTTTTTTTTGTTGCTTCTGAAACTCTTCCTAGAGCCTTTCTGTAGGTTTGTCAGAGCAGTTAGCAGCTTTAGAAGTTTACATGCTATCTCTCTGCGCCTTAGTGAGCCACAGTGTGTTGTTTGTTCCTGATACCTCCCATCTGTATGCAGGACCCAATCTCTGAAATCAAAGCAAAAAATTGCATTTACTTTCAAGGAAACAGAATATGGTTCTACTTCGTTTGTTTTTTTAGTAATACACAATGTATAAAGCTAAATGCATATGGAGTATCTTCACATAGGCAAATAAGATTCAAATATAGATTGTACTACAAATAGGACAGCTTTGATTATGAGATGAAATACAGGTAATCTCTTTTGGCTTCCTCTGAAAACTGAAAATGATTGTTCCCTATTTGAAAGGCGTCAGTTGAAAAGCAACCAGAACAAATGAATTGTTATTCCTGTCTAAAATAGACAATTATTGTCAGGCTTTTGTGATCATCATGAAGATCTGTTTTATAGAATGGTACAGCTGTCTAGATGATACACTAAGATCTCTTGCTTTGTTTTTTTGAGGAAAGAATTATCTCCTTTTTTCCTGACCACGTTTTTCTTTTTTACAGACAATATAAGTATATTTATCTTGTTTTTGCTTTTTGCCTGCGTTGCAGATGTTAATGGTTTAATTCTGACCTTGCTTAATCTGGTTTTACATAATATTGAGTAGATTTGGTCTCAGTTTACACCTGAGACCAGAAACTCATGAGTGTGTTGAGATCTGCAATTGAGCCTATTGAGAAATCTGAATACTGAACCAGACACGAAAGCAGCTGCAAAATTCATTAACTCTAATCTAACCAGAAGGCCTGTCAGAGGCTTCAGTAGTCACTGAACTTGTTTGAATTGTAGCAGAAAGTCAGAAGCCTTTCTGAGTACTGTGACATACTTACTCTGTCATAGAAGTGCTGCTGCTGAACCAGCTTCTCTAACTTGAAAACAAAGCAGAAACATAACCAGTCCACAACTGCATTTTGTTTCCTGATCAAAACTTAGTTTTGATGTTTTAAGTGAGCATCTTGCTGCTGGGAATTTGGCTTAAGGTACACAGTGACTTGTAAGTGGGCTTCTCAGGGGAATCTGATGTTCTACACATGAATGGTAAAAATATTTTCAGTGAGTGTTTATGCCAGCACTGAAATTTTTATAGTTTATGCAGTCCTGGAAACAGGAGGAGACTGCTGACACACGCAGTCATGTTCTCTGGTGCAATATTTCACAGGAAAGCAAGAGCGTCTGTTATCTCCTATATGTGAAGTAGTTTAAATGTGGAAGAACTACAACAACCGTGTCTGCAAAATCTCCCTTTATCCAGTTTCAGGAAAGGGAGCATTGCCACCTGTTGCCATTTTGTGCATTTTGGTTGAAAAGAAAATATTCTGTTAGTCTCCATAAGAGCCTGAAACAGTTTCTGAAAACCTGCCTGTCTTCCCTGTGCAGAGAGAGAAGGATTCATTGCTACTGACTCTACTCCTGCTGTGGCTAAAAATTAGTTCTCAAAGTCTTGGTGAGTTGTCTTCAGACTCTTGATCTGCTGTTTAAGTTCCAGTGTTGCAGGGAAGCCTACATTTCCCTCACCTTTTTTCTCTGTCCCAGTGTTTGCTCCCCAAGTTTAGTCCTTGTGCCTTTTTCTCTAGGGATAAAATTTTACAATTCATGTACTCTTAGTGTGAGCCAAGGACCTTGATAGCCTGTGTTGCAGGCAGGAGTTCAGCCAAATCTTGCCTCCCCTGCTTATATCTTTCAAAAAGATTTTGGTTAGTAGAAAATATCTGATCCTCTCCAAAGCCATAAATGCAAGGTATTGTGGATTTTTCATTACCTTTAAGAATTATGAGCAACATATGATATATTTTGTCTGAAACCTTGCCTGTTGATCACTTGCAAATTCACGTGCTTAGACACTCACATTACATTTCTGTGCCAGATTCATCTTCCCTCACATCACTGCCAACCTTTTCTTAATGATAGGAAGTCCTTTCAAACCTGGCAACAAATCTTCTGTGTCCCTGTTTTTGAGTTTTAATCAAACTCAGAAAGGTAAGCTAACTTTTCTTTTCTTTTTTTTTTTTTTTTTTAAATTGTGACCCTGGCATTAGTCTTTAAAAATCAATTGTAAAGGAGTGGTTTGTCTTGAACCTGATCTTTTCCTCCCTGTTTTCTTCCCATGGACCTCTGTTGAGGCAAACCATTCTTATAACAAACATTCCATTATTGAGGATAATACAGAGTATACAGGAATTGTTACAGAATATACCAAACCCTATCAGTCATCTTAGTCATGCTATAGTGCAGTTTTATGTAGAACAAAACTTTGTCTAGCACCTTAAAATTAATGACTTAATGTTTTTCCTTAAATACACCTGAGTTTGAGAGTTAGGTTCTCTAGTTTAATTTCATGTCATGTGTCAGAATAACACTATGAAATCTATGTGATGCAACATGAACTAAAGATGACACCATGGTAAATTCAGACCTGTATGTCTCTATATTGGCAGTTTGGCAGGTGCATACAAATCTGAATGTCTGGGAAAGTTTCTAGATATATTTTAGTGTAATCATTCTAGTTTTATTTCTGAGATAATAAGTTGAAGTTTGTTAAATCAGTTTTGGAAAATTCAAAGATGGAAAATAGATATCCCCTAGGAATTTCAGGACTGTTAATGAACCAGGCTATAAAAACAAGGATGGAGTTCACATCCTATGTTAAACCAACATAATAAGGGGAATTTTATTGTAATTGTAAACTATTGGTACATGGTTTACCTTAGGACAGAAAATAAGACCTGAAGTGGGGCTACTGATCTTGGGTTGCTGGAAAGGGTCCACCTGCACGGAATGCAAGACAGGTGCCCAAAACCAAAGGATAGCAAAGTTATTTTGTAGAATGAATTGTTTCATCCACGTACCTTAAAGCCTGTTTTAAGCCACTCCGGTGTGTTTTGGTTTTTATGCCACCTGAAATTTTATAGACACATTTCCCACCACTTACCAGTATTACTCCATACTATAGGCTTGCTGTTAGACTCTGAGAGCATAGCAGTGGCAACATGGGAAGGCAGAACTGCTGGAAGGTGGGCTGCTGTATGGAGCTGTATTACAAGTGAGGTGTGCACATGGAGCTGTTGAGCTCCTCATTGTCCTAGGACATGGTCCTCCTGGGGCAGGGTGAGTCAGGCTGGAGGTGTCTGCTCCTGCGTGATGCTTCCTAGAATTCAGCAAGCCTGTGTTGCTCAGGCTCGTACAGAAGTTTCTACCTGGTTCACTTTCCAGTGGATTTACACAATTTTTCAGTTGTGAATGTCATTTCCTCCCCTGTCAGTGTAACTTTTCTGTAGAGGATGACAGTGTTTAACTGGGCTTGAAAAGCAAAAGGAAACCTACCTTTTTACTGCATTACAAGCTCATATTACCCTGATGTCACTTGAAATATTCGTGCTTCTCAATAAAATTTTGATGGATGTCTTTGGATCTCCAATTTAGCAACTTTGCATTAGGTTATTAGTCTTCAGATTTTGACAGGACTGTGAATATATTTTACAGTTCTCATCTGTGCTGAGATCTCTAGGGTACCATGTAATGTCCAGAGAAATCGATAAAAAGACTTTTGTTAATGCTTCCTGTTGGATTTGGATCCCTACATTTGAGCATACATGTATTTTTAGGCCTCACGATTCCTTGTTTTTAGGATTTTGTAATATAGGAGTTGTCAGATGAGATAAAAACAAGGTCCCCCTATCTCTACACCATGTCTCTAGTGATAGTCGGGACCACCTTTTTGAAGGGAGAATATGAGAAATGTTGATGGAGCAATACAAGAATAGCTTGCCCCAGAGGATTTTGCTTCCTCCTTACATCAGTGAGAAGCTGAATAAAGACTTGAAGCAGGAGAACTTACATTCGTCAAAGTTTTAAATGTTCTTGTTACTAAAAATAATTTTTTTCCCATCTAACTGGGGATAGTTTTCCCACTATCCAGTTTCCTCTACTCTTCCCCTGCTGCTAATTAAATCCTCTTCATCTGTCAGTAACAGAATGTGAGTTTTTCTTAGTATCCTACATAAACTGGTTAAATTCTATTTATTTTATACAATGTCCTGAATTGTGCAGCATCATTTGCATTTCTATGTAACTTGTTTTGTTATGCATACTTTCCTTAATTACTTTTCAGGCTATGTATTTTTTCATAAGCACGCTTTTTATACTTCTTAGCTTATATTTACAGAGCTTTGCAAATCACAACACGTTTCATGCAATCTGTCTCTGCCTCTGCTGAAGAACAGTTACTGATTTGATAGGAGGCCTGCACTTTTAAAGTGGATAATAAAGTCAGGCTCTTAAATCTCTCTATAAACAGGTGAATATAGGTTGGGTAGTTTCTAAGATATTTGTGCTCTCCTGTTGGTGTAGTGATAGCTCTGGATATATGGAAGTTGAAGGACTTCTGGTCCTCCTGTACATTACAGAACTTAGAGCACCAGAACAAAAATGCCTGCCCTTGGCTTTACATGGCTGTGCTTGAGAAGACAACATTGTGCATTCTCACAAGCAGCTGTGAGAGAAAACTTGCAGCTCAGTCTGTGTGCCAGTGCAATAGCTCTTGTTCACGAACATCAATTGATGAATTAGTGTCCTGCATGGAAAAGATGAAATTTAATTATATGCTGCTTTGTATTTCCAGTAACTGACCTTTGAGAGTGATCTGAATCCCCCATGTGCTTAGTGGCTTAGTTTGCTGATAAACTTAATGAAAGCTGATGAAGGTATGATTCACAGTTGTCATTTTTATGCAGTAGAGGATGCTGATGGAAATCCAGTGGTGGCTCTGAGAAGAAGTGAACAATACATAAGTCACTGTTGTGGGCACTGTGGTGTGTTTCAACAGGAGTCTCCCTGCTTTCCATCTCCCAGAGTGCTGCTATTCTTTGCACAGACCATCTTCTGTCAGATGCTGTAGTGATGGGAATGTGCTGGTCCTCTCTTTCCCTCCCTCTTTGCTGTCTGTAGCCCCCTTCTGTGTTCCACTTACTGCCTGTGCTGCCATCTAGCAAGCAGCAATCTAGAGATGAGTCAGTTTTTGCCTTACTGCAGGTTGTTGTACATTCTGGGTATATCTACTCCAGGTCTGCTGTGTCTTATAAGCGCACATCAAAGCAGAGAAATCTTTCTGGTTTTATGTAAACTAAATAATGTATGTGGATTAAGACTTATTTTTTAAGTCTTTTTTAATCACATAAGAATTGACCACACATGGTTGAATTGAAGATTGATCTAGCCCAATATAGTGAGACTCCCCCAAGAATACCTTCCCTGTCGCTAGAGATTTGTGGCAACTGAGACTGCTAATTAATCGGTAGCCTCTTATTTCTACTTTGTTGATGGTTAAGTTGGTACTATGCTACACGCAGAAGTTAGAGAAGCATGGTTTAGCAGGGAACCTCATCATCGAGATGATTGATTACGTGTACATCAATATACTGGTACTGGTATTTCTTACTATCAAAGGAAGACTTTGATAAAACAAGGTGTGGCTGTTCGCTTGTTTTACAGAAAATTGATTTCTGCTTCAGAGAAACTTTGGATCATGTATTTTTCAGCTTGTTCAGAACAAATACATCATTATTGTCTTTGATCTTGTTGTCACAGGCCATGCAATTCAAAAAGTGTTGGCTTTTCTAAAGGAGGAAAAAGTTGATCAGAAGAGCCTGAGAATACTGTTGTAAGACAGAGAACAATGCTCTAATCATGTTTAGTCTTTTTCACATTTGGACATTGAATTTACCAGACACCTGACTTCTTAATCAGAACTAAAGATTTTTATTTTTTTCAATTAAAATAATGTCTTGGAGCTACATGGCTTCAAAAAGGTCATGTTGTAGAGTCTTATGCAGAACAACCCTTAGTTGGTTCTCTATTCATTAATTCTGCAGAAGCACATTTTTTTTAAAGACAGGACAGAAAACATTTTTTACATCCTCACATCACTAACAACTTGTGTCCCACAGAGCCAAAAGTGGGGTCATGGAGTGAATGGACAATGCCTGGCGGACACTGTCAGTGGCACAAATATGTTCCTTTACTCTTCTGGTTCCAAATTTGGTTTGCCCATAGTATGCAGCTCCCAGCATTTTCTATGTGAAATCTGTGTGGTATGTTCATTTTTCTTCTGTTTTTTTGCCAGGAAAACTTTTCTGGTGAGTCTTGATCATCTCCGTCACAAAGGTTTCACCTTCAGTCCAAGCTTTTTCTGGAGTTGATGTGTGCTTCTGGGTTACCCAGCAGGCATTCCTGAATTGTCTCTCATTTTACAATACTTAAATACCAGCTGATAACCTTCTTCAGCCAAGTTCTGCTTCTCTTCTGCTGATTTTCAGTCTGCTAGCATTCCAGCAAAGCCTGAAGAAACTTCTGGATTGTTCTGTTTTGGAGGATTTTCTTTCTTCCTTCTTAGCTTACCCTTTACTGTGTCTGTTAAGAAGCTGTAATTCAGTCCTGTGTCCCCGTGCAAAGGGGATGGCTGGCACCCTGGTTTGTGTTTCCCACCAGAGGTTTCAGGAGCAGTGATCTCGCCCCACTTGCATTTCCATGCCCAGATTTCCTGAAGAGATTGCTTGACACTGGATAACTTGCATTCCTGCCAGAGGTACAACCAGGGGATGCAAGGATGGCTTAGGGTTTTATTGCCTCTGAGCATCACACACTGCTTTGGCCAGGAGCACAGTGCTGGAAAGCAGCCCCAGCCTCTGGACTGCCAAATCTCTGCTGGCTGCTCTTAATTAACCTGTGCCAGAGCTGCCAGGTAACCTGCAGCACCTCCCCAGGGTAAAATCTGGCTCACAGAAAAATAATATGCTTACCTGGTAATATTTGAATGGTTAAGCTGTCAATGTACAATTGTTCTGTTTCATTTTTTCCTTGTTTCTTCCAATTTCTTTTACAGAAGCACCATTTGACTGCAAGTGAATGGGGGTTTTCGTCAGGAGCTATTCTTTCACCAGCTGTCTGTGGCATTTTAATTTAGAGCTCAGCCTCATTCAATCCTAGCTATGAGTCCTTTTAGGAAACACTTATCCTTAATTTGCTTTGAATATATCAAAATTATGATGCTGCTGTTTTGTGTAAATCCATGAAAACTGTTGACTTTAGAGGGTCAAAAAGGGTCAAATACTGGGCCTGTTGTCTTGCCATAAGAAGATTTTAATTTTTAAAAATTTTTTTTTTTTGCTTTATTGGGGTTTTCCACAGGAATGTAAAGCATGACTTTTGCTTTCAAACTCTATTAGTCAGAGTTTTTTCATTATCACTTTAGAATTCTATAAGATAGCAACATAATGTACGAGTAATTTATTCAGTTATCAGGTTTAACTCTCATAGGGAGTGAATGAACAAAGTCCTCAGCAGAGCTGTGAATCTGTTTATTTTTGCAAGATAATAGGTAGAGCAGTCAATATCTTTTCCATGCTTGAGCAGTTTTGATTAGCAGCTTTCAGATGTGGATTACCTGCACTTGACAATAATTGTTTCTGCCTTTTGCCAAGTTTTTGCCCAGGTTCATTGGGCCCTACTTCTCTAATCCAAAGCAAATGGGAGTTTTCAGATGCAAAATAATATGTCAGAGATCAAATCCCTGAGAAAAATGTAATTTTAGCAAGAAGGAAATACCTGTTGTGACAAAAATTGTCAGCAAAATGATATGTTGTGGATAAAATTGTGTGAATATGTGAAAACGGTATAACTAAAATTTAGTAACACAGCAACTGGTTGATATTCTGTGTTTGATCACAAACATATTTTATAATATTTCCCTTGTTTCATTGCAATGAGAGTATATTTGACTGGAATGCACATGTTGTTTATCACTTATATTTATCATTTCTGGCAGCCAAAGATATCAGTGACATTAAACTGACATGGGTAAATCAACAAGAAATATATCCCTTTCCAAGCAAATTTACACTGTATCTAGTAAAATAAAATCCTCTGAAGTCTGAGTTAATTCACTTTATTTGCCCCAGAGCTTTAATGCAATTCTTGGTAAACTTAGAGGTGCAAAATTGTGGACCACTGTAGAATAGCAGGTTTACTTTAATTTCCTGACTTGTTATGTAGATAACTTAGGGCTGTACATCTGAGTCTGCAGCCATTCTGTGGACTGTATGTTGTATAACTTTTGAACAGAAAATATTTGCATGAAGAGTTAAAAGCAATTGAAAATATTACTATATATTAGTGTATTATCTTTAAATTCATTATCCCAGCTTATTCCAGTCAAGAAAAATGCAATTTCAAGAATTAAAGGCATGCATTAATAAAAGTATCATTAATAGGTAATGCTGAAAAGTCAAACTGATTAACAAGAAACATTGACAAATAACAGTTTTCTGTTTTCCAAATTTTTCATGTAACTTCTGTCTTAAATCATCAGTTATGGAGAAATGTTCAGTGGCTATGATGAAATATTTATTTATTTATAAGAAAAAAGGTGTTATGTAGAGATAGATGAATTTAGCAGCCTCAGAACACTGTGTACACTGTAAAGGTGACACCAGCTTGATGTACTTCAATTTGACATTGCATGGGAGAAATTTACCAAGAAGAAGTGTTTTGGCAGCTTTCTTAGACACCATGATTATAAAGTTTGAGATTCTTTTTTTTTTTTCTTAAATTGGTGCATAAAAGCAATTCAGCTCTCCAAGATTTGCTTGTGGAAAAGAAAAAAAAGTTTTCCAGTGAAGAAGCTGAATCGTTACAGACTATGGTCTCCTATGTGGTTAAGGGGAGCCAGCATTAATCTGCTGAGAGAGGCCAGTAAGTAGCTTGGTTTGTGTATTAACTTATTTCTTCCAGATGGTTATTCCTTGTACATTATTCTTCCACGGCAATGCAAAACACCCAGCACAGGCCTGGGCTTAAGAGTAGTCTGTCCTTCAGTAAAAAAAAATATTACAAAATAGGAATAGGTTCACTCCCTCCCCCCTTTTTTATTTTATGTTATTCAAAAAGTAACTGGAAAATACTAGATTCAGAAGTGTATGAGAAAAAGCAAGCTAGAACAGATCTGAGGATGGGCATTCATCTAGAGACTCTGACCCTGTGAAACGTGAATGGCTGATCACTTAAAATCCCTTCCTGCACCCCCCACCCTCCAGTTTTGCTTGTGGTCTGCGAGATGTCTCAGTGTTAGCATCTAATCTCCAGTGAACACCTTGTGAACTCTGCAGCCTGTCAAAAGGTGCTGCTTTTGTTTCAGTGACAGCACTATGAATCCTGGGTTTGCTTAGCTTCTCCCCCACTGGGAGGACCAAGGCGGTAGCTGCTGGGGGCTGGAGGTACTGTCAGCTGCATGAAGCATGCACCGTGGTGATAGCACCCATGCTTTGGGAAGGGGAAGCAGGAGGAGAATGGATGCTGCTCGGAGAGGCATGGTTGGGGTAAAGAATAATTTTCACACGCCAGCTTCCTTTTAAAGGGGGTTTTCTAAATTTCCCTTTCAAGGGATGAGGTGGGTTTGCACAATTCACAGCCAGAAGACCAACTCACTTCCAGCATCACCTGCGCAGTGGAAGCTGGGATATGTCTCCACAGGAGAGTCGTTTGATACCTAATGTGTGACTAGTCAGATTTCTGAGGTGCGGGTTGGGATAAAGTTTGAAAAAAGATGAGTCTTCTGGTCACCTCCAATGAAGTCTGGAAATGAGGGGAAGGAGTGCTATGGCATGGTGGGACTTTGCCACATGTGGCAGCATCTGTATTATACATTGTGTCTGCAAGCTCTGCCACTCCCCCTGCTGTTCTGGTTTTGGCTGGGATAGAGTTAATTTTCTTCATAGTAGTTAGTATGGAGCTATGTTCTGGATTTGTGCTGAAAACACTGTGGATAATACAGGGATGTTTTCGTTACTGCTGAGCAGTGCTTACACAGAGCCAAGGTCTTTTCTGCTCCTCACCTCACCCCACCAGCGAGTAGGCTGGGGGGACACAAGAAGTTGGGAGGGGACACAGCTGGGACAGCTGACCCCAACTGACCAAAGGGATATTCCAGACCAGAGGATGTCATGCTCAGCCTATAAAGCTGGGGGAAGAAGAAGGAGGCAAGGTGACACTCAGAGTGATGGTGTTTGTCTTCCCAAGTAACCACTATGCATGATTGAGCCCTGCTTTCCTGGAGATGGCTGAACACCTGCCTGCCGATGGGCTGTGGTGAATGAATTCCTTGTTTTGCTTTGCTTGTGTGAGTCGCTTTTGCTTTACCTATTAAACTGTCTTTACCTCAACCCATGAGTTTTCTCACTTCTACTCTTCTGGTTCTCTTGCCCATCCCACCAGGGGCAGGGAGTGAGTTTGTGGCTGTGTGGGGCTTAGTTGCTGGCTAGGGTTAAACCACAACACCTGCGTTTGCACAGAGGACAGAGCTCCAGTATTTCTCTCCCTCCATCACTCCCAGTACAAGGAGGAACTGGAGCCAGAGAAACACCTGCACTGCCTCCTGTGAGCCCCACTTTGCCGTAAAGCACAGTGAGGACAGGGACATGACTTTGACGTTGTGAAGGAAATCTCACCCCCCATTCTAGCCATGGCCCATAAGGCTACAGAAAAGGAATATGGCTTTTTAAACATTTTGCTTTCATTGAGTTGACATTTTCTTATGGAAATGAGAAGATTTCTGACTCTCTGTAGTCCCTACTGCAAGCTCGGTTTGCTAACATTGTGCAAAACAAGTACGAAATGTGATTTCTGCTGCAAATGACTTAGCCTCAAATTTAATACAGTGTACAGTGACATGAGTTCATCTCTTAATGTGCTCTGCAGTGCTGAAAAATACTTCAGTTGCCTGAATATAGCATTGTAGCAAGTTCTGCTGACAAACACTCATTGCTATTCTTATATTTAATCTAATACTTCCTCTGTGACAGAAAGTTGCTTTTCCAAGCTGTGAATTCTCCTGGTCTGGAAGATACAAAAATAATATTTTTATGGGAACAAGGTCTCCAAGACCTGCCAATAAATCAATCGTAAATAGTAGTTGGATTTTTTTGTTCTAATACATTTGATCGATGAAGTGGAAAAATTCACTAAGTTTCTGTTTAGAATAAATCATCTTTTCAAAAGCCTGACCTTTCTGATGAGAAGATATTTTATCCTATCAGAACTTTCTGTGTAGGTGCAGTCCAAGTGTTCTCAATCAATTGCAGTAGTTTTCTAATTTAATAGACCATCACTGAGTCAATGTCACATTTATAACCATTATCTGAAGATGTTTCTTCCTCTTGTCATCAGGGGAAGAAGTTAACTTCATAATATTTACATGATTTAACTTTTTAATTTTTGTTGTAGTAACCCTGGACATTTTACTCCGGAAAAATCTGGGAACTTTATTTTGAGTTCTGTGTTTGGAGTACAGGACTAGAGTTGATAAAGTGTTTGAAAATTTTGTGGCAATTGATACAATCTGCCTTGAGGTTTTTGTTTGTTCTAGCAGTCTCTTAGTTTTAATAAATTGGATAAGACTGTCTAGAGCATGACTGGTAGAGTAGCTCCATCTGCAATCTATCTTGAATTACCATTGCCCCGGGTGTCTTGTGTATCCTAAACAACTCCCTAACAAACACGTGGTGATGCAGTATTGCCAACTTTTCTGTTTTTGTTCTCCTGATTACAGGTTTGCTGCATAGTAATTACAGCTTCTCATTGAAATTGTAGCAACTTTGAATAGCAGCGGGAAAATTCCTAGTACTGCCTCGTACAGATCACTGGTGGATTCCTAATGCCAATATACTTGTCTTTGGAAAGAGAAACGTAATACCTGTCTGTAATGCATTACTTCTCAAAATCTCATTTTAAAAGAAAAACATAATGCATTTAACAGTCCTTCCTAGTGTTTTGTGCTGTTAATTATTGGAAAAGCTATGGTTTATTGTAAATCTCTGGAACATTTAATTGTATTTTGTGTTTTTGCTGATAGAGTCCAACAAAACATATGACTGTATGCCCCATGGGCACCCCTTGTACCACAAAGTCATGTGAACACAGTATTACGCTGCAGATGAAATACCATGGCTGTCACCAAGCACGCTAGCTTGGGTTAGCATGGCAAAACATCTTCCAACTTAGAGCAGGCTCTTGTCCTGCTGATTAGGAGGATGGATGTGGCCCCAAATAGCTTCAGTCTATGTTTGCTATCAAGAAATCTGATTGCAGATTTTTTGTGGTAAGAAAATATGAGTGAACAGAAAAGCATGCAAAGATGTGCAACATGTAGGCAGATGGTGTATGAGCTATTTCTACCCCAAGGCAGGAAAAAGCCATATTTTGGAGCATTTCAGGTTGTGGAAGAAAATAATGGCTATTCATTGCCAGAAAAGCAGACACTATTTGAAATTTAAACCAATTCTTCCCCCCTGTTCACCAGCCAAACAATGGTCACTGTCAGATCAAGGTGCCTCAGTGATGTAGATGGACAAACAAAACCAAATGAAGAAGAACAAACATTCATGTAGCTGGAAGATTTGGAAGTTCCTGACATCCTGAAAGGAGAAGGGACAGTGTGATATAAAGTGGGGTGTAATCAATCCTTGCAGACAGGATCCAGCTAAGGCAGAGGAATCATCTGCTGCAAGCCGACAGACTGCCAGCCCAGTAATGGGGTTCCTAAAAGTCTTCCAGTTAATACAAGGTGCCAGATTGTTTTAAACTTTGGGAATTGAGAGTCCTAGTTAATGTATGTCTTCTGTTCTCTGTTTCTGAGGACTGTGGGGTCAAAGTACATAATTTTGACAGAATGGGAGGAAAAAAACCAGTAAGATTAATATTCAACACCCGTATTCACAGTATTTAGTACTAGATGAAAGATGCTACATGAATGCGTGAGAGCTGATGTCAAGGATGCATGAATTCAAACTTAAGAAGGACAAGGCTTCATTGTAGCACATGTGTTTGGTTCAGCTTTTTCCTCTGTACTGAAGTAGTTGGGAGCTGGCAACAATGAGGACTGGTGAGTCTCTCTCTCAAATTAGCACAAATGAGTGAGAACAGATTCCAGCACCCACCTCTCAAGTTTGCACTGAGAATTTAAATAGTCCTGAAGCATTGTTGGGAAAGCATGTAAAGGAAAAATACTATTTCTAGTTGTGAAAAACTGCTTTCAGCAGCAGCTTTCCATGCTAGGTGGTGTTAAAAGTCAGTGTAGGGTGGATACTAATTAGGGTGGGGATCACACGGGTACTTGTCAGGGGAACATACCCTAAAAAAGCTGCAGCTAGGCAGGAGTGAGATTGTTGGTAGCTCAAGAAAAGTTCCTCCAACTTGGTCTGTCTGTAGTGTTTGTGATGGCTCAAAGGGCTGCGTGTTTGACTGAACATGGAGCTCTGTGGAGCTGGAGATGGATCCCTCAGGTTTGAAATAATGTGGAGAAGGAATAGGCACTAAAAGCAAGTTTTGGGGGCCTATTTTGCTGAGGAGCTGTTGAGTATCTTGTGGATGGGGGAGAAGACTGTGTGTGGTTGAGTGAGCTGGGTGGGCTGAGATGAGTTACTGGATTGTTTATGGGCAGATTTAGACACAGGTAGAGAACTTGTGTGCTCAGTATCCTGATGTATAGCCAAGAAAAGTATTGAAAGCACCTGATATATTAATTGAGAAACAGGTTTCATTAACCAAGTATATATGTGATAGGTATTTAGTGAGCTGCTGTATTTCTCATTTAGCTGATTCTAGTAAGTTAACCAAATCATTTAAAAGAGTCAGAAAGCAGAGAGAGCTCATACCTATATTTTTGGGGCTGACTTCTACAAGATGAAGTGTAATGATGGTAATTAACTTAAACTTGCCTTTTCTACTTTGCTGGAAGGTTGTGTTCTAGGAGAGGCTATCACATTGTGTGTGTTAATAAATCAGAACAGAAACAGTTGTACTCTCCAGCTCTATTATGGAACATGATTTTATGGTAGACTCAAGATTTGATACATCTAACAGCTGCTTTTACTTATGCCTTAAAAGCAATGCCTCTTTACTATACTTAAATGCATAAGGTGCATTATTCTCTTCCTCAGAGTGTGATGTAACTGTGATCTCAATCCCCTGAGCATGAGCAGACATCTAGCATGGAGTAAGTGACTCCATGTTTGTGGAGGAGTGTATCTATAGATGCTCCTTGTCCAAGGTCTGTTGGACCTGCTGCAGTTATGGATCATAGTAGAGATAATTGGAGCAATGGCTGAAATCTGCTGGTGGTGGGAGAAGTAGAAAAGCGAATCACCAGGGTCCCTCTCTAAGATCTAAAGTGGCCAAGAAGTTCGTGATGAACCAAGAGATATAGCATGAACTCTTTTGGGGGGAAGGATTAAGTTTTTATTCACCTCAGACCCTTCTTAGAAAACAAACTGTCTCTGTGCAAGAGAGATGTGGAACAACAAAAACCTGCATCTTGTTTTCTAGGCTGGCTTTGTTAGTTTGTAAAGCTGCAATACATGAGTCCATGAGCAATTTCCATTTTTCTTGAGCAGAATACTGGGTTAAAGACTGCAGTTTTCCTCTGGGAAACCATGGATGCCTCCTGTGTCTTGCTGTAATTGTAGCAGCCATCTCTGGATTTTGCTGCTGCTGTTAATTCAGCCTTTGCCTGCTTGCTTGTAGCTTCAGACATTTCTATCTGAATTAACATTTTTGAGTGAAATGTTTCTATAAATGGAAGCTTTATGGTAAGCAAAAGTATGGACTCATCTGCAGGTGTATTAGTTCAATGCCAGAACTGGGCTATGGAGGTTTTGAAAGCTAAGTATTGCACTTTTCCAATATGTTTTTCATTTGCAAGCAATTTGAATATGTGAAATTAGGTATTGCCTTATTTTTTGAGGTTTTTCTGTTTGTTTGTTTTTAAAATAATGAAATTTATTTTAAATTGTTCATTGCTTTTTAGTACCTTTGTCTTGTGGTATGAATCTGTCCTCTTTGCTAACTTCTTGCCTCTTTAAAATTTTGAATGAAAAAATTAAGAGAAGTAGGAATGTTCTGGAAACTATGGTTCTGCCTTTTATTTAAAAGGGGCAAACATATTAGCATGCCCTAGGCATTTACTGTTTGTAACTGTAAGCTCAGTGTAAATCTGTCTGTAGAGTGCCTTATAGGCCCCTTGTCCCACTTTAAGTCCAGAGCAGTGTAATTGCATAGTAGTATTTAGAAAATAGACAGCATGAGCTGTGATTCTTTTAATTTAATTTCAGATGTTAACTTTATTTCTAACTTCTTAGTCTACTTTACAAGCCCTGTTCTATTGTACATGAAAGATGCTTGATTTTTTTTTTTAATATTTTTTTTTCTTTTAGTTTCCAGGCTTACAAAAACCAGAGAATTCATTGCTACCCCTTTTAAGCTTTGCTCAGCTCTGATAAAAGGTGGAATGGAGTTTCATGACTGAAGACAGTAGTCTTAGCAATAAGAAGGTGGAAAGTTGGGGGCAATCCCCCCCCCCCCCCCATCTTTATTTGAAAACACTTTAACTGGAAGGCAGCACCTGTTCATTGTCCTCAGTGCATTCCCACTTGCTATAGATCATAAACACCAGTGTGTACAGCTTTTGCCAAGCCTTTAACCTCTCCAGGTTGTTATAACAACTGCAGCTTGCTAGTACATTGTAATTGCAGCTGTTTCTTTAAAATTATAAAGACAATAGCGCTTTTGCTACAGCACACAAGCAGTAGCATATGTATTTTAATGAACTTAAATTTCAATGACATAGTAAGCTGAGGTCAAATTAGTTTAAATTCTGCTCTTGACTTCAAAAGAACGACATTCAGTCCATTAGGTTGTTAGAGGGATATGTCAGCTGTCTGTGCACTTTCTATTTTGAGTGTCACTGATCCCAGAATGCCTTTAGGATTGGGGTGTTGTCTTACACCCACAGTGGCACCATGCAAAGTACAGGGGGGGCTCAGTGCTGTGGGACCCAAAGGGTGGCCAGGTGTCAGGGTTTAAGCCCAGATGGTAATAAAGCACCATGAAGCTGCTTGCTCACCACCCCCACCTCCCCCGGGCCCTGGTCGGATGATGACAAGAAAATATAAAGAAAAGCTCATGGGTTGAGACAAGGAGAAGGAGGGATCACTCGCCAATTACAGTCACGGGCAAAACACAGACTCAACTTGGGGAAAAAACAAAATCAATTTAATTTGTTACCATTCAAATCAAAGCAGGGTAATAAGAAGTAAACCTAAATCTTAGAACACCTTCCCCTCACCCGTTCCTCCTTTCCAGCTCAACTCCACTCCCAGATTCTCTCCCTCCTCCCTCCAGCAGCGCAGGGGGACGAGGAATGGGGTTTATGGTCAGTTGATCACATGTTGTCTCTGCCGCTCCTTCCTCCTCAGGGGGAGGACTCCTCACTCTTCCCCTGCTCCAGCGTGGGGTCCCTCCCACGGGCTGCAGTTCTCCATGACTCTCCAATGTGGGTCCCTTCCATGGGCTGCAGT
This sequence comes from Astur gentilis, assembly GCF_929443795.1. Classification (NCBI taxonomy): domain Eukaryota; kingdom Metazoa; phylum Chordata; class Aves; order Accipitriformes; family Accipitridae; genus Astur; species Astur gentilis. The sequence continues at coordinate 14,163,843 of NC_064903.1, forward strand.
CCTTCAGGCACAGACTGCTCCAGCACGGGCTTTCCCATGGAGTCCCAGCCATCTTGGGGGGCATCCCCCTGCTCCAGCGTGGCTCCTCCCCAGGCTGCAGGTGGGCATCTGCCCCCCGCTCCCCTCCACGGGCTGGGGGGGGGACAGCCTGCCATCTCACCGCGGGCTGCGGGGACATCCCCTCCTCCGGAACACCTCCTCCCCTCCTTCTTCACTGACCTCAGTGTCTGCAGAGGGGTTCTTCTCACATTGCCATCCCCCTACTTGCTGCAGGTTCCCCTTCTTAAGTATGTTCTCCCAGAGGCACTACCACCATTGCTGATGGGCTCAGCCTTGGCCAGCGGCAGGTCCGACCTGGAGCTAGGGAAATTTCTAGCAGCTTCTCACAGGAGCCACCCCTGCAGCCCCTCCCCCGCTACCAAAACCCCACCACACAAACCCAAAACACCAGGTTTTGCTGTTTGGTCTCGCAATGAGAAAACAGAGCCTGTTTGGTTTGGTTAGTAGTACAGATGGGTTAGCTATTAATGCTGAAGAGTGTTATCTTGGATTTGTAATGAATAATGATATGAAAATGCCAGCAGCACCCAAAAAAGCAAACTGAATGCTAGGATTTGTAAGGAAAGGGACAGAAAACAAACCAGAAAACATTATGCTATTAGTGTACCTGCAACTTGAATACTGTGTGTCGTACTGGTCCCATCATTGTAAAAAGGATATTGTAAAGAATGTTTCACTGGAAGGTTTTCTCTAAATAGGAGGCTAGACAATGCCTGTCAGCAATGTTATAGGCCTGGGAAATGACAGGAGAAGAGACATAATGGTGTAATTTTTCCAAGGGTCTTTCTACATAGATCCATGATGTATATTACCATTGCAGGGACTTCTCTTAGTCCATTTAGTAACTGTGGTTTTGCTTACCGTTTACAGTATGCAAGTATGCACGGGTATGTTCCCATTCTAAATCTTCTAGGTTGCTTTCCTACTGCAATTTACTGTGCTTCTGTTCTCCACCCTCAGGGTTCCCCTTAAAAATCTATTTCCTCTTCAGAGGAAATCTTACCCAGGACATTACTTGGAAAGAACTGGCAGGATATACCAGCATAAATTCAATGACCCATTGTGTAATTAGTTAAGACTTATTTTGCATCTGATTTATTTACCAAATGTTAAACATTTTAACTGGAATGAGTGTCTCACTGAAACAAATGTTGCTTATCAAACATTGCATTTGTTACTTTATGTCAAATTTTGAATTTAATCCAATATGGGACTAATGCTCAGACAAGTGCTTTTGTTATGTGAACTAATTGCTTTAGATTACCTTGCTGTATGTGAAAAGGATCTCTGTATCTCTTCACTACCAACTACGTATCAAGAACTCTACTACATATTTTATTCTTAGATGATGTGTGGTATACGATTGACCTAAACCCAAATATAGGTTGTCGTGGTTTAACCCCAGCTGGCAACTAAGCCCTACACAACTACTCACTCCCTGCCCCTGGTGGGATGGGCAAGAGAACCAGAAGAGTAGAAGTGAGAAAACTCCTGGGCTGAGGTAAAGACAGTTTAATAGGCAAAGCAAAAGCGACTCACACAAGCAAAGCGAAACAAGGAATTCGTTCACCACTGCCCATCGGCAGGCAGGTGTTCAGCCATCTCCAGGAAAGCAGGGCTCAATCATGCATAGTGGTTACTTGGGAAGACAAACACCATCACTCTGAGTGTCGCCTTGCCTCCTTCTTCTTCCCCCAGCTTTGTAGGCTGAGCATGACATCCTCTGGTCTGGAATATCCCTTTGGTCAGTTGGGGTCAGCTGTCCCAGCTGTGTCCCCTCCCAACTTCTTGTGTCCCCCCAGCCTACTCGCTGGTGGGGTGGGGTGAGGAGCAGAAAAGGCCTTGGCTCTGTGTAAGCACTGCTCAGCAGTAACGAAAACATCCCTGTATTATCCACAGTGTTTTCAGCACAAATCCAGAACATAGCTCCATACTAACTACTATGAAGAAAATTAACTCTATCCCAGCCAAAACCAACACAATGATTAAGAGCTTCTCCTGCTATAAAAGAGGGGAAATAAGGATATGCAAATATGTGCAAGATATGCAAATACAGAGAAAGTGAAGAATTTTGAAAGAGCTGTGATAGCTCTGTGGTAGGCTACAGCCTATTATACAGCGTTACTGCCAGGGAGCCTGTCTTCATTTCTGGCATCTTGTTGGCAGCCACCTTATTTATGTTCTGTGGTGTTGGTACCTTGCAATAATGTGAACCCATTAAAAAAAACCTTCTGTCTGTAACAGTTCTGAGAAAAATCTGGGAAGTATTTTGGGAAGCTGGCAGCTGATTTCTGAGCTGCAGACTGGACTGCAGAGAATTGGCCAGCATGACAAAGTCAATGGGAGAGTTGCTGACCCTAAAAGTCTCTCAGTCTGGAGTCTGCAAAAAGATATTAAGCCATGTTCTGTTTCATGCATGCTACGGTAAAGAAGAGATCACTGTGGCATCTATGAAAATGAAGCCATGACATGGGTGTAATGGGAGAGTCATCACCAGCCACTGCAGAATGCAGCTTCTTATCTCTGTGGAGTGTGCAGAGCTCTCTGCTTTCATACTGGTTGCAGGGATGCTAGCATCCTGCTTCACTAGGGGCTGTTTTTGTCTCTGCCTTTGAGTCTCTACCCTCTTATTTTTGCCTTTGATGCAGTCCACTTGGACCTACATTGTCACATATTTCAGTGTAGATCCAGCCACAAAGCCTTCTTGGTAACATGGTGTTGAGGAAACCCCATTTTCAAAGTTGTAGGTATGTATCTTAAAGGAAATACTGTGATGCAGCAAGCTGCCATTTGTGATTCTTTGGCAGCAGTAATAAGAAAGGAAGAAGTAGCAATAAATGGATGAAGTTGTAATAATCCTGGTTGCCTCCAAAATGAGAAAGAGTCTAGTTTTTTTAGTCCATTGATGTTTTTGTGTCTGGCAGTAAATGGTCACTGCTGATAATCAAACCTCTGACTGTACATCAGTTATAAGAAACCTGGACCTGAAAGCAGAGTGATTATCTGGAGCACTGGAGTGACCTGACTGCAGAATGTGATAAAACTCTCAGTTCTCCCTTCTGCAGTCAGAGTTACCAGATTTGTGTGATGTCTTGAGTTATTACACAGATGTTAAAGCCTTTTTTCACAATTTGAAAACCTTCCTCCTTTAGCATGGCTTAGACACTTGCAGTGCCCAGGAACAGTTTAGAAATGATTGCTGGATGGACTTTACCTCTGCTAAGTTAGACATTTAGAAGTGAAGTGCATGTATTTTGGATCCCTTCAGAGAAACATCTTGAATGATTCATCTCGTCATTGAGGGTTTTGGTAGGTTTGGTTTGGTTTTTTTAAATATGTGTACACTAGAGGGTGGGATAAATCAGCCTCTGGAGATTTGGTGTTCCCTTTCAGCAAATTTATTGTTGCACCAGATGATATGAATGTATGATGAGTCACATGTACAATGTTTTCAAGGGTTTTCCATTGCATAAGCTCTTTATAAACAATTAAGACAACTGCTCCCCTTTGAAAGGGCCTCCTTATGCTGAGTCAGGCAGAAACTTCAAATGCTGTCTGTAAACCATTGTGAGCAACGGATACCCTTCCAGGCAGCATGGGGTTTAGAGGGGTATAACAAAGCCTACTCTTGTCACAGCTATGATATATTAATATGAGAGTTTGCTGAAGATGGTCTTCAGTTACAGTAATTACTTGTGAAGTTTTTGCTATCAGCTTTTTTGCATGAAAAAGAAAAGGAAGCTTTTACTAAAGACTTAGGTTTTTTTATTCTATTCCTACTTTGCAATTATTGACAAACTAAATTTCTCTGAAGGTGGAGATGGAAGTGTTTGACAACAGAGAATGAAATAATGGAAATAAATTTTGGTAGAGAAGCTTTGTTGCAGAAAGATGCTGCTTTCCAACTTGTTTTGAAGAGTCTATCTTGAACTGACACATGAAACATGCAGTCTGCTCTCATTTAAACTCCTGAACTGTCTTTTAAGTGATGCTGATGGGCAATGTGAAGCACAAACCAATTTTTCCTACAGAAGTGCTATAAAATGTTCAGAGCTTTGCTGTACTTCTGCTCTTTGTGCTTGAAAAAACTTGTTTGGAGACTCCTTTGCAAAATTCAAAATCAAGTTGCAGATTGGTCTCCAAACTCGTTATTCCTCATCATGAGGTATTCCTGCGTGCACTTCCTCCTGACAGAGGCACATGATGCTCCTGGGATCCCACTCCCTGTAATTTCTTATAGCAAGAGTAAGAAGGAAGAAGAAAATCTTGTTGCTATCACAAATTGTTACCCCTGTGTCTGGGGAACTGCAGTGTCTGTTGGTTGGAATCCTCTTTTGGTACGGGTGAGAGCCCTGCCTCTGTGGAAAAGTTTGTAGCCAAAATTGTTTCTTGGTTCCATCAAATTATTCCTTTTAAATTCTTCCAAGCTGGAAAGGGCAGTTACTGTTTTGGTGAAAGGAACCTAGAGATGACTCTTGGACTGAACCAGACTTACAGGGGAAGAGCAGAAAGGACTGTGGGAATGAGTTGCAACAAAAGACAAAAATCCCTACAAGATGTTTGTGCTGGGGATGGAGGCCTGCCATATGCAAATATTTACATCTTCACAAATCCAAAAAAAGGTCTCTTTCCTGAGAAAGATTATTTGTTAGTTTCTTCAGTTGTCAGGGGGGGAAAGCTGGGATGTGAAATTTTATTAGAGCTTTTAAATATAGGGCAGTAGTGCCTGAGAACATTATATCTCAAGGACAAATTATATCTCAAGGAATGTTTTCTGCTGTTCATCAGGACCTGTCCTGATATAATGTGCCAGGGCTGCAAGAGGAACAACCTTATTGATGAAAGTTAAGAGTGCAATTTTGGTGTAGTGAGTGAAAGCAAGAAATGTTACTCTTGCAAGAACAAGGCAAAGAACACAAATGCGAGCCTGTTGAGGAACACTGCAGACACACAGAATAGAGAGGTATTCAAGCACTGGAGCAAAGTGGAAAAGTAAATGAGGAAAAGAAAACAACAGGGATATAAAACCAGGCAGAGTAACAGTTAAGAGAAGTATCTGGCTCTGCTTCTCTTGTGTGCTTGCTGCTGCTCTTGCTCCTTTTAATTTGGGGCAAACTGAAATTTACTGGACTGCAAGACTGCAGGGCTTCTCGGGGCAACCACTGTGCCATTGCCGATGCAGTAACTAACTGCCCCACATAGGTGACCATGTCTCCTGTATGTTATGATCGACGCATGGTGGTTCTGCCGCAGCAGTTGGGTGAACCGGAGCAGACCCTACCCCAGCCTGCGAGCAGAGGGGAAAAGCCTCTGTGAGCTGTGACGGGCTCCGTGATGGCACACATCTGTGTTGTGCTGGAGATGCTCATGTGAAACCTTTGCTGGGTTAGCTTGTCCTGTAACTTGGCGCTGGAGGATGCCCAACAGTGTACAGGTGACTGCTGTGCTAGCAGCGCCGGTGCAGA